>NC_058404.1:117709294-118023768 GCF_002201575.2 Neomonachus schauinslandi | reverse complement strand
AAGAAAGAAAGAAAGAAAGAAAGAAAGAAAGAAAGAAAGAAAGAAAGAAAGAAAGAAAGAAAGAGAGAGAAAAAGAAAAAGAAAGAAATTTCAGCCAGTCTAGCTTCTCACACTTTCATTTGTTATATTTATTTTCCATATCCCTATTTCTATCAGAGCTTCTAGTAACAGCTCTTACCTCTTTGAGCAGTAATGCAACAGTGCATCTCTACCCTTTTTCTCACCAGTGCCTTTTCCTATCACTAAGAAGGTACTTTAGTCCTTCATTTTGGACAAAGAGTTGTATTCTATAGAACAAAGTTTATAAAATAGAAAAGCAATGGATTTGAAAGACAAGACAGAGGTTTAACAGGAAAGAGATGATGGTTGGAGAACTAAGACAAAGAGGACAAAGTAGAAAAGGTGGAGGTGTGGCTTTGGCTGAACATTTCAAAAGACAGAGCCAGCACAGAGCAGGGTGGGGCAGGGGAATAGAGCGTAGCCTGAGTGTGGTGAAACAGGGGAGGGCTGTTTATAGGGACACTGTCTAACATGGAAGGATATCACTTTAAAAATTTCATTTCTTCCCAACATTAGCTGACAAGACCAAGTATCCTGAACCTTGGACCTCTAGTGATCTCTATTTTTTAACAAGCCTCATATCAAGGTACTTCTGCTATTTGAATAACAATCCTCACCAAAAGACCAGCTTCACTGTATAAATAGCATGCAAAAGCAGTTCCTATGGTGCTATATTTCATAATGACAGAATGGCTAGAGTACTTTGCCAACTACCATGGTTTTATTTAATCAATGCATTCTACACTTCAACTCAGAATATCCCATGCTATTGTTTCTATGGTTTTCAGACCTTGTATTTTACCCTACCCACATCTGCAAATTTACAGTAAAAAATTATCTATAGGAACATGGTTCAGATCAACTGTCAGGTCACACTACAGACTATTTTAAAGAACCATTAACAGGAGTTGAACTCCTGGAGAGCTCGTCTTAGTGAGAAATTTTCCTGGATCTCCTCTAGCTTATTCAGCCATATTAAAAACACTGATGACAGAAAGGTATTAATTTTGTGGCTTTCACCTACAATTCCTGCCACCTGGAAGGATTTTTTTTTTCCCATTGGTCTACATAGGATCAGGCAGGATTCTGTACTCCATGGGGAGCCCCTCACCTAATAACTATAAGCACTGAATATTACCTTGATAGAGTATCCTAAATGAAAAGTGTTTTCCATCTTGTTCCAAAAAGAATTTAATAAAGTTTCATACATCTAAGTACTATGATTTATGGCAGCCAATGCTGGGACAGATTCTTCTAGCACCTAGTGAACTAAGGGATACACTTATCAACAAGTGGACCTGGGACCTGGCTGCAGTTCTGGGTACCATCCCTGACTCACTGTTTACTTCTAGCACTGCCTCCTGATGACCTGGAGAGAGAAGCTATGCCAGAAGCAGAGAGGTACCTCAAAAATACACATGAAAAAGAAATGCTGTGGAACATCAAAATCATGGTAGGGTGAAAAGAATGATATCTAGAACCCTATCTAGAGGAATGATATAGAATCCTATGATTATTTTCTTCTTTAGACACTCATCTTAGTTTCCTCCTGTATCAAATTGTACTCGGGGCGGGGGGGATTGCTTTAAAATGGCTCTTGACAGTGTCTTCTTTCTGCCTACTCTTGAGTCTCCTTGTGTCATGAATTGAGCTCTTTTGCCTGTGGCTCATCTGCTTCTTATATTTCACACTGCACAGATTTCTACCTCTGCCCAGTTCCCCTCCCATGGAGGATGTAAGAGTACTTTTTTGAGAAAGACTGTGGCAATTTAGGATAGATTGCTTGGAAACATAAATGAGAGTAAGCACAATTGAAGTAGGTAAAATAAAAACTAGGCATTAAAATATATAATTGGATGATAGAAAATATAGTTGCTTATGTTATATAAGAAAGCACTGGTGAATTTTTATGATTTTCCTAAGGTTGTATGGTTGCATCCTAATTGAAAGTTGGTAGGCAAATACGTATAAGTATAATATATGTGTAAACTTAGAATTGTTGAAATAGTAGCTATAAGATATATTGGCAAAAGTTTGATGACAACCAGCATATTGTTGTTAATATATCAGATATTCCGCTCTTTGCTAAACTCAAAAGAGTGGTAGAGCTTATTAATATTGCTGTTTCATTAAGCAGAAATATCTCAAGGATGTGTGTACAGAATATGAATAAGTATTTGGGGTTGAAAGAAGAATAAAACAAACGAAGTTTTGAGGGAAGCACAGTAAAGCCATTTATGCTTCTGATGATTAAGTTCTACATACATAAGGAACTGGGGTTTCATTGGCCATGACATAAATTCAGAAATTGGTATTTCTGTTCACATGAACGGGACAATAATCTCAGTGATAGATTATATTCATGCAATTAATTAATGCAACTTGTTAAATGTATGAAGATGAATGCTTATCTGAGTTTCAAATATAACAACAACATCAGTAACAGTAATGAAGATCCTATCATCACTTTTTCCCAGTGATCTTTAAATACTTGATTATGACATAATTTCCTGTTAACATATACATGCAATGTGAATGTGGAAATTCTCCTGAGTTAACTATTCCCTGCCTCAAAGCCTCAAAAGCCATCCTCTGATTTGAAGAAAAGCAGAATTGAGCTGTAATTAAATTCTAACGTTTTTGTGATCTGTGTAAATGTTATTGTGAAGGAACAATTCCCAGAGATGAAGATATACCTAAGAAAAGAGATGCCTGATGAGGTTGGAGGCTCAGGTAGTCTGGTGATAATAACAAATGACAGAAGGATCCCCTAAAGAGAAAAGAGGGACAGAAAGGAGGAAAAGGGGAGGTGGGGAAGACGGAAATATCTAGATGTTGGCTATATTGGGGCATTCTAGTTAAGGGGGCAGAGGAAGATGCTCAGTAGTGTAAGTGAAGCTAATCAGGCATTCAGTTGGCAAAGTCCTGAAAATTGCAATGGCTCAGATGTTAAGTGGTTAGAAATAGATCATTATAGACCTGAAGTGGTCGAGATGGGGAGCATGTAGTACCCAGACAGAAGTGGGGAAAGTCTAACCTGAATTGCCGCAGTCTCTCTCCAAAAAAGGCTCTTATATTTCTATGATGTGGGAACTGGACAGAGGCAGAAACCTTGGACATGCAACATAAGAACCAGATAAGCTTACTTCGTGAAGGAAGGAGACTCAAGAGTAGGCAGAAAAAGAGGCTGCCAGGAGTCCTTTCAAGCAATTACCCATATCATTTGTTGCAAAGGTAGTGACAGAAGGAGATCGAGTTGTCAGACTGGGTCTAGAAATAGAAGTAAAGTAAATTAGGAAAGAGCAAGAATACAGGGAAAGAGAGTCTGGAATATATTTAATAAATATAGGTCAACAGAAATGATTACCCTGAGAATATAGATATGGATATAATTATAAAGATATAATTTTACTTAACTCTCTATAGGATATGAGCAAGGTATGGTGATTTGCTTATGATGTTATGCTAATTATATCTATATCTTTTCTTTGTCAAAAATGAAGTCTCTTTTTGATTATAAAGGAAAATATGCTCATTGGAGAAACTTTGAAAAATATGTAAACACTTAAAAAAAATCAAACTTGCCTGTTAACACTGGAATACTGTTCAGATATAATGGCTGTATGCATTTTGCTATATTTCCTTCCTATCTTTTTTGATACATTTTTTTTCTGAATTGAGAGCATACTGATTACAAGTTTATATTCTTTTTTTAAAATTATTAATATAATGAATTTCTCATGTTATCAAAGCCTCTTTTTAAAAATAACCTCTTTTAAAAAATTTTCTAATGGATGCATGATTCTTCATGCTATGGATACACAAAATTTTCTTTTTCTTTTTCTTTTTGTAAAGTTAAGCTCAACCCCACCAATTTTTGCTTTCAGGAAAGTTACTATTATAAAATAGTTTCATATATGTATATTTCAAACTATAACTTTCTTTTGAATTCCAAATGATTCTCAGATGTTAAATTATTGCATCAAAAAGATAGGAATTTTTTAAAATTTAAAATACATTTTCAAATTGTCTTGGGAGAAAAATCAGTTTCTAATTCACTATAGCCCTCATTTTAAAATTATTATAATTCTAATCAATAGTACTAAACCTATTAATAGTTTATTCAAATATTTAATTATTATTAAATTTAATAAAATTATTAAATTTACATTTGTTTTTATTTTACTTTGACAATTTGGAAGATATTAAGATTCTAATGTGTAAATTTGTATTGCTTAATAAAATTGAATATTTTCTCTAAGTTTATGAGCTTTTTAATTTTTTGTGTGTGCTGTTTAGTTACTTTATTATTACATGGTAAGGACATTAATTCCTTGAAGCTCTATTCATGATAAATAATATTTACCATGTGTGTCTCTTTTTAAATTATATTTATAGTTTTATGCCATTGAGAAATTTAAATTTTTTTGGGCGCCTGGGTGGCTCAGTTGGTTAAGTGACTGCCTTCGGCTCAGGTCATGATCCTGGAGTCCTGGGATCGAGTCCCAAATCGGGCTCCCTGCTCAGCAGGGAGTCTGCTTCTCCCCCTGACCCTCCCCACTCTCATGCTCTCTCTATCTCATTCTCTCTCTCAAATAAATAAATAAAATCTTAAAAAAAAAAAGAAATTTAAATTTTTATGTGATCTGGTCTGGTTTCCTTGTGCTTTTTCCCCATTGTTTTTAAATTTGGAAATTTTGAATTTAGAAAATCATCACTCAGACCCACGGTAAAAAACATATACACTTATATTTTCTTACGAATTTCATTTTCTGTTTTCTTTCCGCCTTTTTTTTTTAAGAGAGGGAGAAAGGGGGGAGGGGCAGAAGGAGAGAGAGAATCTTAAGCAGACTCCTCACCCAGTGCAGAGCCCAATGCTGGGCTCGATCTCACAACCCTGAGATCATGACCTGAGCTGAAATCAAGAGTCAGACACTTAACTGGCTGAGCCACCTAGGTGCCTTTTCTTATGAATTTCAATTCTCTGTTTTAAAAAAAATATTTAACTATGGAAAACTAAAATGTATTATGGTATAAAGCATAATTTTAAAATATTTTTTATATTTTCTGTTCACTCATTTTATTTGAAGTGAATGGGGGATGCCTGGGTGGCTCAGTCGTTAAGCATCTGCCTTCGGCTCAGGTCATGATCCCAGGGTCCTGGGATAGAGCCATGCATCAGGCTCCCTGCTCCACAGGGAGCCTGCTTCTCCCTCTCCCACTCCCTCTGCTTGTGTTCCCTTTCTAGCTGTGTCTCTCCCTGTCAAATAAATAAATAAAACCTTAAAAAAAAATAAAGTGAATGGGTGTCAGGCTCTATAGTAAACTCTTAGGATATCAGTGAGCAAAACAGACAATGATCTTTGCCCTAAGGGAGCTTACATTCTAGTCAGGGGGTAGAGATACATATAATCTCTCTATATAAATATAAATATAATATATATATATACACATAATCTATCTATCTATCATCTATCTATCTCTCTATCATCTATATAATTTTTGTTCCTCAATGTTTAATGCTCTCTATGAAGTAGGAAGTAGAAAGCAAAATCAACAACTAGTATTAGATGCAGAAGGATGGCCTGGGTGTTCTAGAGGAGACAAGAAGGTAGGGAATTGTCACACGGGGCGGGTGGCAGAGTAAAGAAACTAGGTAAGTATGGTATGATTTCCTAGCAGCCTGGAGATCCTACTTGAGCTTAGTAAAAATTAATGTGAAGAAAAAGCATTCAGCACGATTTTAAGCTTTTCTCCAACCACATTCAACTGCATAGTGCAAGTATAAAGCAGGCAGGGTTGAATTTATTCAGGTCTGTGTTTTTTTCCTTACAAGGAAAGCCAAAAAGGGGCGAGGGAGCAGAAGGTGTATATAGAAGGGGATGATGATGATGGAATTGGAGATACTAAAAAAGAAAGTGAAGGATTCAAGGGGATAAAGGGCTATTGAAGTAACAGGATCAGTCAGTTGGCAGGATGGGAGATTTATTGGACTGGGGTACTGGAAGATTTGGGAATGTAGGACATGGAGGTTATCAAGGGGTTGCAGTTATTGGCAGTGAAGAGAAACTGGCATGACCCTGAGAGTGCATGCCTCCTTAAACTTTGTACTTGCCTCACCCTAATCTCATCCTTGCTGAAATACTGAAATGGTCTAAAAATAAGAAGACAGTATTGGCCAGATTAATAAACTGAGATAAATTGTTGAAAGGTAGAAAGAATGTCCTGAAGAATAGCAGTAAAATGAGGGATAGAGGATGATGTGCTGTGATGACCTGTGTTAACTCAGAAAGAAGGGGAGCAGCAAGAAGCAAGAACTCCACCTTTAGACCCAGTAGGATGATCCCAGAAAAAGGAAGTACAGCCCACTGAAAACAGAAACGTAGCAGTAGTATTCAATGTTCATAACACTGGAAACTGGCCCTTGAGCTCCCATAGCTACCATCTGTCTCAGCCTGATCTCTTTTTGTCTCTGCAATCTGCTGTCTGCTCTAGATTTTCCAGTTTGGCAAACCAATCGTTCAGTTTCTCTGGCTCTCTACTGTTTCTCTTCATTTCCCAGCTGATGGCTTAATTTCCCCTCTGGCCTACCACTTGTTTTGGAAAATGCTTTTTTGCCTTGGCTCAGAGACCTGCTTCGTGTATGTGCCTCAGTATTCCTATAGGATGTACGCAGGAATCATGGGATGTACACCGCTCTCCTCTGTTTAAATACAGCTAGCAAGAAAGCACACTAATGGGGCAATTTTAATAAAATGATTCTGATTTCAATCACAGTAGAAAATTATATAACTTGATCTACTCTCCATTTGCCTCATAAAATTTTGCAGTGAGGAAACAGCAAAAAACTAAAATTCTACATTGGTTTCTCAAAAATAAAAATCACCAGACTCTGATTTTCAATCAATTGCTTTAAAGATTCCTGCTCAAATTATGTCTCTTCAACTTCAAGCCAAAGGAAGCATTCAAAATCTCATTTATTATGCAATAGATATTTATATTTATTAGAGATATTATAAAGATATTTAATATTTCAATATCTAGTAAATGTGGTTCCAGGTTTTTTTGTTTTTATCATTTTATACTTCAGAAAGTCCCATATATCATTAGGTACATGATTTACAGTTAATTACAATGCTCTTTTACTATTGGGCTCTAGATAAGAAACATATCTTCTCTGTCACATACGTACCTTTGTCACATACCTTGCTCCAATATTTATTCACTTTGGATTCTATAGACTCTCTTGTCCTATCTCCACTTACCAAAACACTGGTAATCAACATTCCATTCCTCTGTAAAACAACCAATGTTCTTGACTGATCAGCCACCATCCCATAGCCTTGAGCACTCCTGTACCCTCCAACTGAGTTACAGGTTTACCAGGAGTTAGTTGAGTTTGCCCCCAAAGTTATTTTTATCCCATTTCACTTGTCACTTTAAATTTAAGTAAATATTTTGTAAACCATTTAAGTATGTGTGAGAGAAATAAACAAAAAACTACAATTTATTTCTATGAAAATTAAATTGAATGCTTTGAAAGTTTTGATAAAGTTAAGTTATAAATTATAGTTGAATTAGATGTGGACAGAAACAGTCTGTAAAAGTTTGAGAAAGCTTTTATTTTCTAAGGGCTTTAAGTTTAATTCCACTTTAAAGAATTCACAACTGAGAAATTATAAATGATGTCTCATGAGTGTAATTTATTGAACTAAACTCTTTGACCTATATGCAAGTGTGATGGAAAAGTGTGCCCTTACATGCTTTACCTTAAAATAAACTTTAAAACTATGTGTCATACTTCATGAATCCCCACTTCAGTCTATATTTGAAATGAGATCAACTAAGGTTTCTAATAACATTGGATAGGATGGTGTCTACTGTACATTCCCCTCTATACTACAGTCTTCCTGAAACCAAAATCCAAATCTACTTCATCTGATTCCAAATCCTTTGTTTTTAACCACTATGGTAACATGATTCAATTCTTCCGTAACTTTTCATACCTTCAAACAAAGGATAAAATCAACAAAAACCTTTAGTTTTATAATTACCTTCTAGCCAAAACCCAGTATTTCTCCTTTTCAAGGCCAAGTTCCTCAACAGAATGGACGATGATTTCTTCCTCCACTCCACGCGCTCCTCAAGCTACAGCAGCCAAGGATCTGGCAAACAACTCTGGTAAAAGCTTGGGGCTGCTGTTGAAAGGTCCACCCAAGACTCTTTCAGTTAGACTTTCCCAATGGATTCTTTTTATCCCCTGTCTTATTTGATCCCACCGCAGTATTTGAAACTATTAGCGGTTCCCTTCATCTTCATATTATCTCCTTTCTTGGCAATTCCTCCTCTCTCTGTTTTTTCTCATTCTCTTTTGCAGGTCTGCTTTTCATACGCTTAGTTCTTATAGGATTTGTCGATGGTTCTCTCATGTTCCTTTCTTTAATTTTTGATTATAAAAGTAAAATATGGCCATGATAGCATATTACATATTAAACATTACCTTGAAAGTAACATAAAATTTACAATCATGGATAATTATGCCACCTAGCAATTACTACTGCCATCATACTGATACTTTTCCTGCCTTCTCTGTGCCTAATATATTTGACAGAAGTGAAATGATATCCACATTTTATTTTTTTTCTACATTTTCATTGAATATTATTTTATACATTTTCTAACTGGTATTTTTAAATGTGATTTTTTAAATTGTTGGATAACTTTAAAATACATGGATTTGTGTTGGTTCATTTAAGCATTTTGCTTCCCCCATTATTTGACATTTAACTTGCTTGTTTATATAAACATATTTTAACTCCAAAAAAGAATTTTAACTTTCTAACTGTAAAGTTTAATTTATTCACCTTTATTGTCATAACTAATAACATTTTTTTTTTTCAATGAAGGTAAGAGTGTGGTTTTTCCAAGCACTTACATATTAGAGAATGTGTAACTGCTGTATTCCTCACAAATAGTTAACTATTTGACTTGCCATAGAATTCTTAAGTCATATTTTTGCCCTATGAAGCTTAATATTTCAGATTATGTTCTGGAATTCAGTATTGTGAAACAGAAATATCCAGTCACCATGTTTTATTTTTTACAGGTGTCTTTTTTTCCCCCGTCTGTTGTTTACAAGGATTTTTCTTTATCCACAAACGTAGCAATTTTTACTAAACTATGTCTAGGATTGATTGTTCAGAATTAACTTCAGTTGAGTACTTTGGTAGAATAACTTCATCAAGGGCCGGCAGTGAAAAGTAATCACACATTGGCATCTTTCTCTTAAGATATAAAACAAGAATTTTCAACACATTCTTAGTGCAGAACTGCTCAACTATAGAACAGTAGTATTAAATGTGTGATGCTGATAAACCTTTAGACTTATGTAGCGATATAAACTTATAGAGATTTTGGCAAGTATTTAGATAGGTACATCATTCAATTCTGCCCCAGGAGTTATTTGCTCATTTTTATGTTTCCTAGTTACAATATATTTGTATGTGACAGAATGATTGAGAAGAACATTTAGGCACATCATTCACTTTGATTCCCATCACAACTATGAGAAGGAAGTTTGGTTATTATTTTCCTAGCTTATGGATCAGGGAAAAGATGCTCAGAGCAGTTCAGAAACTCTCCCCAGTTTATCCAACTATTAAGTCCTGGAGTAGGATTTGTAGGCCAGGTCTTCTGATTCCAAATACTGTTTGTTACACCTATTATGTTGAATTTTTTTGCATAATTTATGCAATTATGAACCCAAGAGATGGAGGAACAGCCTCCATGAACTGGAGTAAGACACTGGTGTCAGGGTCAGTATATGTGGAAAAGTTTCATTCTGTCCATCTGAGAGTCTACCATCTTGGATTGATTAAACTGGCCCATAAGGAATTTTCCTTTCTTCAGGAAACCCATTTGAAATATAAGATTTCCAAGAAAAATCAAGCCATAGTTTTCCTTAAGGACAAATCTTGAGCATGTACTAGAATGTACAGAAGAAAAGAACAACTAGTGTGAGAAATGTACCATGATTAAGCTAAAAAGGGAAGAGGTGCTCATCAAAAAAGAACAGGCTAACACACTTTATTTATTTCACTATATAACCTGGTAATACTTCTGTTTGAAAGTACTATAATACTCTAAATGTCTTATAACTCACATGTTTTGCATTATCAACTCATATGAAGTATGTCCTTCACATTTAAATATATTTCAAATTTCATAGGCATTATAATATAAACCCTAAAAACACATTTCAGCAGATTTTTCTTTTTTTTTTTTAAAAGATTTTATTTATTTATTCATAAGAGACAGAGGGGCAGAGGGAGAAGCAGGCTCCCCGCTAAGCGGGGAGCCGGATGCGGGACTCGATCCCAGGACTCCGGGATCATGACCTGAGCCGAAGGCAGACGCTTAACCGTCTGAGCCACCCAGGCGCCCTCAGCAGATTTTTCTATTAAAATCTGTAACATCGCTAAAAATTAGTATATATGTGTACATATATAGTGTACACATTGTTTAGAACTTTAAAATTATTTAAAAATTAGGGCACATTATATTGTAACAACTATGTAAATTTTGTACCACATGAAAATTAATACACCTGCTACTTTGTTACTGTGAGGTACACGTTTTGTTTAAGTTGTCGTGTAGTAAAGGGTTTCTTCACTTTCAGGTTACTTTACTTGTACTTTCTTCCTAATGATAATTGCCAAGGACTTTGAAGAATCTGAGACTCCGCTGTACTTTCTGGGTAACCAGCTAGCTTGCCATAGTTCCATGAGTGCTGCCCCACACTCATGCAGTTCTGGGATAGAGATAAAGGACTTTCTTACTCGTGGCAATAGCAAGAGTCAGAGTAACAGCATTTTCTTGTGCTGGTTCTTCAAGCTCCATTTGCCACAGTATAATGCTAATGGGGCCAGGTGACAACTTCATACCCAATAGGTTACATTACAGAAGAACTTTGAACTTAGAGGTCCTGAATGCTTTATAATGGGAAGATATCATGTCTGCCCTCTACTCTGGAGGAAGGCATTATATCTAAGTCCCAAGGATGTTTGCTATACAAAAAATCCTTAAAAGGTGGCCCGGAACAAAGGGTAGTTGGTACTTTACTCCCAAGATGTGCAGAAATGCAAGACGCTCAAGACACCCAATAATCATTTGCAATATGTTTAGTACTTTGTGATAATTTCTGAGCATATAAAATAAATACTAAACTACATATTCACATTAACCTTATTGGGATACATGACCTCCCTTTTCTTTTACAGCTTTAATGTTTTATGTCTAGTGACAATACCTGCCTATGTTTTAAGATTTTGAACCAGTTTTTTAGCTTTCCAAATACATAAAGCATATAAGTAGATGAATCCAGTCGTTGGCATTTTTAGAGCTACCTTGTGCCTGTGATTTGTTCTTGCCATGGAGTCTTGTAAAATATAGTTTAGTGTTTTTAAAGAATAAATCTCCAAATAAATAGGTCAAGCATCTATCTCAGTCAAAATGCAAAAAAAAAAAAAAAAAAGGTCAAGATAAGAAAATAGCACTTGGAAGAATGGAAGAATTAGAATTCTATTCATGAAATTTATATCAATTTTTTTTTTGAAATTCACATATTCTCATTATATGAAAACATACACAATATTACTTTATGCTACTTTAGAAAATCATGGAGAATATTGCTTGTTAAGCAAAATTAAAATTCATATGCAATAAATAAATCAGTTTGCTACCGATGTGCACACACATACACACATAATAGGTATGATTGTTTAGGATGTTTACATCTCCAGAAGAGAAAAATAGAAAAACCCACCAGCATACCATTATGAAACAAATGTGGCCCATCTCTCTCTCTCTCTCTCTCTCTCTCAAATGCATAGTATATTATATCTACAGTACCCATAATAAATAGGTTATATGTCATATTTCAGTATGGACAACTTGTTTTTAGTATTTTAGATTCTCACATATGATTATGTAGCATATGTTTAATTGAAAAATCCTGCTTTTCATTCTGCTTTTAAGAGTCGTTAAATACATTCATGTTCTGTTAAAATGAAAACATTTGAGAGGGGCTTGGGAAAAGCTGCAGACGAGAGGCTAGACAATCCTTCCTCAAAAAATAGATCTATCCACTCTTCAAGAATGATTCAAACACTCGTTATCGCTTAGATACCTGCCAAGCAATTGAAATCCCTCTAATTGCAAGGACCCTAAATGTAGCTTATTGCCTTCCTCTCCCATCTCCTGACTTCTCTGGGTCATTTCATTCGCACCTCCCTTTCAAGCCATCTGGGATCCCTGGTACAGCCGAGTTTTAATGCCGAACACCTGGCCTGACAGTGTTTGCTGCTCTCTTTCACCTGCCAGCCCTTTGTTCCTCCCCAAGATTGAATGAGTACTGCAAGTCCTGTCAAGCATGCACACACAGAAGCTCCCCTTGTGTTCAGTCTCTTCCTCTGGTCCTTAAGTCTGGTAAATCCTTTTATTATTTTGCCCTTCCCATATGGCTGTTCCATCTACTTTGTGATCTTCAGGAGCCAAAAATCCACATGAGAATTAAATCTAGATAAATGTGATACCTCTAGAACACCAGAGAGGTAGGGAGGAAAAGCATAAGTGAAGGAAATCACATAAAAAACTCCCTGCTCTTGCTACGAAATAGTTATAAATCATCTGGGTTTGCTCTCAAATTTAAAAATTCAAAAGCTATGGGATTTGAAAAAATGTGTTATCAGTACTTAGAGAAATATCGAATAGCTCCTCCACAAAGCAGATAAACCCAACTTACCACCCAAGCCTTGGTTTTTCATTCTTTGTCTAGTACCTCCTGGGATTCATATCCCACCTCTTGAGCTCCTCCCACACACAAAGCTCCTTTTACACTTCCAAAAATAATTTCTGATCTGACATTCCCAGTGATATTGAGTCTACACCTCAACTTCCATCTGTTTCCCACTCTCAATTTCTATAGACTATACAACTAAGAATATGGTACTTGGCTTAGCAATCATTCTTCTTAATTATTCAGAAGTCTTTCCAAACTTTAGCCTTTTCCAAGTTTCTTCTTTCAGTCAATACAGACAACTTTCCCAGTTTAACTCAGACACAATTATACTTCTCAGAGGCTTCTGTTAAAATGATATCATTCACTTCTGGGCTCAATAAAACAAATGTGATTTAAAATTTCTGAAGCTTGAACAACTGAGAGCAACCAGGGTCCAGGGATTCATTTGGTGTAGGACTGACTCCGAGGTGTGTAAACACTCGTGGCCTTCTTCAAATGTGTAACGAGTGAAAACATTTTAAAGATGGGTAGGGGAATTTCAAAATATGGAAAAAATATTTTCCATTCTAATTGTATAGGATAAAAGAAAAAGAATAAAACAATCCTAGAGCTTTATTGATTAAAACCCAAAGAAGTGAATAAGCCAGAATGTCACAGAATCTTATGGTAATCCTTTAGTCAAATTAGAATATTTCCATAGAAAACTATGGAGAAGCCAGCTTTGGGAATGAGGTAAGCAGAGTAATTTTCAATTATATAGAAATCATGAGGATATGGGTCCTATTACAGAGGGGCTCAGAACCGATTAGGCAAGGCTTAGTTTTTGATGACTTATTCTTGATAAACCAATTCCAGAGAGATTTTATCACAATGTACAGGGGTCAAGGGAGTACCGACTCAGTCAGGTGGCTGCGGAGAAATGTTAAACTCTGATTCTTTCCCCTCCTCTTGCTCTGTACACCTGCTCCTGGGTCCTGCCTGCTGTCCCTCCTGTTCCATGTCCCATTGCTTGCCAGAAATAAACCTATTTTCATAATTAAGCAAAAAATCAGAATTAATTAATCTACTAGTGATACAGCTCTGAGAAATCAGGTAATATGTTTAAAAACTGAAAGAGGGAGAAGAGGGAAATTCTACTCTAAAATTTGAGGAAGAGAGAGGAACATTTCCAAATATAATCTCTGTGTGTACTATAGCCTTTGTTGGGTAAAACATCGGATAAGGATTATTGGTGGTGAAAGTGACTTATAATTCACCAGAACATACACTGGGGACGGTGTGAGAAACAAAACCTGCAGTCTCATGTATGTCTGGTATATAAACTTAGTTAACTTGAGATTTTAAACTAAGGAAGTAAAAACAGAACTGAACTTTTGTGAGATAAGGCCATATGTGGAAAGTGGAAGTAGAATGATTCTTGGCTTAAAAGATAAAGATGGGGGTGGGGGAAGCAAAGTAGCATAGAATACCAAGGGCCTCTATAACTGTAGAGAAGCCCATGGGAAGCTATGGGGGAATTTAAATGAAAGACAAAGGAGACATGAATGTAAGTATACTATAGGTCACCCGGTTGAGACTAGAAAATGTCACGGAGTGAAAAAAAAATGTTGAAACAAGATATATGAATATGTTTTAACTAATGGTGGAGGAACTTTGGGCAGAGGATTTCAGTAGCATGTTTCAGGAATCCTTTTATTGTCTCTGTTCTGATGGACATTTTTATCAGTGATTTGGAAGAGGCCTTAAATGACAAGTGGATATATCTGCAGTAAGAACAAAGTGGGCAAGGGTCCCAATAACTGGTTTATCAATTTTTCAGTTCTGCAACTGGTCCCTCATTTTTCCTCACTACTTATCTTGATCTTCCTATATTTCTTCTTCTTTTCTTCCTTTCCATAAAAATTCCTAACAATTTTTTATACCCATGACAATGTTTCCTCAACAATATCGACATCTCAGATCTCTGATTTCCACCTCTATGATCCCACCAGAACGATCCTTGCTAATGTCCTTATAATGGTGTCCTAGTCATCAGATATAATGGACTTTATCAGCCTCTTTGGTATTTACCTCCTTGGACAAATTGATCCATGTTATATTCTAGTCACCTCCTTTGGGTCCTTCTCCAATCACCTTCCAACACTGCAGTTCCTTAGAGTCTCCCTTTGTCTTCTCACATTCTGCTGCTCTGAGGGCAAGCTCATATACTTTCATGATTGAAACAAATATCTGTAGCAATTATCTACTCTGAGTTCCAGGCCAAATATCTCCTTCTGAACATTCTAGAGGAAACTAGAGTTCAACAAAACTAATACAATAAAACTAATAATTTCCTTCTATATTAAACCTAACCCTCTCCTCCAGAAGGCATTGACTCAGAAAAAAAGAATGAGAAAACACACAGTTACCCATATACTAACTTCATGTTCTATGTCCAGTGATGGGCTGGGAGTTAGTTGACTATGGGCTTAACCAGCTATCATATGTGTGGCAACAAAAAAGGCAAGTTATTGATTGCAGGTTACTTTTATTCTTATAAAGTCATCGTTAAAATATCATCATTTTGAAGAAATGTAAAATACCCACTCCAAATTCTTAGTGCATTATTTGCATTATTCTTACTTTCATTATGTCACATACTTATTTTTCCCCATTGTATCATTCTTACTCCAAGGATAGAAAGTTTGTAGTCTATAAAAGACACCTTCCTGTTTTAGAAAAATACAGATTATTTCTACATAAAAAAAATTGCATGTTTAGTTTTTCAAGGAAAACAATGTATCTTAATTTAAAAATAGATGCTCTTAAAATGATACATTTAATTCTTCCTCCTGACATTTGGATGATATGAACATACATGCATTATTATTTTGGGGGGACCATAAAAGGTTCCCCTACAACTAAACAAAACCTCCTTTTTCCTCTTGTATGCAACCTTTTAAAGTAGGACAGAGAAGAAGCTGGTTTGCCAGATTCCAAACACATGAAAACCATTGCACCTAAATTTAGAATTTTTAAAAATCTTTTTCCATATTCCAATTTGGCTTTGAAAAAATTTGAATTCTTCAGCTGCACTTTAAAAGTTATTCCTTCTTTCTAGTTCTAGGCTCAGGAACATGGTAACACTGCTTGTTTGTATAGCACTTTATGTCATTATATGTGTTAAGTCTGATCCTACAGAGGAAGTGGGTTGTTATAAAGTCCCCCAAGGTTCATTGGATTTGATACAAGGAGTAGAATAGCAGAGCAAGAAGAAGAAGAATTACTTTATCCCATTCATGGATGATATAGTTCCTCCTGCGTGTTCTCTTGGCCTGTACTATGAGTGTAGAAGCATAGGTATGAGAAGACTGGGAATAATTTGTTGACCACAAATAAACAGTAATCCTTATTTTCAATGTTCTAGCCATAGTTTTTCCCACTCAAAAATATGCATGAGTTTAGTTACCCGAAAGTCTTTCTCCTCTTGCATCTTTTAGCTATTGCTGTGTAGTGACCTCCCTACTCCTCCCCACTCCAAAAAAAAAAAAGAAACTCAATAGCTTAAAACAATAAACATTTATTATTTTTCATGAGTCTGTAAGTCAGCAGGCTGGTTTTTCTGGCCTTAGTTGGGCTCCCTAGTGCACCTGTGGTCAGCTGCAGGTCAAGGCCATAGCTCCGGTGGACAAGGCTGGGCTCTCTCACATGATTGATTGTCTGTAAGCTAGTCTAGGTCATTGATCCTCCATCAGGCTAGCCCAAACCTAGGGTGCAGTCAGAGTTCCAAGAGCAGAAGTGTACACAGGTCTCTTGAAGTCTAGGCTTAGAACAGATACACCTTCATTTCTGCTTCATTCTTAGACCAGATTCAAGGGATGGAAAATAGACCCCACTTATTGCTGGAGGAGTTGCAAAGTCACATTGTAAAGAGATTTGTTCCAGGTATTATTGTAGCATAACAACATCCCCCAAAACATAGTTGCTTAAAACAACCATTTGATGTTTCTCACAAATTCTATCATCAAGAATTTAGACAGAATGTAGGTGGCTCATCTCTACTCCATTATGTCTAGAAAGACTTGAAACCTAGAAGGGATTTGGCACCTGGAGGCTGGAGTCACCCGAAGGTTCATCACTCACATGTCTGGGACCTGAGCTAAGGTGACTTGAAGACTAAGAGGGCTAAATGGGGAGCCTGTGTGTGGCGCCTCTATGTGGTTTGGTTTCCTCATAGTATGGCAGCCAAAAGGTAGTCAATCTCTTTACATGGTAGTTCAGGGCTCCAGACCCAGAGCTACAAGGCAGAGGCTGCATTGCCTTTTAGGACACAGCCCTGGAAGTCATACGGAAAATATCCCACCATACTTTATTAGTCAGGGCAATCACAAGCCTTCCCTGACTCAAGGGGAGAGGAATTAGCATCCATCTCTTGATAAGAGAGTACACCAAGACCCCATTGTAGATGATTATGTAGGATAAGAGATACTGTTTTAGTCACCTTCGAAAAATGCACTCTGCTGTAATCTGCATTTTAGCTACATCAATTCACATTCCCCCAGCAAGCAAAATACATTCACCCCTTACCCCAAAACCTGCATTATGGCATTAGCTTGAAATCCAGTGGCTCATTATCTAAATCAGGTCCCACTATGGATGAGGCTTCTTAAGTGTAATCCCTTGAGTACAGATCCTAAAATACAGTTTCTCCAGTTCTCTCTAATTCTGAAACTCTTTCAACTAAAGAGGCTCCCAGTCAGGCTACTGTGGAACAATGCTCTTAACATTCATAGGAACCCTAATTTTTAATAGAAACCTTCTGGTAGGCATGCCTTAAGTCCATGGAAAGATTTCTTTCTGTTAGAAAGGCCTATGAAGTGTGACTGTTAATCTTCCTGAGGTCTTAATAAAGGGTTTTATCATCAACCCTTGGCTTTATCTTGACCCTACTAGTTGAAACAGTTATGAGCCCAGTGTACCTCTCGATGAAAGAGTGGTAAGATTACATTATAGAAGAACAAATGATAGAGGAGATATTGTTGCAACCATCTTTGGAAACCAGAACCTGCCATAAAAGGGATACCAGGAGGTCATTAACTGGATGGGATATCAATGTAATTAATCTACCAGACCCTGCCTATAAAGTCATTCATCCAGTTTTTGGACAAATATTTAAAGTATCTTCTATGTTTTGGGTACATTTCTGAGCATTAACAATGAAGAAAACAAATATTCTACCCTCATAGCTCTTTACATTTTCATTGAGGGTCAGACAATAAATAATAAGCATAATACATAGTATATTAGATAGTGGTGCATGCAAACAAGAAGAAGAAAAAAGCGTAGGAAGGGAGATAGAAAGTACATGTCATGGATTACAAGTTTATATAGAAATACCAGGGAAGGTCACACTGAGAAGCTTATCTTTGAGTAAAGACTTAAAGGAGATCAGACAGTGAGCCATAAGGATATTGAGGAAAGAGGACTGCAGGTAGAAGGTATAGTAGGTGCAAAGTTTCTAAAGCAGTAGCGTGCCTGCTAAGTGTTGAAGGAATAGCAATAGAGTGAGCAAGGGGTAGAAAATGGGGTCACAGCAGTAATGTGGGCCAGGTCATGTAGGGACCTATTGGCTATTGTAAGTAATTAGACATTTACTCCGAGGGAGATGAGAAACAATAATGGATTTGTAGCTCATGAATGAAATGAACAAACCCCCTTTTATCAGAATCACTCTGGCTCCTTTGTTGAAAATAGATTAAAGAAGGCAAGAACAGAACAGAAAAATTGGTTAGGAAACTGTGGAATTAACACAGATTAATGGGCTAAGGTGGTAGTGGTGGTGGTGAGTTGTTGTCTGATTCTGCATATAGTTTGAAGGTAGGGATAACAGGACCTGATGAGGTAGCGGACGTGGAGTATAAGAAAAAATTGAGGATAATGCCAAGATTCTTGGCTTGAACAATGGGGTGGATTTACTGGGGAGAGAAGCTGGGAAAGTATGAGAGGGGAAGAAAGCTAGGTGCCTGAATATTCTGCTGGGGTTTAAGAGGAGCATCTGATTCACAAATTGGTTGTTCTTTGCCAGACCAAGAACACCTGTGAGTTGTTTGTTTAACAAACAAAGGCATACACAAATGAATTCTATCCTGTGACAAAAGGGGAAACCTTCTTGTCACCCAGTGCTATATCAAACAAGACTGCTCAGGAGTGATTCAGACAGATTGTGTCTTTCCAACAGTTCAACAATTCCCTTGTGAATGGCTTCCACATAGCTAAAATTTCCACCTAGATTCCCATCCTTTTTACCTTGAATATTTTCAGCTTCCAAATAGCTAGTGTTCTTAAGATGTCAAAAAGCTTTCTCAGTGAACATAGCATTGTCATAAATGGGACACTTTGAGGTATAAATGCTGAAAGGGACAACTCCTCTTTAATTGCATTGATTACTATCAGTTGCCAGACAGTTGCTTTCCCTACCTGCTAACTAATCCCAAAGCACACTTATCCTAGACAAAAGCAAAAATTAAACTCAAAAGGCTGACAGTTTCAGCTGCTAACAATAGTCATTAATTAACCATTTTGCAGAAGATCTTCTAACTATTCATTGAATCTTTATTGTTATTACCAATACATTTACTGAGCACCTACCAAGTGCTAAGGGTCCGAAAATGGTATAAAACTCAGCAACTGCTGTTGCTTGGATTACAATCCACTAAAACACCCACAAAATTTTCAGGTTTCTACATTTGTTTAAGGTTCTGGTGTGTACCTAACTGTAATGAGGGGAGAGAAAGGAAGCCAAAGGCAAGATAGGAAAAACAGATGAAAAGACCGTTCACTATGTTTGCATGAAGAAATGTTTACGTAAAGGCTTCTAAGTGATGTTTTGATAAAAATGGTTTATCTATTTATCTCACTCAACTATGAGTGAGAACTTTTAGAGTGAGAACTTTTCTTTGAAATTTGCTGCTGCTTATGTCTTTCTAAAAAGGTTACTTTTGATATGCAGAAATGCCATTAATGCATTTTCTAATGGCAGAAACAAGCAAAGAGTGATATAAGAAGCAGTAGAAGGAGGAAGAATAAGAGCACATGAAGGTAGGGATTATGATTGTAAATTCCCAGGATTCAGAATGGAGATTGATACATGTCATTGACATTGTAGCAGATGCTCTATAGTAAATATTTCCTAAAAGAATGGATGGATGGGTAGGTGGACGGAGGAATGGATAGATGAAGATGTGAATACAGTGAGTGAAGACATTCAAAATTGCAGTGATGAAATCCAGGTCAAAAATCTTCATTTGGGATTTAGGATGGGGACTTTTCCTTTAATTAGTTAGTGGCAGAGCTATGAATCTTGCTCTCTGGTTCATAACATCCTCATCTCTTTAAGAAGGTGACGATATTTAAGATCATTTCTAGGTCTAAAATACTTTCATAACAATGGTGATTTTTAAGTTTTTGAGCCATATATTCAGCGACAGTTCATCTCTGAACCAGTAATTTGGGAATCTATTTTTAATATTAATTTTCACTTACTGTAAATATTAATTAGATACTTGGATTTAACAATTCCACATGATAAGCATCATTATGTGCCTCATTATACAGATGAGGAAACTGAGGTAGCATGTAAGTAATTTGCCCAAGGTTATAGAGGACTGCATAACAGACCTGGGACTCTGGATCACCTCTGTCTGACTCTGATTCCCAGGTCTTTAACTGTTGTCTATTTATTATTCTACCCAGCTTCTTTCATAAGAATGTTTTTTGTGTGTGAACTGTCCATTACTTGGGAACAGATGCAAATTTGCTTCCTCACAGCTAGGGAGGTCATCAGTGTTGCTGCGCTGGGCACAGGATTAGGGCTAGAAAGTGCCATCAAGCATGAAACACGGCAAGGATAAATATCCTGTGTCAGTGTGTTCAGGAGTCAGCCTTGAGGAAAGGAGACAGATAATAGGGCACAAGGCCCTAAGAATATAAGGCGTTTTGGAGGGATTGAGGAGGAGGACAGTTTGAAATCCTGGACAAGCGGGCAGAAATCAGGGAATATATCAAAGTAGAAAGGGTCAGGACAACAAGCAGGAGAGCAGAGCATCGTATAGAATCTGTCGACCTTAATCACTGAAACATATCCCTCCTCTGGGATTTTTTACTACTGTTGCATGTAGCAGGCACCAATTCGGGATTGCTGGTCTAGGCACAGCACGAAGAAGCAGAATTGGCAGCTCTGGGCGAAGGGGACAGAGGATCAGTAGCAGCTGCTGGTGAACAGCTCCTGACACCTTAGCATGCCTTCTTTAGCTCTTGAGAGTTTTTCACTATCTGTTCCGTACCTTTTGCAAGGGGGAATTGGTTCTGCAGCATATATCGTAGCTTCCCAGCTGGAAGAGTGCAATTATGGAACGCTGGAGTCTACCACAGCTGACAGGCTCTTTCTTTTTTTTCCCCCCCTGTCAGGAAAAAGTGACTCATAGCAACCATATATTGGTGTCATACACATGACTCTCTCCTCCCTGTGCCTCTGACCCCTCCCCCCACACACTTACTGTTGGCGTAAATCTACTTTTGTAATTCTACATTGCAAGTCGCTGCTATTTGCAAGACACTGTGGTAGGTGGAGGATATGAAAAGATAAATGAGATATCATTTCTACCTCTGAGGAGTTCATAGTCTCTATGAAAGAGAGATACATAAGCCAATAATCATAGCTAACAGGTATGGAGTACTGTAATGAGATATGGAGTACTTATAACAGGGCGGGTGCTATTACATTTATTACATTTAATCCTCAAAGCCACCCTATGAGGCAGGAGCTGTTTTATCCTCACTTTACAGATAAAGAAACTGAGGCATGGAGGGGCGAAATAAATCAGTCAAGGTCACTCAACTAATAAGAGTCAGAAGCAGGATTTAAAAGCAAACAATATGGCTCCAGAGCCTGGTCTTGAAAGATAATGACTTACTGCCTTCTTACAAATAAAAAATTACCAAATTCAATTATAAGGGCAAGAAGGAAGACCTGCAGAAGAGGCAAGCTGATTACATGAAAAACGCAGATTTGGAGCGACTGGCTTAAGTAGGGCTCTCTTAGCTGTTGTATGTCTTTGGACACATTCCTCAATTTTTCTGGGTCTCAAATTATTTGTTGAGAGAATGATACCTACTTTCGCGTGTTATTGTAAAGATAATAAGACACTGAAAATACCTACCACAGTGCCTGGCGCATATTAGGTCCTAAGCAGTGATGCTTGCAGTTGTGGTGGTGGTCGTTGTGGTTTTGTTATCAGTGTGATGAGGTATGAACGTATTGTGGGTACACAAAGAAATAACGACCGACTCTGCCTGAGTGAGCAGGGAAGGTGGTTTAGGGAAGGTCTTGTGAGGTTTGCCAAGGGGGGTGGCATTTGAACTGCGTCTTGAAGGATCAACAGAAATGTTCTAGGCAGATAAAGGGAAGAAAAGCATTCTTTTTTTTTTTTTAAGATTTTATTTATTTATTTGACAGAGAGAGAGAGAGATAGTGAGAGCAGGAACACAAGCAGGGGGAGTGGGAGAGGGAGAAGCAGGCTCCCCGCCGAGCAGGGAGCCCCATGCGGGGCTCGATCCCGGGACCCTGGGATCATGACTTGAGCCGAAGGCAGACGCTTAAAGACTGAGCCACCCAGGCGCCCCTTATTTTTTGTTATTTATTTATTTTTTAAAAATATTTTATTTATTTATTTGACAGAGACACAGAGAGAGAGGGAACACAAGCAGGGGGAGCGGGAGAGGGAGAAGCAGGCTTCCCGCCGAGCAGGGAGCCCAATGTGGGGCTCGATCCCAGGACCCTGGGATCATGACCTGAGCCGAAGGCAGATGCTTAATGACTGAGCCACCCAGGCGCCCCAGAAGAAGAGCATTCTAATCAGAGGGAACAACATGTGTATAACATGTATGGGGAATATCAAGTTTTTGTGTGTGGGTAATTTATGGTCTTTGTGTATGTGTACGTGTGTGTGTGCGCGCATGTGTGTGTATTGGGAGAGAGTGGCTGGAGATGACACGAAAGATTTGGAAGACACAAATCACAAAAGGCCTTGTAAGTCATTGAATTTAGCCCCAAAGGCACAAAACCCTGAAGGTTGTATGAGAACTAACTCAGCAGTTTCCTAGATCCCCCTAAACTACTTTTTTAATAGTGTGTTGTCTTTTCTTCCTCCCAAATATTTTTTTTTTAAAGATTTTATTTATTTATTTATTTGAGACAGAGAGAATGAGAGACAGAGAGCATGAGAGGGAGGAGGGTCAGAGGGAGAAGCAGACTCCCTGCCGAGCAGGGAGCCCGATGCGGGACTCGATCTCGGACTCCAGGATCATGACCTGAGCCGAAGGCAGTCGCTTAACCAACTGAGCCACCCAGGCGCCCTTCCTCCCAAATATTTTTAAGACATGTTAAAACTGCTCCACAACATAGGCATACGGTGTTCTGTGATTGGGAAGACTTTGTTCCATTTTACCCGGAGTTATGATCTGTTCCCCCTATCTACTACTGCTCATTGAACAAATCAGCCAGCTACAGAGGTGGGTGACAAAGAACAAATGTTGCAAGAATGTTCCCTTTAATTATTTGTTGCAACTGTGGTCTTTACTGATCACCCTACTTTTGAGTCAGACATAAATGTCAAAACCTCAATGTCCTCAAATTGGATAAGAACCCATTTTTTGGTTGTTGTTACAATATTTTTCAAAAGATTTTATTTATTTATTTATTTATTTATTTATTTATTTATTTATTTATTTATTTATTATTTGAGAGAGAGAGAGAGCACAAGAGAATGCACGAGCAGGGGGGAGGGGTAGAGGAAGACAGAGAAGCAGGCTTCCCGCCGAGCAGGGAGCCCAATGCCTGGGCTGGATCCCAGGACCCTGGGATCATGACCTGAGCCAAAGGCAGGCGCTTAATGGACTGAACCACTCAAGTGCCTGATTATTAATATTAATTCTTCCTGAGTAGGGTAAGACTCCTGCCTCTGTAACTGTTGCACACACTTGACATCTGTATTTCCCAGGATTAAAACAAAACAAATAGCATACCAAAAAAAGAAATACATGAGTAAGATACTAACTTTTGGAAACAACTGTTGCGTAAAATAAGCATATAAGTTTCTCAAAGAATGCAGGAGTGGAAAAATTTTGAGCTTTCGTCAGAGGGATAATCTCAACAGCACTGGTTTTGTAGCCACACCTAAAAGCTGGTGAGAAAAACATCACCTCCTCTAATGGCCAAGGTAGGACTGTCCAAACTGCTTTTGGACAACTACTTATCCAACTGTTCAGCACTTACTGGTATTATAACTGATTCTTATTACATTACCTTCCTTTTGCCACATGACCCCCTGGAATACATAGTACATAGCTGTATAACATGTTGCAGCTGCTTTTTTACCCTTCTGTCACAGATATCATCACAGTTGTTGTTTTTATGAAATACCAGATAATCTGGAGTATTCCAAGGAATGCCTAGCACTTTGTTTTTGTTTACTGTTTTGTTTGGTTTTTGTTTTATGCCTAGCACTTTGAATGAATGGGGTTTTACTGTCCTATTCGTTAGTGAAGAAACTTATTACATACTGTCCTTTGCACTTACTTTTCTTGGGTTTGCAGACTATAGGATTAATTATTTTAATCTTTTCTTAGAGGTTCATCAGGCTAACTCCTTAATTATTTTTATTGCCCATCTCATTTCAGATGTATTTAATTCTGTTTTCTTATATTTGGGTGTATTGATAAACACCAGATTGTTTTCAATATTTAAATAGTGGTCTCATCAGAAATATACAGAGAAACAGTGTTTTCCTCCCATTGTAAAGAGAACATTTAACAGAGCTAGTCCTCAAATATTATATTAGCTTTTGCCCCCATTACATTATTACCAAAGTCAAATCTTTTGTAAATAGATGTTAAATTCTTTCTATATGTTTGTTATCTATGCCTTATGTTTCCTTTCATAGAATGACTTTCTTAAAAAAAATTACGCCATTTCATTCATCTGATTTTTCAAAGTAAAAGGTCATTTTTACTCACATATACTCTTTCAAAATCATTTACCCATGCTGTCATTCTGCATGCTAACGGCACCCTTCAATTTAAGTATCATCTGCAGATTTCATTAACATATTGTTTACTCCCATTTCCAGGTGATTAATGTAGATATAAAACATGACTATACCTAACACCAATCCCTTCATGACTTGGTTGGATATTTCTTCAAAATAAAATATCATTATTCATCATTACTCCTCATTTACAGTTCTTCTATCAATTTTCTTTTCTGGTGGCACCAGAATATTCAACACAACTTAATTTTAAGATTCTATCTCGGATTACTAAAATCAAATATGTTCTGCCTGCTGCATTTCTCACATTCATTAATAATTCCGTAAAAACTGTAGACACCCTCATTGGCCTGTAAAATTAATTTACAAATCCCAGTTATCCTTGGAACATGAAACTGTCATCTTGGAGGGGCTTAGAAGCCTACGAAGTAGTTCTAGAGCTTTATAATACCACTGGTCTTCTAAAAGTCAGTCAGAGAAGTGCCATTTATATTTCATTTTCCAATATTAATTCCTAGGCAACTAAGTCATACTTGTGATTTTGTGCGTGTGATATGAATATGAAGATACCTCAATAGAATTCAGTTGGCTTTCCAATTCATTCTAATTTTATGTGCCTTCTACTTTGAATGATTATGGGAAATGCTTTTTTCTGGTTGAAGCAGATGTAAAAAGGGAAATGTGTATTAGTTACTCACAGCATATTTTTTTCATAACAGAATTGATATTCAGACAGTAATCTCTAGTATAGCCTTTGTTTTTGTTTTGTTTTTTTTCAGTTGGCCTCTATTTTCGTTAGTTGCACACAGAATGGTAATTGATCTTTTTTTCCCCCATCTCCCTTGTAGTCCAGAAATTAAAATTGTCCAATCATAGGCCACATAAAAATGATAATTTAAATGAAGATGTCTTGTTTAAAGCTGCCAAGAAGTTTTAAATACATAAATTGAGTCACATGATTATGAAGTAATTTTTATAACAAAATATATTTTATTTAACTAAATACTCTCATGTCAGAAAGTCTTACCATTGCACATGAAGAAGTTTGGCCCTGTAGTAGTTATTTTCCTCCTCCTCAGGCTGATTAGGCTAACCAATCATGCTAATTTTCCCCCTTCTTAGAGATAGGGAGGATTAAGTCAATGGTGACTAGTGAGAGAGCAGGAGAGACTTGCTGCAGGTTCCGGGAAAGGAGTTCCTGTCAGGAATTCAGGATCTCCTCTCTTTACTCTTGACCTCTCCTCACCCCCCTGACACTCCCCGTGCCCCAAGCCACATGAATAGGCAGAAAACCCAGATTGCCACTGGCAGCAAATTTGCCACAATAGGGAAACCACCTGAGAATAGAATCTGAGTGTGGGCAGCCAAGTAGACAGAAAGAGCCTGGTCCTTGCGGCCTCACGGAACGAGTGAAAAACCCAGGATCTACCCCGAACAACAGCACAGCTAGCTCTCTAGACTTGCTCATTTATAAACACACAAATGCCCTTTCTTTATGTCTTATCCGAAAAGGATTTGACATTATGCATATACTTTGTAAGCTTAAATCATGTGTGAGAATTTTGTGTAGATTTGGTAAATATCTAGATCCTTGTAAATATCTAGTAGACATTAAAATTACGCTTTTCAATCTTAATGTGTATTCTGTACCACAAGCACCTATTAAGGGGAGGTTTGGTAAACAGCCCAAGGTCAGACAGATAGTAAGTACAGAGTCAGGATTCACACCCAGGAGGTATGGCTCCAGAGCCCATGCTCAGAACCACCAAACCATACTGCACTGTCTCCCAGCAGAATGAGAGAAGACACCTTAGGGAATTTGGACAACTGTGCTCAAGATGGAGGAGACCCGAAAGCAGACAGTGTCTGAAGAAAAAAAAAAAAAAAAAGGAAAGGAACGAATTTCACACAGAATGGAGTGAGTGGCCCTTAATTTGAAACACAGCAGAAAAATCAAATGCAAGAAAAATGAAAATTCAGCCTTTATTTGAATTGGATTTTATTTATGAGCTTTGAAAAGCCAGGTACTCTAGTACTCACTGGATTATCCGTCTTGGGTAGTGACTGAAATAATAAATGAGAGGGGAAAAACAAAATATCACATACTTAATTTCTGAGGTAACTAAAACTGTGGTTGTTGTGTTTGTTATAATAATAATAGTTATTATTTTACCTATATCA
Organism: Neomonachus schauinslandi; assembly: GCF_002201575.2. Taxonomy (NCBI): domain Eukaryota; kingdom Metazoa; phylum Chordata; class Mammalia; order Carnivora; family Phocidae; genus Neomonachus; species Neomonachus schauinslandi. The sequence continues at coordinate 117,996,645 of NC_058404.1, read as the reverse complement.
CAACCCCAATATGGAATCTTTTTCATCCCTAAAACTTCTCAATGTATTCTCCAAAAACGATATGTTTTCTTGGAGCCTTCCTCTGTCTCTCAGTATCTGTATTTATATCTTTGTCAGTACAGTAACAATATACATGTTGGAAGGCATCTATTGGTATATCCTGAACTAGAATCCCAGTTTCCCTTAACAACCAAACTTTTCTTTCATACGAGTGTGTTGGCCTTATCAGCGAAGTCTCTTAGTCAAAGCATTTATTTGCTATTGTACATACAACCAGAGTTAAATTATGCAATCACATCACTCTGGCATCTAAACAATAAGGCAAGTGGTTATCAGGCATTCAGGACAACCATATACCAAGAATTCCACAGCAAGACAAATAAGAAGATTACCCTAAGAGGTAGAATGAATAATGATCAATAATGAATGATAATAATCAAGCAGTGTCTAAATTAGTCTAGCTGACCTGGGTTGGAATTCTATTCTGCTACTTCTGTTATGTGACCTTGGAAATTTCCTTAACCCACCTGGGATTCAGGTTTCTCTTCAGTAAAATGAGGAGAATAATACTGACTTTGCAATATTGTTGTTATAATTAGCCACACAATACAGGGCCTGATACATAGTAGGCATTCCGTAAATGGTAGCTATTACTATTGTACGTATTTTTCTATCTCACCTGACATAACTCTTAAGGTTAGAGAAAGTATTCTTATGTCATATGAAAATGCAATTTAAATTAAGAAACCAAATAGTGTTTTCTCAATACTAGTGCATTGAAACAAGAAGACAAAGAAGTGGGAAAGTTGCTACTCCTCTGAAAAGACATTAAAAGGGGTACCTTCTCACCCTATAACAGACACGTCAAGCTGAAATCTTGACAGGGATCAGGGAAGACAATATAAATGATGAAAGCAGATGAGTATCCAGGTTCTGGGCTTGCTTGCCTTCAGATACCTAGGTCTTTTTCTTGCTCTGCTCTGTATCAGGGAAGGGTTCACTCCTGTAGGATACGCTCCCAGGCTCTTGAGTAAGTTGGCTCTCTGCAGGGTGAGGTCAACGGTAGAAGACTGGAGTGCAAGATAAAGAAGGAAGTCAAGTTCTTCCTGCCTTCCTTTCTCTGCCTCTCATAGCTCCTCCAGCCACCACATCTCCTGTGGGTACCACTTAGCCACGGCTCCTGGGCTCCTGCAACACTGTCTCCTTTTTCTCTCTGGCCCAGTGGTAGTAGTACCTCTTGTGTGTCAATCTCTGATTCCCTCTTCTCCTCCATTACCTGTGTCACTTACAGTTTGGGTTTCCATATCCCTGTTTAGGCTCTATCTCATGGAATCCGTAAGCTTTGATACAAGAATAACTGATGAGATTCCAGGAAATGGTCGGAACCTTCCGGTCACCTATTCTTCACCTGTGGGCTGATTGGTGCGTTGCAGGAACGTGGGCACAGTGTAGTCAAACCCTATGAATTTTTTAAAGAGGCTGAACATTCAGATTTTTATGGACAATCTGCTATTTAGAACACGTTGGCAGCTAATTCAATATTTATAAAGACTGCAGTCCAAATTAAACACTTCTGCAGGCCCCCTATAACTTGAAGGTTGGAAATGTATAACTTCCACTTATTACTACTTATCTAACAGTGTGTTACTCCTTTCTCAGTATCAGGTCTTCTTCCAGGTCTAGGTACACTCTAAGAAATACCATGGCCATTCTGAAAAAAAACTGTGTTAAGGTAATGTTAGGTGCTCTAACCCCCAAATTTTAGTGCCGTAACACAATAAAAATGTCTTTCTCACTCGTGTAATGGTTTGGTACCCTTGTTCCCTTTCAGCAGAGGCTTTTCCCTATTCAGTGATCCAGGATTAGAGCCCCACCATTTCCTGGGGCCTTCAAGTCCTCTGCATCCAGCTGGCAGATGTGGAAGAGGGGGCGGAGAAGGCATGCCCACCGTCTAACCATTCTGGCCTACATCTCTTCGGAGAGGACTAGCCATGTGGCCACACCTAAATGAATGTCGCCTTGGCTGGGCAGCTGTTTCCAGGCCCTGGTACCATATACTCTAGGAAGAGCACGTGACTTTCAACATCCAGGCGGCTGACGCTGCCACATCCCCACTGTCTGGCTATAGGGCAATATATACAACTGTGAATGGGAGCTTCACATAAGTATGCTATCTAAACAGAAGGAAAAAGGATAATCAAGATTTCCTCCATAGTTAGCTATTGTAAAGAAAAAGAAAAAGCCAGGAAAAGAGCTAGATAGACTTATAAATCCTCATTATAGCACAGTTTAGTGAATATTACCATTACGATTAGACCGATGTGAAATCTGAGGCTTGGAAACATTTCAAGTAACTTGACCAGAGAATCACAACCAATAATTATGGTCACTGTAGCACATGCTATTTTGGAATTCCCTCAGAAGTTGCTTTTAGATGGGGTTCATCCTATTGCAATAAAGTTGCTTTTAAATGGTGTTTATCCTATTGAGATGAAGTAACTTTTATTGCCTTCCATGGAGACAAAACAGAATAGGAAAAGTATCTTGCAGAGAGGCACAAGAGTAGAGTCAGAGTTTCTTATTGTATATGATTGAGTCCTTGGGTTGAACTAACCCACAAAATAATTAGGTTATTCATTTAATGAACTGAGGGAACTGCAATTGTCATAATTTTCTAGGGAAAATGTGGGGAGAGCTGTGACTTAGTGACTTGGTGCTATGGAACATGCTGATTTGTGATCTGGAATTAATCAACACTGAAAATGAAGCACTACCAAGCTGCTGAATTTATACATTGATTATTTCAAGAAACATTTTCAAGTGCCTACGCTATATTACTCACCATGGTAGATGCCAAGAATACAAGAAAGAATAGTAACTACTATTAATTGAATACCTACTCTGAGCCAAGTGCTTCTACATACATTATCAAATGTTATCTTTACTATGATACTTCAATGGTAAGTGATACTATCCACAAGTTTTATTTCCTTTTTGTACTTTCCCACTTATACATAGCTGGTTTGAAGAAGATCTGACTTAAAGTCACAGCAGACTGACTCTAAAATTTGTTTCTTTCTGTTGTGATATCCGCACTCTTACTGGCTTATGGAAAATGTACAATGCGTGTGATTGAATCAGTTACATTTTGGTGGAGGTGGGGGACAAGTGAACGGTTATAAAGCAGTGAAGGAAATACTGTGGCAATGGGTATATTTTAATGCTCCACCCCTTGTGTTTATACAATAGCTGATTCAATGGTTTACAGTTTTGCACACGAGTTTTCTTTCTTAGTCATACCCCAAGGCCACTTTTTGCAATTTCTAGGAAGCGGATGCTCAGGAAAGGTCTTGAACAAAGTAGCTGTGTACCATGAGTGAAGATGATGAGCTCATCTTTGGTACTTGCAGCTGATATAAATTTGAAGGAGATTTAAATGTTTAGTTAGCATATAAGCTGAGGATTTATGTATGTGAACTTATATTTGTGAACCCAGAACAACCTGAAGACTGAACTTTACCTTGTGAGACTTCAAAATGAAAAAAAAAAAATATATATATATATATATTTTAGTAGTGCATTTTATACTACCTCCGCTTTCCACATGGATTCACTTTTTTAAAATGTTTGGTCTTTCTACTGGGAGAAATTGAAAAATGAGTTTAATAATAACAACCAACACCTACAGACTGTATTCTTACCTTGGGTAAAGCACTTTTTCAAGTGTTTGCATACATTGCCTCATTTAATACAGCATACCTTGAGGAAGCTACTATCAGCATCCCCAATTTACAGAGTGTGAAACTGAGGAAGAGGCTACATACCTTGCCTGAGGTCACACAGAGTCCAGGTGGAAGAGCTGTGGTTCATACGGAGGTAGTTGGGTGCCACGCTTCCCTGTTCTTAACCCTGTCACCCCACTGCCTCTTCAAAGAGGGCCAGACATGCATACTGTACAAAGCACTCGTGGGGGCTATGCCACCTGTCCTGAATGACTTATAATCTAATTAGAGAGCCACAACATACCACCATCTAAATTTATATCCGTGTTGAATTTATTTTGAGGAAGTACCGTACAACAGACCCTGAATTAATATTGTTGACTGAATAGGTAAGAAAAATCAGAGAAAGGGGAAGTGGACCAATTAATTTTTTTAAAAGATTTTATTTATTTATTTATTTGAGAGAGAGAGAGAGAGAGAGAGAGAGAAACAGCATGAGAGGGGAGAGGGTCAGAGGGAGAAGCAGGCTCCTCGCTGAGCCTAATGTGGGACTCGATCCCAGGACTCCAGGATCATGACCTGAGCTGAAGGCAGTCGCTTAACCAACTGAGCCACCCAGGTGCCCGGACCAATTAATTTTTATTGCCAGTATATACAAACATGGAATATACTTTGATTTGTGCAAGTTGCATAACGGTCCAATGAAATACTGTTAGCATCCCCGTTTTACAGTGAGAGACTAAGTAACATGTCCAAACCCATGTAGCTGGGAGATGAGTGGGGTAAGGCAGTTGTACTCGAAGTGTGTTCCATGGACAAATGGCATCATCATCACCTGGGAGTTTGTCAGAAATGCAAATTTCCAGGCCTGACCCAGACCTATTGAATCAGATTTCTGGGACTGAAATTAATAATTTATCTAATTATTAATAATTAATCTAATTTATATAATTAATTATATATTAATTAATAATTAATCTAATCTGGGATTATTAATTAATAATTAATCTAATCATGATATAGGGACCAGAGAGAAACAATACCAGGATTGGAAGGTTAATTTGGAGCTTATTATCGTGTACCTAGGTTCTTGGCCAAAAACTGAATAGTAGTCATGGAAATGGAAAGGAAAGGATAGTTTGATGGGGGATTTAGGCTGCTGAAACCACCCCCCAACCTGCTCCCTCTCTAACCACCCCCCCACAAAAACCCACTCTTTTGTCATTTTCTAGGCATACTTTTGGATCTTGGGGCACTTTCAGCACAACATAGGCCTTGTTTTCAACAATCTGGAATCGAAATAACTTTTCTAGGATGAGGTCCTGATGCAGTTCTGAGATACGGAATCTTATATTGTCCTTGAGGTCTGATTGAAATAGTGACCCCTCTAAGTCAGACTGTCTATGAAGGTTCTGGGAAAGGGAATCCAGCTAGCTCAGCTCAGCTCCCAGCCTATGCTCTTCAGTTTTTCACTTCTATTCCCTTCCGTCTTAGCCTGGTGAAATTATCCCCCAAATATCCTATCATGGACAGCTACAGACAGAACTGCCACTGTAGTCCAGGCCGCTGAAAGAAATTTAAACAAAGATTTCAATGGGAAGAACAGAATTATTTATGTCTCATTAACCACTGTGCTTGCACACACACACAGGTGTGTGTGTGAGAGAGAGAGAGCCAGAGAGAGACAGACAGAGAGCACTTAGGTTATTCAACATAAATATGTGGGCTGCTTTTTCCTCAAATGGAAGCATAAAGAATTTCTAGAATTCTGAAGGCCAGCCGTCATCTGTTGATCTTAAAATGACACTATATTTTCTATAAACATTGCCTCTTGTCTCAAGTTATCAGTTTACTTTCACCCTGCTTTTATCCTTTCTTTAGGAGAGGATGGTGTTAAAAAGCCATCAGGTAAAATAAAGGGTTTTATGCCGAAGTCTTTATATCAGTGAATTTACATTTTGTAAGAACACCCTCAGGGGATTTCAACTTCTTCCCTTAAAAAGTTAAATGGATCCATTTCAGATGCGCACGTCCAGCTTCATGGTCTAATGTGGCCAGATTGTCATAGCTTCAATTTAAAGCACAGGTTTCTGGTGAATATACATCAACACTTTTCCAGTATTGGCTGAGAATGAGACTCTCCAAAGAATCTGACTTGAGTTATTAGTAATGAATAACTTAAATGTCTCACCCCCAAACAGATGGATGGATTCTGCTAATGTTTTCATGTATTTGACGCTTTCTAAACCCACACATATTTCCAGGTAATATGACTCATTTTCTATTAAGAAATATTATCATGTATTTCTATAAGAAATATTTTATTTATTTATTTATTTTTAAAGATTTTATTCATTTATTTGACAGAGAAAGCGAGAGAGCACAAGCAGGGGGAACAGTAGAGGGAGTGGGAGAAGCAGGCTCCTTGCTTGGCAGGGAGCCTGATGCGGGGCTCAATCCCAGGACCCTGAGATCATGACCTGAGCTGAAGGCAGATGCTTAACCATCTGAGCCACCCAGGCACCCCTCTATAAGAAATACTTTAGTTGTGTCATAAAAGAAAAAATTGCCAGGACGCCTGGGTGGCTCAGTCGTTAAGCGTCTGCCTTCGGCTCGGGTCATGATCTCATGATCCTGGGATGGAGCCCCGCGTCGGGCTCCTTGCTCAGCGGGAAGCCTGCTTCTCCCTCTCCTACTCCCCCTGCTTGTGTTCCCTCTCTCGCTGTGTCTCTCTCTGTCAAATAAATAAAAAAATAATAATAATTAAAAAAAAGAAAAAATTGCCCCTGAAGGCCAAACGCCAAAGCATGCTATCATAAATAGTAATATTAGTTCTCTAAAAATAAAACTTGATTGATTCTGTATAATTTAAAATGTGTCAAAATTAAATGTGCTTGAAATTTTTTAAAGATTTACTTATTTAATTTAGGGAGAGAGTGTATGAGCTTGGGGAGGAGCAGAGGGAAAGGGAGAGGATCACAAGCGGGCTTGCCGTTGAGCACAGAGCCCGACTTGGAGCTCAATCTCATGACCCTGAGATCATGACCGTGAGATCATAACCTGGGCTGAAATCAAGAGTCAGATGATTAACCACTGAGCCACCCAGGCACCCCCATAAGCTTCCCTCCTAAAACTGCTTTTGCTGCATCCCCTACATTTTGGTATGTTGTGTCTGCATTTTTGTTTGTTTTAAAATATTTTTAAATTTCCGTTTTGATATCTTCTTCACTCATTGTTCAGGAGTGTGTTCTTTAATTTCCATGTATTTATGAACTTTCTAGTTTTCCTCCTGTTATTGATTTTTAGTTTCATACTCTTAGTCAGAAGAGATACTTGGTATGATTCCAATATTCTTAAATTTCATAAGGCTTGCTTTGGAACCTAGCATATGATCTTTCCTGGATAATGTTCTGGGTGCACTTGAGAAGAATATTTATTCTGGTGATATTGGATATAATGTTCTGTATATGTTTCTTAGGTTCATTTGCTTTAAAATATAGTTGAAGTCCAATGTTTTCTTATTGATTTTCTATCTGGATATCATTCCATTGTTGAAAGTGGTGTTCTGAAGTACCCTACTCTTATTGTATTATCATTTCTCTTTACAAATTGTTAGTATTTGTTTAATATATTTAAGCACTCAGTGCGCATATATACTTAACGGTTATTACATCCTGTTGATGAACTGATCACTTAGCATTGTATAATGACCTCTGTCTCAGTACAGTTTTTGGCTTATTTTGTCTGAAATCAGTATAACTACCCCCACTTTCTTTTTGCTTCCACTTACATCCTTTACTTTGAATCTGTGTGTCCTTAAAGTTGAAGTGAATCCCCTTTAGGCAGCGTATAGTGTATCTTTTTAAAAATATCCATCCAGCCACTCTATGCCTTTTGATTAGAGAATTTAATTCATTTATACTTAGAGAAATTATTGATATTAATGATCAGTTGATATTGATTATTACTAATGTCATCATGTTATTTTCTGGGAGTTTCATAGTTCCCTTATTTCTCCCTCTCTTGCTGCCTTCCTGTGTAAATTGATGATTTCCCGTAGTGGCATGCTTTGATTCTCCTTTCCTCATTTTTTGTGCATATACTGTAAGTTCCTGCTTTGTAGTTATCAGGCTTATATAAAACATCTTCCAGATATAAATTCTATTTTATGTTAATAATAACTTTAATTACATACAAAAAACTACTTTTACCACCCTTTTTACAGTTTTGATGTCATAATTTATCTTTTATATTGTATATTCATTAACAAATTATTATAGTTATTTTACAGTATTACATATTACAGTATTATAGTATTCTGATTTTGACTATATACTTACCTTTACTGTGTGTTGTATATTTTCATATGTTTTCATGTTGCTAATTAGCATCCTTTTATTTTAGCTTAAAGAATCTTTTCAGCATTTCTTGTAAGGCATTTCTAGTGGTGATGAACTCCTTTAGCTTTAGTTTGTTTGGAAAAGTCTTTATCTGATCTTTATCTCTCCTTCCTTTTTTTTTTTTTTTTTCAGATTTTATTTTTAAGTAATCTCTACACCCAACATGGAAGTCAAACTTACAACCCTGAGATCAAGAGTCACAAGCTCTACTGACTGAGCCAGCCAGGCTCCCATCCCCTTCATTTCTGAAGGACAACTTTGCTGGATAGAGGGCTCTTGGTTGGCAGTTTGTTTTTCCTCTTTAAATACTTTGAATATATCATTCCACTCTATTCTGGCTCATAAAATTTCTGCTGAGAAAAACATGTATAGCCTTATAAGGGCTCCCTTGTAAGTTACAAGCTTCTTTTATCTTGATACTGTTAAGATTCTTTGTTTTTTATTTTTGACAGTTTTATTATAATGTGTCTTGGAGAGGATTTCTTTAGGTTGATTTTGTTTGGTGACCTATGAGCTTTATGAACTTGGATATCCAAAATCTTTCCCCAGATTTGGGTAGTTCTCAGACATTATTTAAATAAGTTATCTTCTTTCTTCTCCCTCTCTTCTGGGACTCCAATAATTCAGATTGTTTCTTTTGGTGGTATCCCATAGGTCATGTAAGATTTCTTTACTCTTTTTTATTTTTGTTGTTGTTGTTGCTGTTATGCTCTGACTAGATAATGTCAAAGGTCTTGTTTTCTAATTCACATTTATTCTGCTAATCCATTCTTTTTGTTGATGCTCTCTCTTGCATTTTTCATTTCATTCACAGTATTCTTTAGCTTCAGAATTTCTGTTTGTTTCTTTTTTTATGATTTCTATCTCTTTGTTAAGCTTTTCATTTTGTTTGGGTATTGTTTTCCTGATTTTATTGAATAATCTTTCTGTGTTTTCTTGTAGCTCATTGAATTTACTCAAAACAACTACTGTCAATTATTTATCAGGTAAATTGCAGATCTCCATATCTTTGAGTTTGGTTCCCAGAAGATTATTGTGATTCTTTGGTGGTGACATGTTGCCTTGATTTTTCATTTTCCTTGAAGTCTTGTAATGTTGTCTTTGTATCTGAAGCAGCAGTCACTTCCTCCAGTCTTTATTAACTGACTTTGGGAGACAAATACCTTCTATCAGCCCTACTAGGAATTCTTACGCTCTCTCAGACTTTCCATGGATATGCCTGCTCCACACTTCTTGCTTCCTCTTAGAACAGAATTCTTAAGCATGTATGCCTTCTCTAGATCCTGTGATGTACCCAGGCCACATGCTGACAAGCTTTCCTGTTGCTTTCCCAATGGCAGAGAAAAAACTCAATTTTGTGGTCTCTCCCTGGTCTGCAAATTTGGGCTGATTTTCTGTGTGCGCTCACTAGTTATCTGTCTAAGCTCATTCTTGTTGCCACTGGGAGTATGCACAGAGAGCCAGCCATAGGGTGGGAGTGCTTGTGGGTGAGGCATGCAGAATGCCGGGGATGCCCATTGTACAGTTGGGGGAATCTGTGGGCAAGGTATTCCACTTGATGTTCTCTCATGATGCAGTTAGTAGGATTTATGTTCCTTTAATGCTCTTCAGGAGTACTATCTGCTGCTCTCCCACCCAAACCTTAGTAATCTGAATGGGGTAAGAGAGTCTCTTTGGCAGCATCCCACACAGCTGGGGAAGCCTAGAAGTCACTCACACACTTCCCTATGGGAGAAATCATGGGCTGAGAAGATTGCTCTTGGCACTGAGCACCTTGGGGGAGGGGTCACATGAGTCAAGTCAAACAATTCCTTATATACATCTAAACTTATATTTGGTGTGTCCAACGGTGTGCTGGAACTTCTTTCCTGGAACCTGGACTTTCATAAAGGCTCTCTCATCTGTAGGTGACTGTCTAAAATAGTGTTTTCCAGGGCTTCCAGATCATGGCCAAGAGGAGCTGGAGCTAGTTCACTGGCCACTTTGGTGTCCCCAGCTAAGACCAATGTCTATCTGCCTATTATCCAATGTAAGTTTACATGAGACTTCTCCTAGGTGCCTTGCGGTATGATGCTGGATCCCACAGATCCCACAAAGACATATCTATTCATGGATGGATGCCAAATTATTGTTGTTGAAGAGCATATGATGAAGGACATCTTATTCAGCCAAATAGCTAATATTACTCCCTTAATGCCTCATTTTGAAGTAATTTTCAAATAATAGGATGTCTTAGTCTGCTTGGGATGCTATAACATAATATCATAGACTGGGTAGCTTAAACAACAGACATTTATTTCTCTCACTTATGGAGGTTCTGAGGCCCAATAGCAAGATGGGCTGGTTGATTCAGTGACTGGTAACAGACCTCTTCTTGGTTTGCAGTATGCTGCCTTCTTGCCTTCTTACATGTTGGAAACAGGGAGAGCTCTGGTCTCTTCCTCTCCTTGAAAGGGCACTACTCCCATCATGGTGGTTCCACCCTCATGAGCTTATCTAAACCTAGTTATATCCCAAAGACCCCAGTTCCAAATTCTATCACTTTGCAGATTAGGACTTCAACATATGAATTTTGCAGCCACACAGATATTCAGTCCATACCACAAGGAAAAAACATCAGCCATCACCACATACTCATAATGTTTTCTAGAAGATAATGTGGGTTTTGTTGTTGTTTCCCAGAGGACATTGTTAGTCTACTTCATTCTAGAGTTCTTCAGCACACGACACTGCAAACTAAGGTCATCTGAATATGGAAAAGGGTTTAGCAGGGTTAGGATAAACAGAAAAGGAGTCAGAAACTAAAATGGGTAGTTTCATTGGCAGGTAGATGGCTGTACTAGCAGATATACTCTTTCCTGCTCATGCTATTCTATGTTTTTCCTCCTTTGTGAGTATTGATACCTTATATATCAGTTACATAGTGCCACACTAATGCTGTTTAACAAACCACTCCAAAATTCAGTGGCTTTAAAGAACAATAATCTGTTCTCATACATATATGCAGGTCAGCTGGGGAACAACTAATCTAGATTTAATCTGGCTAGGTGGCTCTGCTTCAAGGTATAGGTCTGGTTGGGCTTGGTTCACTCAGTTAATTCTGGCTAACAGGGCAGCAGGGACATTCTTCTGTGGAGATGGCAGAAATACAAAGATGGCAAGTACAGAAATAACGCCCCTTCTGCTCTAGGCTTAGAATGAGCACACTGCCACTATTCTCCACATGCAAATAGATAAAGCAAGATACATGGCTAATGTCAAAATCAAGGCAAAAGAAAGAGCATTATGCTCCAGATGAGGTCATAGAAGAATATGGATGTAGAAAAGGATGAAAAACTGGAGACAAAATTCCAATCTACCACAGTCTACACTCTGGCCACAACTACTCCTCTGCAAACCCTCCTCCATGTAAAAACAAAACAACAAAAACAAAAACCAAAACACCCTCCTCCCAGAACCTGTAAAAATCTTATGTCACCTATTAGTCACAAAGTCTAGTATCTTGTAATCAACATCAGTCCAGATGAGGTCCTTTTTGATCTGGAAACCTGTGAGTTAAAATGGCCAGTTATTTTCCCCAAAACACAATGCACACTGCTGGAACAGAGAAAGAATAATTGCAGTAAGCCTTCCCATTTGAAAAAGGGAAGAGTGAAGAATGAGATATGGTAGACATTGGTCTATAATGATTTTGAGATTCCATTGGGAAAATGTTGCTAGGCACCATCTTCTAGAGGTAGGTGTGATCTTTGATAAAAATCCCAATTCTGCTTCCAGGGAGTGGTTCCTTAGACCATTATTCTCCTGGTTTGTTGCTCTACCCACTTGGCTATCCTTTCCCCAATTACCTTTTTTGGCCATTTCTAAAAAGAACTTTGTCTCAAATGCTATTTAGGGAAGCTGAGCAGCTTTCTCAAACTCTTTCCTGCTTGTAGACAGTTGGAATCCAGAGGTCTTCTTACATTTCCAACAGGCCCAGTCCCCCTCAGTCCTGGATTTCAGTACTTTTGCCAGTCAAATTTCTCAAAAATATTGTGGGTCCTCTGGTTTTTTTTTTTTTTTTTCCAGTATATTTCATGGGCCCAAAAAAGCAGTCACAATTTTCTCTAATGTGCACTTCTCTTTCTATTCTTAATGTTGGAGACACTAAGCTTCTGTGGAACTATGCCTGTAAACTTTCATAACATGACTATTTTCCCCAAAATATTTTATGTTTTTTTTTTTTTTGGTAAAAAAATTGCTCCTGAGGATCAAAAACCAAAGTATTCTATCAAAAGTAAAATATTAACCTTCTAAAATATATGACATGATTCTTTTGTATAATTCAAAATATGTATGTTAAAAACTAAGTTCACCAGATTCATATAAAATTGTTATTAATGTTAGTGTTTTATATGTCATAAATAAACAGTTGAAAAAATCAGGCTCTTTTATCTGGAAAGCCTTTCTTTAGATGCTCTTTTTTATAGCTGGAGGAGCTCTGTTAGGCACCTCCTTAATTCCCTCAGATATCTTAACAAATGGTGTGAAAGCGAAACTCTGTTTCATTCTATGACTCAAGACTGTATACTAATATTGATCTAATTTTCTCTCCCATCCTATATCTTAATCTGAGAATCTTTGACTGACTGGAGAAGCTGAAGATGAGGAATAGTTTAATTTTCAAAGCCAGTTATCTCTGGATTTATAACATTCTGCTTACAAACTGGTAAATTCTTTTCTGATCTCCTCTCTTTCTTGTAGAAATAGATTACAGTTGACTTTTGAACAACACAGGTTTGAACAGCATGGGTCCACTCATAATGTGGATTTTTAAGAATCAATACAGTATAGTACTGTAAATGTATTTTCTTTCCTTATGATTTCCTTAATAATATTTTCTTTTTTCTAGCTTACCTTATATTAAGAATACAGCATATAATATATATAACATACAAAATATGTGTCAATTGAGTGTTTATGTTATTGGTAAGTCTTCTGGTCAAAAGTAGGTTATTAGTAGTTAAATTCTGAGGGAGTCAAAAGTTATACATGGATTTTCAACTGTTCAGGGGGTCAGCACACCTACCCCCTGCATTGTTTGAGGACCAACTGTATATGCAGCTATAAGAGACCAGCTCACACTTTTTATATTTTGCTTAGAAACTATCTTGCCCAAGTCTACAAATTGGTGAGGTACAATTTTTATTTTCCAAGTCATAGCAGGTTAAAGTTTAATTAAATATCTTGCTTCTTCACTATATGCCATTGTTTTCCAGATATAAATCTCCAAATACATTTCAATTTCTTTACCATTTTCCCAACCTTCACCCACTGTTCAGTCCCAAATTCAATGGCACATACTTTGTGTTTTAGTTATAACTGCACCCCATTTCCAGTGCCAAGTTTGTATCAGTTAATTATTGCTACAGTGAGGCTTCTAAAGAAACAATTCAGAGCTTAAAACAAAGGAATCATTTATTTTCAGAGATGTGAGTTTGATGATCTAGGTTGGGCTTGGCTGGGTGGCTCTTACATTAAGCTGCAAGTCCAGCTAAACCTGGTTGCTTACTCAGGTCTACTCCACATATGATCATTCCAAGACCCTGGCTGAAAGAATAATAGCCACCTGGGGAAGCTTTTCTTATGATGGTGGCAGCAGTGCAAATAGAAGAGTGAAACACTTGAGGCCCTTAAGGTCTACTCTTGGAATTGGCACTTTGTCACTTCTTTCCCCATATGCCATTGAGCAAACATGTCCTGTAGCTAAGCCTAAAGCCCAGTAGCAAAGAATTATATACCACTCTTGATGAGACCATGCCAAAACATCCATGCAGGGAAGGACTGGGTTTCAAGATACCCCATTTTGAGTGTCACAAATAGCTCTGACTGCCACCCTACAGATAATTTCAAGAATTATAAGTGGTTCCAGCAGAAAAAGCATTTGCTTCTTTATTGCTAAATCCTTAATACTAGAATTATAATCAGCTGCTGAACCATTATTTTATAGCTTCTAGTTTAACACTGGTGAATAAGTATACGTTATTGTCAATGCACTCTGAAAAATACCTTTCATTTTCTACTCATTTTCATGGTGGAAACTCTAATTTGGATGAACAGGATACTATGGGCTCATGATGAAAGATCATTTCCTATCTTCTCATTGTCACAATATTGGAACTGACACTAGATCCTCAAAATGCTCATTTTATCTGCAGTCACTTAGGTGGAAGCTCTAATAAGTCCTAGGTCACCCCTCATAAATGCTCCCATATTGTGAGGGGATGTAGAACTCTATATTCCTATTGCTCTTGAAACTGAAACCAGCCTTGATCTGAGAGCCCCATTTACGCCATTCATTGGATTGGAATCTTGACGATCTTTGTCAAATGGCCTATGGAACCGATTTTCTCATCTTCCCCTTTAGTATTTGATAATTTTTGCTCTGCCATCCTGCACCAACATCCAGCAACTCACAAAGAAATAATTGAAGGCATTCAACATTTGGGGTATCATCTAACAATGTATTTTTGTGGACTTATTCAAGGTACAGTGATCTACACATCTATATTTTGGTCAACATGTTTATATTACCATAAGACAGTTGCAAAGGGTCTACTCAACTTGAAAATGTTGCAATTAATAAGCAAGTCTTTCCTGGTCCAACTCTGTCACCATGGGTTTTGTGTCTTAATCCAAATTATCTAATTATTTGGGCTTAGAAGATACTTTAAATGATAAAAGGAAAATAATTAGAATAAATTTAACAAAAGATGTATAAATCCTCTGTACTGAAAAGCACAAAATTTGCCAAGAGAAAGTGAAGAAGATGGAAATGAATGGAGAAATGTAAAAGATTTATAGACTGAAAGACTCAATATTTTTAAGATATCACTTCTTCCCAGATGGATTGATAATATTTGCTCTCTCTGCAATTTGGTATGTCTTCTTACTTTGTAAATAACATTTCTGATTTTCTCTAAACTGATGTGTTGGTAGTTTTTCAAATGAGCCACCAACGATGCTCCAGTAACAGAGATAATAGCAAATTCAGCCATCTCCGAAAGTTTTTTTTCTCATTTCTATCCCTACAGGGGGTAGTAATAGTAACCTACCTCATGGAATTTCTGTGAATTAAATTAAATGAAATAATGCAAGCTACTTAGCATAGTCCATGGTACATAATGAGAATTTAATAAATCTGCATTATCTAACAGGGGAAAAAGAGTAATAGATGTAAATGGGAGATGGACACAAACAATGCTTTGGTGCCTCACATAAAATTGGCTGTGAAATTATTAAACAATATCAGTTTCAGGGTCTCAGATATAGAAAATTTATCTATACAAATACAAAAAAAAGACTACTTTGGAGAAAAGTGGGCCACTTATCTAAAGCATAAAGTTAGGATTCAATCCAGCAAGAAGAGCTACTGTGACTGATAAGGAATGAGGGATATATTTTAGAACTTATTGAACTGTGAGAACTGGTAATAACATCTATGAAAAAGTATTGTCTCTGTGTCTGGTAGGACTGGCTGAAGCATAGGATGTAAGCAGGGCATACATATAAGATAAAAAGCTGGGCATGAAGTGGGTGGAAAGCAAAGGCAAATTGGAATCTGAAAGAATAAAGAAGAACAAATAAGACAAACTGGAAACTGCCCACAGCTATCTCTCATTGCATCTAAACCAACAATGATCTATGCTTATCTATATTCTGGCCAATATATCTATATTACCATAACAGGGTTGCAAAGGGGCTACCTAACTTGAAAATTTTGCCACGTGGTAACCTGTATATAAAGTTTGCACACTTGACTTCAAAGTTGTGTATGTTCCTGGCCTGGGTCTCAGAGAAGCTGAAGGAAAACGTCCAGCAAAAGTCAAAGGACCTGCAGACCCTGCTGCTGGAAATCAACAAAGTAAATCTGTAAATCAAAGACAATGTATGTAAATTGCAGCCGTTTGGGGTTTTGTGCTGACCTTCCAAGCATACTAGCTGATGTTTCACTTCCATCTTTCAAATCTTGCATAAATTTTCTTGTAGCCAATCCTAACTTGAAACCATACAGGGAAGAGAATTCTGGGAAATATATTTCAACTTAGCTAAATTGTCATTTACAAAACCATCACAAATGGATAGAGAATTATAGACTTCAATATTTTTCAATAAGACCATTTTTCAACCCCTGTGATAAATTATCATGTCTCGTTTTAATCACTGAAAATTAAATCTTGTGACAAAGATTTAAGAATAAATGCTTTGGGAGCGCCTGGGTGGCTCAGTCGTTAAGCGGCTGCCTTCCGCTCAGATCATGATCCCAGGGTCCTGGGATCGAGCCCCACATCGGGCTCCCTGCCCAGCAGGAAGCCTGCTTCTCCCTCTCCCACTCCCCCTGCTTGTGTTCCTGCTCTCGTTGTCTCTGTCTCTGTCAAATAAATAAATAAAATCTTTAAAAAAAAAAAAGAATAAATGCTTTGCATGAGTGTGGGATATTAAGAACTATCATATACTGACAAATATAAAAGAGAAGTTAACTTTCATTTTATTATGTATCAGGTATATTTCTCAACACATCTCACATTATAATCCTCACAACTGCATTGTAGATTTTTCTCAATTTACTATAATTTTCATTTAAAAACTAGGCTCAGAGGTGAAATAAGTTCCAAAGAACCCAGAATACAGGCTGAAACTTGAATCTGAACATGGGACTTTAATATCAAGATCATGCATTTTCTACTGGATTGCAGTGAGAAAGAAGAGGATACTGTGGTTAAAAATGTTAAGAAAAAAAGATATCAAGAATTTTCTACAAGCTTGAACAAGTTAGTGACAGGTATGTGGAAGCAATGATAATTAGATGGCTTTAAAATAACTCATTTTAAAAAGGCATTCCACCCAGAGAAGAGAAAGTTGAAAGGTAGAGTGATCTTCACATATATGAAAGAGCCTTACTTGTAGGATTACTTGGTTGTCAAAAAGGTGATGACTCTGTGATTAACAGGAGATACCAACTCATACATGCAAAGGATAGAAGTTCTCTTAATGCCGGTAAAAGATGTAATTTACTACAAGCAGACAGCTATACAAGCCAGATAAAACACTGCCACACTCAGAGAGACAAGCCAAGCCCCCTAACTCAAGTCCATGAAACAGCCTTTCTACTTGCATACTACCTAATCTGAGTGAGGATTCTCTCACATCCTTCAGACAGACTTGATTTGTCATTCTTAAAGGTTTTGTAACCTCTGGTTATTTCTAGGTGTTATTCAAACTCTGGCTATGTGCTTGACTCCTCACCAGGTTCAAGAAGTTTGTAAAAACCTCAGCACATGTCTGAGTTAAATTTTTCCAGGCATAGCACGTTCCTAGCTTGCCCAGGTTTCAAGCTTGCCCATGATCCATTCTGCTAGAAGAGTTTCCATATCCAAAAATGAGTGGGTAGAAAAGAGGAAATGATCTTAAACTCTGAAACTAGAGGTCTAATTTAGATATAAAAAGACATTTTATGATAGTGAGACTTTTAAGAGACAGGAATGAGGATTATAGAATCTATGACATAAGTCTTTTTAAATAGAACAGGCCCTTTTCTCTCCAGTTTGCTTTAACTTCTCCAAATCCCTTCCAAAATTTTATTCATTTACTTATTTAATCATTCATTTAAAAGAAAGTTATTGAATGCTCACCATATATCAGGTCCTGTGTGGATGTCAAAAAGCAGAAGACTTGACTAACTATGTTTCAGGAGGAGAATATAAAAACCTTTCCAGGGGGCGCCTGGGTGGCTCAGTTGGTTAAGCGACTGCCTTCGGCTCAGGTCATGATCCTGGAGTCCCGGGATCGGGTCCCGCATCTGGCTCCCTGCTCGGCAGGGAGTCTGCTTCTCCCTCTGACCCTCCTCCCTCTCATGCTCTCTGTCTCTCATTCTCTCTCTCTAAAATAAATAAATAAAATCTTTAAAAAAAAAACCTTTCCAGGTATACACCAAATAAAATTATCAGACTTCTACACATGATATTTGTTCCATCAGAACACATCCGTAATTTGATACTTCTGCTTCTTTTGTAACATATCTTTTCTCTATGAGAAATGTTCATAAGTTTATGTGTAATTTCTTTGTTGCCTGCAAAGGTGGAGTCCATGTGGATTAAGACTTGGCTACCACAATATTAAGTGTATCAGCAAATTATTCATAGAAAAAGCATTTTCAACGTTACTGGGACAATTTAGAAATTTCTTTTTCTTCGCAAATGCCTCAGACACTTTGATTAGCAATCTGGTACTATTAATTTTTAAATTTTCTGTTCAAGCAAAATGTAGCAGTCAGGTTTCTCACTACTCATTCTAGTAGTATGGAAATTTCCTGCTTTGAATTTTCCCCATGAAATTTATAAATATTTGCACACGGTTTATAACAATTACATCAAGAACAAAAAAAAAAAGCAATCTTTCAACTGTTTAAGACAAATGCTTTTAATCATTTTAACTATTTTTTTAGTAATTTTTTCCACATGCCTAAATATACATTGAAAATTTTCTTGATTTTGCAGTTTTAAATATTAACTATTGACTTTTTACTTTGGAAGATGAAAATCTATCTCCTTTATATCGCCTACAACTTTTCTCTCCATGTGCACTTGTGTGTGCACACACATCTCTCCTTATATCAACTTCCCAATAGCCATATAACAATTTTTGTTTGAAGTAATCTTCAGTTTTAACATTAAAGCTATGTAAATAGCATCATAGTTCAGCTGTATAATATCATAATGATCCCATGTACATTCTTTTATTTCTACTTTCCCCCCTTGTCTTCTTTCTTACTTACTTTTCTTTCTCTGCATACTGCTCTCTTGTTAAAGATTCCAGTTAAAGATTCCATTTTCTCACACCCCAGATCTGCCTCCTACTTCATTTATACCCTTCTGTTGGTAAACACAGAATCTTGTAACTTCCGAAGAGCAAATGGGAGGCAAATTTCTTGAGATTTTGCTTATCTGATGCTGTCTTTATTATTACACTTACATTCGATTGAGAATTCAACTGAATATGAGAATTCTATATATTCCCTTTTAAAATGATTTCCCTGGGGTGCCTGCATGGCTTAGTTGGTTAAGCATCTGACTTCAGCCCAGGTCATGATCTCAGGGTCCTGGGATGGAGACCCACATTGGACTCCTCACTCAGCGGGGAGTCTGCTTGAGATTCTCTCTCCCCCATGGCCTCCCCCTGCTTGTGCCTTCTCTCTCTCTCTTAAATAAATAAAAATTTAAAAATAAATAAAACAAAACAAAATAAAATTATTTCCCTCAGGATTTTGAAGGCATTTCTACTTTTTTCCCCTAGCTTCCAGAGTTAGTTTTAAGAAGTCTGATACTATGATTCCCAATCCTTTTATGAAATCTGTTTTTTTCCTCATAAAGTTCTACTTCTATTATTTATTTATTTATTTATTTATTTGAGAGAAAGAGAGAGAGCACATGAGTGTGGGAGAGGTGGAAGTAGAGAGAGTGAGAATCCCAGGCAGACTTCATGCCCAGCATGGAGCCAGATATGGGGCTGTATCTCACCACCCTGAGATCAGGACCTGAGCCAAAGTCAAGAGTTCAAAGCTTCACCGACTGAGCCACCCAGGTGCCCCTCTCATAAAGTTTTGGAATCATCTTTTTGGGCCAGTTATGTGCCAAGATCTTCTTAACAGTCCCTTTCAATCTCCAAAATTATCTCCTTAAGTTCTGGAAAATATTTTAAAATAATGTATTTGATAATTTTCTTTCCTTATTTTTTTTCCCGTCTGTCTCCTTTTCAACCCCTATTTTTTGAATGTTCATCTCCTACAGTGAACTCCTAATTTTATTCTGTATCTTTTCCCATTTTGGGAGAGATTTGCTAAACTTCATAATTTAATACTTTAGATGTTTTGTCCCTGTGGTTATTTCCAACAGTACTCTTATGTTCTTCTCCCATTTAAAATAACCTCCTCTTCTTATTTCAAGGTCAGAGCATCTTCACTATTTATTTGAACACATCAATTACAAAATTTAAAAAAAATTCTACTCTGAACTGTTTCATGATTCTTCAAACCTTTTTTGTCATTGGTATAGTTGTGCTCTGTCTTCCACCTTATGAGACTTTTTTTTGCCTTCATGTTTCTGGGGTGCTGGGCTTTCTGTTGATATTTCATTTGGGGTGCTAAGAAGTTGCTTGGATGCTCTTCTTCACAGCCTGGGCTTATTTACTGGTTCTCTGCAATGTAAGGTCCCTGGACCATTATGCTCAATACTTCTAGAATATCTTCTATCAAAAGGAATGCTTTACTTTCTTGTCTGGGGGATGTGGTCTGGCTACGCCTGTTCTCAGATTCAAGTAGGGAAGGAGTCTCATTCAGAATGTAGATTTTCACTTAATCTCACTGTTTTCAGCATAAGACTCTCCACCTCCTTTGGTACAGTCTCATCAGAGATTAAACCTTTGGTGTGCAACCACTCTGGAGGATGTTATGTGACCTGGCTTCTAGGGATGGAAATGTAAAGTATACTATAACCCTTATAGCAGAACCATGCCTGTCCACATAAGTGCAAGGTATTTTTAAGCAGAATTGCAATTGACTCAATCTCCCAACTTGGGAAATAATGTCCTTGGACAGCTCAGCATGGGCAACTGCAAGTTCTAATAGAACAACATATAAGGAAGTTGCTAAATTAATATAAAATAATATCAGTAAATTTTAGAATTATATAGTGCAATGCACATCAAGTCACAAAACTACCAAATTTTTTACAAATTACCCTAAATCCCTCATGATACCTTCCAATTCTATTTCTATGATCTCTGCAGTCCTACATCATCCTGCAATCCTACTCAGTTCCTGTAATCTCACTGGTTTTAGAGCTTCACACTTCATTCTTTCCTGCTAAGGCCTTTGGTGTCCCTCCCAGATATTGCTTTTCCTTAACTCCCAGGTGATTCCAGCTCTCCCTTTCTCTCATGACTTCCATCTTAATGAGGACATGTTTCTTCATTCTCTGTCAGTATCATATTTATTAATATGTTTAAAAAAGAAAAGTCTAATAATACTCCTAGAAACAGAGGACAGAAATCCCTCTCAATTTCAAGACAGGACAGTATTTAACCCAGATTCACTGCAGCTTCCCTTTCTGGTGAGGTTAGGTATGTTTTATGATAATCTAAAATTCCCTTTCTTCAGAAATCTTCAAGCAGAGAGGTGGGCCAAGCATTAACCTATCTCTCCTCCTGAAATCTCTACCCTAGAGTTCAGTTGCTGATCCAATTAATGGTCCAGAGCACATAAGATACGTAACTGCCAACCTACATTGTGGCTTCTGGTATTCTTTCAGGCCATTTGAAGTGCCCACTTAAGAAAGATTGTGAGTTCGGGGCGCCTGGGTGGCTCAGTCGTTAAGCGTCTGCCTTCGGCTCAGGTCATGATCCCAGGGTCCTGGGATCGAGCCCCGCATCGGGCTCCCTGCTCCGCGGGAAGCCTGCTTCTCCCTCTCCCACTCCCCCTGCTTGTGTTCCCTCTCTCGCTGTGTCTCTCTCTGTCAAATAAATAAATTTAAAAAAAAAAAAAAAACTTGGGGCGCCTGGGTGGCTCAGATGGTTAAGCGTCTGCCTTCAGCTCAGGTCATGGTCCCAGGGTCCTGGGATCGAGCCCCGCGTCGGGCTCCTTGCTCGGTGCGGAGTCTGCTTCTCCCTCTCCCACTCCCTCTGCTTGTGTGCTCACTCTCTCCTTCTCTGTCAAATAAATAAATAAAATCTTAAAAAAAAAAAAAAAAGAAAGATTGTGAGTTCAAATCCTGTGCGGAGAAAAACTTATAAACGTGGTAAAGAGGACGGCTTGGGAAAGCAAATAGGAAGTCTCTGTCTCTGTCTCTCTTTGTCTCTCTCTCTCACATATACACACCCCCCTCCCTTTGGCAGTTAAAAGCATTCTGACCAAATGCTTCTCAGCAGCTCCCAGTTGCCATGAAGGTGTAAAGGAAGCTAGCTGATCTCTAAGGTAACAAGGGACCAAGTCAAATAAAGCCTATAGGTTAAAGTCAACACTTTTACCTCAAAGTGAAATGTATCTTGCACTGGCTCCGAAATACAGCTATCCCATAATCTCTATGACCAACAGCCTTAACCAAACATGTTGTATTTAGAGCATCGTAGTTCAAAACTTCCAGCCAAACTCTCAATTTGTTCTCCTGATAAAGCTTTGCTTGGAATTATATGAGTAAATGTTTGAAATACGAGGGAAATCGAGACAGAAAAGACAAGGAGTCTTTGAAAAAGAGACTTCTGTGTGTACCTGGCTGGTGGGTGAAGGCCAGGAGTTGGGGGTCATGCTTTTCCCTGATGTGTCTTTTATTTCAATATATTTTATTTTATTTTATTTTATGAGAGAGAGGGAGCATGCATGCAGGAGAAGAGAGATGGGGAGAAAGAGGGAGAGAGAGAATGAGAGAATGAGAGAGAGAAAGAGAATATCCCAGGCAGGCTCCACACTCAGTGTGGAGCCTAATGTGGGGCTTGATCTCACAACCCTGAGATCATGTCCTGAGTCGAAATCAAGAGTCAGATGCTTAACCAACTGAGCCACCCAGGTGCCCTCCCCCATGTGTCTTTAAATAGAACTAAGGCCTGATCCTGAATATTTGAGATGTTAGGGTCTGTGGTGGTTTCCTCTCAGCAATGTGTTTCTGACTACGCAGGGTACAAATAAAATAATATATATTCTGCATATGTATGTATTTCCTTCTTTCTCTCTTGCCTCCTCATTCATTCTTTCCATCTTTTCAATCTACCCCCCACTCAATGCCACATCTCCCACGGAAGAAACACAAGCACCTAGTGAGAGAAGTGCAGGATTTAAAATCAGAAGACTTAGGAGCCTTCAACTTTTATCACTTGACAGCTATGAAAATCAGAAGAATCACTGAACTTCTGTGAGCCTAATTCCCACTCTGTAAAATGGGAATAATCACCATACCATTTTAAGATCAGGGTTGAGGGGTGCCTGGGTGGCTCAGTTGGTTAAGCGACTGCCTTCGGCTCAGGTCATGATCCTGGAGTCCCTGGATTGAGTCCCGCATCGGGCTCCCTGCTCGGCAGGGAGTCTGCTTCTCCCTCTGACCCTCCCCCCTCTCATGTGCTCTCTCTCTCTCATTCTCTCTCTCTCAAATAAATAAATAAAATCTTAAAAAAAAAAAAAGATCAGGGTTGAGGATGCATGAAAGCATCATGCACTATAAAGTGTTATTAATATTCTTCAGAGTTTGAAGGAAACAAGAATTTATAGGCATATGAATGGCAAAGGTACTAACCTGACCTCACTACGGAACAGAGATGTCTACACTTAAACAAATTTTTTTAAAATACAAACTTTTGGTTGGATTCTCTTCTAATTTTGATAGAATGTGGAAAATGTCAGGCCCAGTGATACTTAATACTAACCAAATTTGGTAATGTTACAATAGCAAATAGTATGAAGATGCATTTTAATTACCGATTCTTTCCTTTAATTCATCGAAAAGAATATTGATTATAACAGCCAGTGTTTCTTGAGTGCTTACCATATTCTAAGCGACTTGTGTGTATCATCTCATTAAACCATTATAATAGCCCTAAGAGGTCCTGTTTCCACCCTACTGATGAAGAAACTGAAGCACAAAAAAGCAATTACTCACCTCATGGAGAAGCAACAGTGTCAGGGTTGGAACACAGACATCCGCCCCCGGAGTCTGCATTCATAACAAGTAGACTAGACGACCTCCCCATTTGACTGGGCACTACATACTGAGCGCAGAGTTAATCAGTGAAAGTTGGAACGAAAAGATGCTAGACATGATTTAGTCTATCCTCCCCTCAGGTGGAGAAAAGGAGGCCGTCTCTTACAACATTGCTAAAAGATTGTCATCCGGCCTCTGTCGAGCTGACATGTTCAAAATTCAGCTGGTCAGCCTGAACCAGCTCTGGGTGGTATCAAAACAAGGTGAAGGAGGTTTCCTGGCAACTAGAAAAGCAACCTTGGCCTACCAGCCCCGGTCCTCAATTTTTCTTTCCCTCAATTCCTCATTCATGTCTTTCCTTCCTTTCCCAAATGTCTTCCTCTTGCCTTCCGCGAGATAAATAAAAAGAATTAGAGTTTGGTTTCTGAGGCCAGAAATAAGTTACCTTTAGAATTTGATATTCTCTTGTTTGTTAGAATCCCCCCCACCTCTATTTCTCAAATAGATGTAGGTCACATGTTTTTAAAAAGTAAATGAAAATCACATTCCTTTCTGTTTGATTATCATTTTGGAAAACGTGAGCATACCCTTTAAGAAAAGCTGTTCTGTGAAACTCGGGTCAAGGGTCCCGATTCCAAGTTCTACCTTCAGCTGGAGGGCTGGGACCCCACTTCCCTGGGCTCCCCTAAAGCAGCTGCAGGTGAGTGACAATGGAGTCAAGCATCAAGGACAAAAGAGGCACCTTCTTCCTGATGCTGTTTTTCTCACAGGTAAAATGAGAAATCAAATCCTCTCCTCTCCCTGCAGCACTGTCCTCTCTGAACATGACATTAACTTCCATAAACGAGCCTGATGGTAAAGGGGTGATTAGCTAGATAGGCCTTAACAGCTGGGCTCCAGGAGATGGAAGCGAGGTGGAGGAGGGGCATTATCAGGCTCCGGGTCTCCTAGTTCTATCAACAGCCGCAGCGGCAGCAGATGAAAAGCTTCTAGAGGTGGGGGCAGGGGAGAGCCCAGATTGTAAACATCTCTTGCCTGTTGCCTAGAAGCAGTGGCAGCAAACAATCCAAAGACTGCTCCTAGGTTTTCAAAATTTCCTTTATACGCAGGGATCTGTTTCTTTTTAAAATATGCGGCCATTTTATAAGGTCATCAGCACACATGCGACGTGTGCGTATGTCCTAATAATTTCCTAGTCACCATGTGTAATGGCTTACCTAAAGTGCTCAATTATTGTTTAACAAAACCTTGTTAAGGTTAGTACATTAATCCTGGGGCTTTTATAAGCCTTTTAATGACTATATTTAGGCACTCATATTTGTGAGAATCAACAGAAATTAAAAAATATGTGGCTTTGTTTATTGGGAAATTTGATAATTCCTGAATGATAGTTTTCTGAAATAAGCCATGATGAAGGACGGGAGTTACGTATTAGAATTTGGTTTAAAATGTGATAACAGAAACATTATAGGCTGTCTCTGCAGAAACGAACTATGAAATACCACACACGCATACTGCAAGAAAAGGGCAGGGTAGTAATAGTGGAAGATTTTAATTACCTACGCATAGGACAGGATTACATCAAGTGGAGGAAGTAGGGCTGGATCTGGTGCAAAGCTGCTTTCTCACTTAATGTGTACGTCAATCCGAAAAGGGAGAAAAGAGGGCTACATTTAGGATTAAATAATACTTGGGACTCAAAGAAAAGAGAGAATATGGAAAGCAGTGATTAAATCTCATTAAGCGTATGATTTAATCCCAAATAGAAGCTAGAGGTGTTTAGAGACAACACAGAAATTTAGGAAGACAGAAAATAAAATACAGCATATAATCATTAATTCAAAAAGAGACAAGCCACTGAATTAAGGTCAGGGTAAATTGCAAGGAAGTGGTTTTTAAAAACACAGCATCACCCAGAATGCCAGTCCCACTAATAAGTGGTAAATTTGTTTAGCATTTTACAAGATCAAAGTGGAAAAGTAATGTCTCTAGAATGATGCAGCAAAGAAAAGGCTCCCCCTCCCTTTTTCAAGATCCAAAATCTTTAAAGGAATAGAAAATCAAATCCTCTATACTTTGGAAGGGAACTCTAAAAGGACCCAGGGGAGAAAAAGAGGCACAGAAATTACCAAATCAGAGGACAAACCTCTTTTATGACATTAAAAGCACACAACCCAGCAAGGCATCCATAGGGCCATTAAGGGGATGAGTGGGAAGTCAGTGACAGATGAGACTGCCGTTGCTGAGAGCCTGAATGAATTCTCTGCCTGCGTATTTACGAAAGAAGCTGAAGGTCACGTCCCGGAAACCGGGATACATTTTCTTGAGGGGAAAAGTGAAATGTTAAAAGGATTTTATGATCACACAAGAGCAGATAGTTGGGCAATTATAACTATTAAAAGTTGACAGGGCACAAGACCCAGATTAAGTATGTCACAGAAATCTGAAAGAAGTGCAAAGGAAACAGGAAATGTCTTCAGCAGCGTTTCTTGAGAGTGTGCTCAGGAGAGTGAAGAATCAATCCAGCTGGGGACTCTTCTTGGACTAGGTGTTTAAAAAAAATCCTCGGCATCTTTAGATACCCAGCACCAACAACTGAGTCGCGGGTGCAAAGCGGATAGTGTCGACCCCTGTCTTGCAATCTACGGGAATACATCATCTAGTGAAGAGTTAACATTAGCTTGATAAATCACAAATGATAGGCATTTTCACCTAAATAGGGCATTTATGCACCATCCCACAAGGCAAAAAAGAAAAAAAGGATGTAAGCACTGCTTCTAAATTTCTGAAGTTCCTTGGGATAGTGAGTTTCATCTGTAATTAGCTGCATCAAATGAGGTAGTATAAAAGTAAAGGAGAGTAAATCCGAACTACCCTTAGGCCCAAGGGCACATGTGTATTGTGATATGGAAAGGAAGGATTGTGGGAGCGACCACCATTGCTACTTTTCTCATCACCGTCATCATCAAGCTGACTATTAAACGCATACTTGCCTACCACATACTCCAGCAAGGGGGCAGGCTGGTGGGGGTGTCTTTCTCTCCCTCTCGCAGGGTGTGGATTTCACACTGATTCATCTCGTCCCTTTCCGTCATTATGTTACCAACTATCATGTCACCATATTACTTTTAAAAACCAAAATAAAAATGTTCCACTTCTGAGGCTGTGCTTAGAGTAGACAACTGCTCCATCCGACAGCCCCCAGCTGTGTTTTGATAAATCAATAAAAACAGTCACAGCACTGTGGAGTTAAAATCTGAAGGGAAAATGGCATTACTTAATGTTCCTTAATCACTTACAAACTGTATTTTCTTTCCCTTCCGTCCTTCCTTCCTGCCTTCTTTCCTTCCTTCCTTGCCATGTTTCTTCTTACCTGCAAATATTTATTACATTTCCTTTCCAGATTGTGAGATTTAACAATAGGGCATGCAAACATGTATTATTGCCCTTGAATAATTCCCAGTGTTGTGGCAATATCAACAGTATGATGGCAGCAAAAACAGCACAAAGCCCAGGGTACCCAGAATCATTTAAGGAAGTGTATAAGACAGCCCCAGGCTAGTCAAGGAGAGGGTGGGGTAGAGCAGGAAGCTATAGGTGTTAACCAAGTGAAGGAGACCTGAGAAGGGATACTGTAAACATAAATAGCGTATTTACGAGGGCTTGGAGGAGAAATAACACAGTGAACTACAAAATGACATGACTAGATTATTCCCTCATCTGAATTTTTATATTTCTTTTCTACCAAATCCTACCACACTAGCTACCTTTATTATTGAATTGAAGTTCTTATATCTTCTTAGAAAGAGAAGAACAAAAGCAGGAAACAGAACAAAGTGAGAGCTGGGTGATTTAGAAAAAAGATACAATAAAAGTGCTCATAAATTTCAGAAATAGATGCACTTTTGTTTAACCTTTTAATTAATGACCTGGAAGGGCATAATATAAAAGTGAAATTTCTGTGGCATATCAATAAATATTAAATAAATAAATAAATAAATAAGTAAATAGATGGTGAAGAGAGGTAGCAATATTGACATGATTGAAAGCATCAGGCTCTCTGGACATAAAGGAGCAGAAATAGTTCATGTGAGAAAGAGGACAATCGCATTGCTGGGGCTAGCCATCATAACATTGAATAAAAGATTGCACAGCAGAAAATATGGGACCAGAGTCATCATGGGGGCCATCGTAGGAAGGACAACATGAAAATAACGCTTCCTAATTCTTCTTACCAAACCATCCCATTAGATTCAGGTGTAGAATTTAGTGATTCATCACTTATGCGCAACACTTAGTGCTCATCACAAGTGCCCTCCTTAATCCCCATCACCCATTTAACCCATTCCCCCACCCACATCCCCTCCAGCAATCCTCAGTTTGTGCTCTATTGTTAAGAGTCTGTTTCTTGGGGGCGCCTGGGTGGCTCAGTCATTAATCATCTGCCTTTGGCTCAGGTCATGGTCCCAGGGTCCTGGGATCGAGCCCCGCATGGGGTTCCCTGCTCCGTGGGGAGCCTGCTTCTCCCTCTCCCACTCCTCCTGCTTATGTTCCCTCTCTCGTTGTGTCCCTCTCTGTCAAATAAAAAAATAAAATCTTTAAAAAAAAAAAGTCTGTTTCTTGGTTTGTATCTTTTTCTTCTCCCCTATGTTCATTTTTCTAATTCCACATATGAGTGAAATCATATGCCAAACCATCCCATTAGAAACTAGTGAAATCATTCTTGCAAGAAGTACTCAACGTCACCCCCTTCTAGTTCTAAAGCTCCGTGAGACTAGAGACCTGAATATACACCCATTGTTCCTCATCTAGTACCTATAGCAGAGCCCTGCCAGGAAGTTGGCTTTGCACCGATCAGCTTTCTTTTCTTTCTTCCTTCTTTCTTTCTTTCTTTCTTTCTTTCTTTCTTTCTTTCTTTCTTTCTTTCTTTCTTTCTTTCTTTCTTTCTTTCTTTCTTTCTTTCTTTCTTTTTCTTTCTTTCTTCTCTCAAGATTTTATTTATTTATTTTGAGGGAGAGAGAGTGGAGGGAGGGGCAGAGGGAGAGGGAGAGAATCTCAAGCAGATTCCATGCTCAGCGCGGAGCCCGATGTGGGGTTCTATCCCATGACCCTGAGATCATGACCTGAGCCGAAATCAAAAGTCAGAAGTTCAAGCAACTGAGCCACCCAGGCACCCCAGCTTTAACTTTCTTACCATCTTCACCTGAATGGATGGTGGAGTCACTGTGCTTACTCACATTCCTCAATCTTAGCATCAGAAGCAGGGTTCTCAGAAAATGGGAATTGTTTTCAGTAACCCCAAGTCTCCTTTTTCCTTCCTGCTTCCACATGTTTGTTTAATCTGGTTTCCTTCTAACAATGTATGAAGCCCTACATTTTGGAGAAACACCTCTAATCATTTCTCTATAGCACATAATGTGCCAACTCTACCTGGGTTATTTCCTATTATGTAAGTCATTACTAATTGTAGAAGACAAAGCTTTATCCCTAAGTAAGAGGAATTTAAAAGCAAACTGAGCAAGATGAAAGAAATTTGTCTGGAGGGAGGTGGGGACTGGGAAGGGGCTGCTGTGGGACTTACCAGAGGCCCTGTAAATATGACATTAAAAATATTGAACACCTAACACCACACCGCTATAATGCTAGAGTCTTGCACAAATTGGCCAATATTTAAATTTGAGTTGCTAGATCATGGAGTATCCATGCTTATAAATAAAAATACATGAAAGCAACTTATTTCATCTACCTGACTCAGAAAGTAGGCTCCCTACTGAAAAGAAAAAAGTGTTTGCATGCCACCTATGTTATTTCTCTGCTGGTTTGATTTCAAGCCAGAAGTGGGTTATACCAAATAAAATTAGACTTTTAGAAATCATATGTACTAAATGATTAATTAATTAACAATTTGCAAATAAAATTAGGGTCTATGAGTCACTTTAATTCTCAGACAGGTAATCGAGGAACAAAAATATCAATTGATCAATACATATATGTGATTAAGAACACTGAGCTGATTTCAGCAAATTGAAGCTCGGGTCAAAGACTACCTTTGACTTGCTTTCTGACCTTTGGCAAATCAATTAAAATTCATCTTTACTCACATGCCACATCTTTAAAAATGAAGACTTTTATTTTTAAATCTCCCTAGCCACCCAAACAATTGCTGAAATTTAAGAGATGAACATTAAAAATAAGTGCAATAAGTACCATGTGACGAGCATTACTTTATTTATTTTTAAAGATTTTATTTATTTATTTGACAGAGAGATAGAGAGCACAAGTAGGCAGAGTGGCAGGCAGAGGGAGAGGGAGAAGCAGGCTCTCCGCTGAGCAGGGAGCTGGACGTGGGGCTCGATCCCAGGACCCCGGGATCATGACCCGAGCCGAAGGCAGCCGCTTAACCGACTGAGCCACCCAGGCGCCCCCGAGCATTACTTTAAAATAACACTATACATGGCAGAGCCCTATAAATATTTGTGAAAGAAAGGAACATTTCTGGAAACAATACTTGGATAAATTAAGAGGTTGTTTCTCTTGGAAGGAATGGTAGCCTAAAGCCAAAATATAAGAGTGAAAATGTTTGAGATATTGACACATATGTAGGCATGGCTTCTGAAAGAAAGTTTCCATTATGAGGGAAAACATTTCCCTATTGTCAACATCTCTTTCATGTCCCTCCCTTGTTTGCAGCCCTGGCTGCATCGTTGCTGATGCTAAGGCAAAAGCCAGAACGATGCTGTAGTAGGTGTAAGTTAGTTTCTTCGAAAGAATGGTTTTCCATCAAGTGGCAAACGCTCTGGGCATTCCAAAATCTCTTCCAAATTTAATGCGCACTTTCTTTCCAGACACATTTTAGTCTGATTTTCTCAAGCAACAATAATTTATTTTTAGATATTGAGTATTATATGTAAATTGTAAAAAAAAAAAAAAGGTAACTTGGTAAAAGACAAAAAGTATTTCAAAAGCAATTTTATACATTCTCTATAATTTTTAGCATCTGGATATACATAGTCCATCTCCAACCTACAGGTCCAAATGTCAATTGTGTCTATGAACATTCCTATACAATTTACAGATATTTCTGAATTCAAAAAATATTAGAGAAATAATTTATAACTATATTCCTAAAAATAGCTAGGAATAGTCTGAGAAATATTTTTTAAAAGGTCCAAAGTTGAGATTAAGCCTGTTCATGTGGACAAAAATTGATTTTTAATAGCCCTCCTCCTTCCCCACAAAGATCATTTCGGTTGGATGCTATACTATTTTAAACATCATTTTAATTTGCATGTGGTATTTTCCTAAAAGTACCTTTGGGATTAACCAAGCATATGTTGCCACTGTAAGTATACTTAAAAATGTATAGAATATATGCTCAATCAGCTGTGTTTAGACATAATACCTATGATTACTCTGTAAGTTTCCATGGTACTGACTTTGTAAGCCTCCAATTTAAAAATTTATATCAAATTTTCCAAACTATGTAACTCTATCATATTAGATAATGTCTAAAGTCCTTAAAAATATGCCACCACATGGGAAGTTTTCACATTGTCCAGTTTTAGAAAGACCTCAGGGTGAGGAAAGCTCAAGAAAGAGGCTAACAAAAGTTCTAGGAACAATGGTACTTTTCCTTGCTCTTGATCTAGGTCTCTATCTGACTGATGGATCAGAGTTCTCTTAGATTGACCCTGGAAGAAGAGCACCATAATTAGCAACTGATCTTGAAAACAAGGTGGAGGATGCCATTAGATAATATTTATTAATATGGGAAGTCATTTAAATGCATTGTTAAAATGGAAGAGGCAAATTATAAAATAGTATGCACAGCAACTCATCATTTTTGTGAGCAAGGAATAAAAAAATATTTAAGTACATATAAGCATGGATTAGTAAAGATTATCTCTAAGTGATGGAGTTATTAAAGATTTTTGCTTTATATGTAATTTTTAATATTACTACAGCAAACATTATTCTGTCAGAAATGGTATTTTTAACTTTAAAAATAAAATTTTTGTTCTCTCCTCTGAGATACTCTTTTAATATGCAGATTTGATAGTTAGATGTAAATTTTCCTTCATGTTTCATGCATATTTATATGTAATGTATAGATTACATAAATAAATATATCTAGTTACTAATGACAGATTTACATGTATATAAAATTAGCCATATCTTTTAACCTAATTATTCAATAGCAACCAATTTTGCTGAGACCCTTAAGTTAATTTTATAACATGCTAACAATAGGCATATACTTTTGACTTTTTAAACTAATAGTTACTGGTTTGTTTCTCCACTTATAAGCAGAGATTCTTAGAATCATAAAATCATTTGGGGCTGAAAGAGATCATTCAACTTAACCCATTAATTTTACAGATAAGGATGCTGAGGTTCAAAGAGACTAAGAAATGACCCAAGGTCACTTATTTTGTTCACTGCAGCCACGTTTTCTGATGTTGAGTCCATTTAAGGTCATAGTGTATACAAAAGAGCCAGAGAGAATTTACTTTTTCCCTCTGAAATTGTTTGCTTTACTTTATTTGACATTCTGAAGTTGTCTTTATGTAATTTTAAAGTACTTAGTTTATCCCTTTAAAAATGTGTCTTTTAATCTTAATAAATTGCTTCAAAGGCACTCATGGTTGTAAAAATGTATATTAAATATAAAGTTATGGGTTTAAAAAAGTTTTGATTTTATGTTCTGATTCTATTTTGCTGATTTGTTGAATTTTCAAGAGCAGTTTTAAAGGTTTCAATTTAAAGGTCAAGTGGTGTAAATGCATGTGTCTGACAGTCTTACATATGAATGGTTCAAAAATAACTTAGTGTTACACACAGTCACACACACACACACATACGCATACATAGAGTTACAACCATACATTTAGCTCATTTTATAATAAGTGATATTGAGTATGATAATCTATTTTAACTGTTTTATATGAGGAGTAACTTAAAACATTGATCACATTTAGGAAGCAATGTCGTATAAGGGAAGGGCTCTGGAGTCTTAAACACATGGAATTCCAATGCACCCATCAATATTCAGACCTTGAGGTAAATTGTTCAACTTCTCTGAGCCTGTTTTCTTATTTGAAAGTGGGATTTAGATCTACCTAGAAGCATTTTTAAATGATAAGAAATCTTAATAAAGCCCCTAGATTATTGATGGACACATAGAAAACATTCAATACGTTCATTGCACCTTATTTTTAATTTAAAGTTTATATAAAGAATGCATGAAAAATATTCTTTTTGAATTCCAATTAATCTATAATTTCCTTCCATTCATACTCATCTGATTGTTCACCATTATTATGACAGGTTACAGTCTCATTTTATCCCATAGCTTGAGAGACCAAGAAAGAGTAGATTCCAGGAAAAAGCTGCTCTCCTCTGAGGAGAATAGGAAGCTTCCAAAAAAAAGGATATGCTGTATATTTTATATTCAAGAAGTTCAATCATCTTCTTCCATGTGCAGAGATAGCCAGATTGTGAATGATTCCAAAATATATCAAATTTATAAGGTTTCTTAAAAATTTCTTAGTCATCAGACTTTACATGAATGCAAACAATACATATTGCTGAGGATATAGGTATGAACTGTTTTTATCTCTGAAGAAGTGCAAACAGCAAACTGAGGAAGACACAGCAGCTATCACCGATTATTTAAATGGCTGTTAAGGGGCGCCTGGGTGGCTCAGTTGGTTAAGTGTCTGCCTTTGGCTCAGGTCATGATCCCAGAGTCCCAGGATTGAGCCCTGGGTCGGGCTCCCTGCTCTGCAGGGAGTGCTTCTCCCTCAAACTCTGCTCCTTCCCCTTCTCATGCTCTCTCTCTCTCTCCCTCTCTCTCTCTCCCCCTCTCTCTCAAATAAATAAATAATCTTAAAAAAAAATGGCTGTCATGTTGTATCAGCCAGGTTTCCAGCAACAGAAATGGGACTTTCAATGACTTAAGCAGAAAGCAAATTGTGGAGACTGTATTGGGTAAGCTGACAAAATCACTGGTAAGGCTACAGAACCAGGCTTGGACACTGGACATGAACAAGGACGGCTTAGTAGCAGCCAGGATCCTGTCCCAAATTATCCCACAAAACCAGTCCAATGAGCACCCACTAGTGGACAAGGGACCCCACAGCTTGTACTGACTACTATCACCCCAACTCTGAACCTTGAACACCACCGCAGCTGCTCTCCCGCTCCGCCACCCTTAGAAACACAGCCCTGCAACTGCAACCGGGCCACAGCTTGCTGCATGGTCTGTGGTCTCCCCCCTTTCTTAGTCACTAGCACCAGATTACAAGTTGAGCTAAGGGAGACTGGAAATAAATATTTCTGCCTTTGCTTCTCCCTTAGCCGCCCTCCCCACCCCTCGGATTCACAAATCAGTGAATTCTCTAAACACAGGAAGGGTTCAAATGGTGGGCAGCCAAAGAAATATACAAAATAATCCACTAGATAAGTGGAAGGGGGAGGAGAATTTTCCTGAGTTTCTACAATAGAAAGTAGGACTAGGAAGTTACATGTGGGGTGGGGGAGAAAGGGAGGAGCTGGGGTTTGCAGATTTAAACATGATAAGAAATAAGGCAAAATTAAATTATTAAAGAATGACATAATAACTCTAGAAAGGTGGGAACTCTATGCTACTAATGGAGTTCAAGTCAGAGCTATGTGGTCATCAGAAAAGAGTACTGTAAAAAAAAAAAAAAAAATCCACAGTGGCAGTCAAAATTCCTATGATTCTATCCTTCTGATGAGATTAGGATTCTGACTCAGGTTATGTTTTTTGCCTGATTCTACCATATCTTAGGTTATGGTTGGTTGCAAATGTCTCCAGGAGCCTGGGACAGCCAGAGCTCCCACCTTCCTGTGCATCCTCAGCCAACTTAGTAAACTCCCAGCCAATCCAGGGAGCTGAACAAATAGCATCTTTTATGTCTACTATAACATGGATATGACCAAGAAACTGATTCCAAGGAGATAAAGGTCACTATTTTTACAAACTTAACAATATATATTTCTGTGGTATATATATCTGTGGTATATATATCTCTATCTATATGAAATATACATATATATGATATGTGTCATGTGATACCTATGATATATGTGATATGTAATATATATGTCATATTTCCTACTTAAAAGTAAAGGTGCTAGTGGGATAAATCTGCAAGCAGACAGTATAGATTGTAAATAACAATAAAGCTAATAGATCATCTACTAACATTTATACAAAAAATACATTCAGACCCCTGACTTTTAGATGTGATTGGTATTTGCAAGGCTTCATAATTACTTATGCTTCTGAATTTGCTTATTAATAATAATGGCACTGCTCATAATAATATAGTTACTGCACTGTTAAGTGCTTCAGCACTATTTTGAGTGCTTAAGTGTATCATTTAATTTAATCATCACAGCAACACAATAAGTTTTTTATCCTCATTAACAGATGAAGACATAGCCTTGAAGCTGTTATCCATGCTGTCCAGCTTTGTAGAGCCAGCTAGACATAGAGTCTGTGATGGAGTCTCTGACTCTAGCATCCCTGCTCTCAGTGATGCCCACCAGCCACCTGACACGTGTGCATCTTTTCTGATCACTGTGTCCTAGCCTTTCTGGATTGCTTCTCAGCCACCAATAGCTGCTCTATTTCTTGATGTATAACTTCAGTATGTGCTCAAGGCATTATGTTGTCCACCTGCTTTCATCCACCTAGCAGATAAGTATGCAGTTTTATAGCTATCATTTATCTCTTAGTGCAGATCCCTCCCAACAGAAAACAGTGCAGCGAGCCTCTCTTTAACACTGGGAGAGTAGCCGGGCTCCAGATCCTCTTGGTTGGATGTCCCCCATGCTCAGCATAATCCACAGAAAATGCACATTCGACATTTCAGGAAGCTGCTGGGGTGTAAAGTTGAACTTGAGAAATCCATAGGGGGAAGGTTTCAGAGGAATCTGATATTTAGCAACAGAAGATGGAACACTTAGCAATAGCACACAATTTTGCACAAACTAGTTGTACTCACAGCAGTTTTAAAATTACTACTGTCAAACATCACAGGGCCCACTACTAAGACAAACACTACTGTAGATGTCATCTCCTTCCACCCAATGCAAATATCCACTCTACAACACCTATGACAGATGATTCTTTACTTCTGCCTAAGCACTTTCGGGAATGGAGAACTCTGTTCTCTCTTATAGTGAATGAAGAGCTTCCTATTACTGCTGGCATTATGTTTTTCAGGCCTAGAAATCTGGATTTATCAGGTCACCAGGGAGATCAGAAAATAGAACCATATGACGGCTATTCTGGGCACTATCTTTCATTAGCAAGGTATCTGGAAACTGGATGAATAATCAGAAGGATGCTTTCTAAACTTAGAATAATAGGAAATAAAATTATATATTATTATGAAATTTTCCCCTCAAGTCATGAACTAAGCTTCATAAATTATTTCTGTCCAACTACAGAGAGAACATTTCTAATAACTGGATGTACAGGGTCTCTCTCTCTCTCACCCTTTCTGAGAAAATGCTGAATAAATTCAGTCTGATATCTCAAGTAACCAGTTTTTTTTCAGCCACCAAATCCATAACCTCATGCCAAACAAAATTTTACCAGAGTTATAAAGAATGTGCTGGTGAGCAGGGGCATTGGCACATTGAAAACCCAGTAGCGGCTGTCTTTTCCAGACTGGGACTCATAGTAGGAGATGCTGTGACAAAACCAGCCTCCTTAGTAGCAAAGGGGAGAGGGTCCAGAATACCAGAGATTAGAGAGCAGCACTTAGTTTCAGAAGCAAAGTGGACAGATTTACTTTCAATGGCAGCAAGATCAAAAGGGCAGTACCAGAGATGGGAGTGAGGTGTAGGGGTGGGAAGCCGCTGATTTTCAGGAATTTACTGAGGTGGCTCATAGAATGTTTTTAGAGGCAAGGAAGATAAGCCACTAATGAGAGAACTGCTTAAAAAGAGATAAAAAAATGAACGAGCAGAAGCCTGAGATCAGCTGTCCTCACTGAAAGTCGCCATCCCTTACAGTTTCCAGATTCATACCAGTTCTAAGACCAAAACGTGTAACCAAAGGAGAGGTAAGATCTTCATGAAGAAGGACTCTGAAACTATAGCATGTATTCAGAAGTGTTTTCTCTTTTCCTTCTTAAAGGGGCCTATGGTCATTTACTCAAGTAACCATACACAGAGGAAAGAGCATGAACTTGGCTCATTAATGGCATGCTCTGTGGGTACAAGCAGAACATGGATTGCTGTTGCGCTGTAGTCCCTACTTAACAATAACCCCAAAAACAGCAATGAGGACATCTTCCCAAAGAACAGCTCTTTGGGCTTTATGTCTGCTCATCTACTTTGAGTGAAAAGAAAACTTGCCTGAGGTTACAGCCTCACGGACAGAGGTGACTGACTTAGCTTGCTGGTTGGAACCATGGAAGGGGAGATTCCACAATCAGGAACAGGCACTTCAAAAAAACAAGCAAGTACAAGTGACTGGACCTATGGTTAAAAGCAAAACATGTTAGGAGCTCTGTACCACATATTAATGTTCATGAAAAAAAAAATCCACTGAAAAAGAGACCTGAAATAACTAAGGCATAAGATAATTTGGCCAGTAGATGTCAGCCAGCCTCTCTCCTTGGCCATCTCAGTGCTTGTAGAGTAGGCTTATGAATAGAGTAAGCACGTGGAAAAGATGGCCCAAGAGCACAGATTGCTTCTCACAAAGGTTGATCTAGCTACTGTTGCTCATAAGGATCCAACCTGCCAGTGACAGAATCTAGTGTTGAATTCCCCATATGGTACCAAACAGAAATCTGGTGGCATGTTGATTACATTAGACCCTTTATATCCTAGAAAGGGCAATGTTCCATCATGACCTTGATTAACATGTATCTGGGAATGAGTTTTTCTTCCTTCCTAGAGTGCCACACAGCCAGGACCGTTCAAAGACTCACAGAGTATTTGAGCAATTGACATGGGATCTCTCAAAATGTTGTCTTAAACTGAGGGACTCATTTTATGGCAAAGCAAGGATGGCAATGGGCATATAACCATGAGATCCACTGCCCTTAATCACATATTATAACATTCAGAAGGTGCCATTCTGATAAAGTGTTGGGATGGTCTCCAGAAGTCTTATCAGAGGCACAGCTTGGAGGTGACAGGATGAGATGGTATTCTTCAAGATGAGGTACATACCTTACGCCATGTGGTACCTCATACCCAATATATAGAATATTTGGGTCTAGAAAACAAGGACTAGAAGTAGGAGTGGTCTTGCTTGCCATTCTCCTTACCTACTTAGGAAGTTTGGGCTTTTTGTCTCTTCACCTTTACACTCTGTAGGTCTAGAGTTCCAGGTTCCAAAGGGAGGGATGCTTCCACAAGGAACTCAGTAAGAGTCCCCCTGAACTTTATGCTGTAGCTAACATCTTAATGCTTTGGGCTCTTCATGTCAGTAAACCAGCAAGAAAAGAAAACAGAATCTCTGGTAGGCATAATTGATCCCAAGCATCATGAAGAAGTAGGAGTGAGGATAGGAAGGAATAAATTTGACACTCAAGTCATCCATCCATTAACATGCCCATGCCCAGTAATAATCTGAGAAGGTAACCAGAACTCAGACCCCTCCTGGCAACCTACCAGCCAAGCTGCTTAGGCCAGCAGGATGAGGAAGATGATGAGTATCAGTCCTAGACGCAGGACCAGTGGTGCAGGGAAAACCCTAGTTTTTTCTATTAACACTTCTTATAAGTTTTTCCAGAAATTGTGACTGACCAGAAAATTTTGAGAAGCTGTGCCTGGATTGAGTAGACTTAATTGAGAAGCAAGTGAATTTAAGTGTTTCAATAGGTAGACTATAGTAAATGCCGTTGGTGACCCACTCTTCTTTACCAGCCACCCCTCCCATCCCAGACATGATACATCTTGATAGCTTCTGTGAATGTTAGCTAGTAACAACTCACAGCCATCCCTTTATTCAGGGAATGGTGTTTGGTCAAACAGAAGCTACCACATCAAGCAGCTAGGGCCAACACAGGGGAGGGCAGACTAATCTGAAGAATAAGAGTTTTTCTTATGTAGCATGTAGTGTTGAAAAGTGCTTTCAGTGAAGAGATTACAATGCGAGCACGGATGCAGAGAGCGTATTGAGTTCCTGAGTGACTGGAGGAGCAGTCTCACTTCATTGCAGTCACGCTGATATGTGGGGTGGCCTTATGTGAGCAACTTGTTACTAATAACATTAAGGTGCTGAGGTATGTGACTGATTCACTTACTGAAATAAATTAGAGAACATTCAAAGCTCTCTCTCAAATAATGCCAGTACCTCATTCCATGCTGATATCTTCTGTGTAGTAAAGATTTTGGCCTGGCCCAAAGAGAAGTCAGGCCTTTGTGCCTGCCTCATAGGAAGTAACCTCTACATTTTTGGAACTTCCCAAGTGATAGGAATGTCTTTGTTATTCATGGTGGACCCCTTCAACCACACCTGACAGATTATGCTAATGAGGTGACTCATGGTAGACTCCTAAGCTCATGTGATAGTAGGCCACCTTCTGGGGAAATGGGGGTGGTTGAAGATAGAGTTCAATTTTGTGGGCAGTCAAACCATCATGTCTATATTATGAGTCTCAGTAAAGACTCTGGGTATCAAAGATTGGGAGAGCTTTCCAGGTTAGCAATACTTCTCGTGTATTATCACACATTGATGCCAGGAGGGTGATGCATCATATGCATCCTGAAGACAATGGAAGCTTTGCATTTGAATCCTCCCTATGTTTTTCTTCCTTTGACTGGTTTTAATTTACATCCTTTCCCTAGTAAGCCATGAGTGTGAATATAAAAGGTTTCAGTGAGTTCTGTAAGTCTTTCAAGTGAATTATCAAACCTGAGGGTAGTTTTGGGAGGCCCCTGAACTTGCAGTTGATGTTAGAAGTGGGAGTGGTCTTGTGTGGAATCTTCCCTCAGACTTTGTAGTTAGACCCTGAGTCCTTGCAGTCAGCATCAAAAGGCTTGGGCAGACCTGCAATCCGGAGGACTGTACCTTTAATGCCAGAGTTTGGCTAACTGTGGGTACTTTCTTGATTGGAACAGTAAAGTCAAAGTGTGCCACCTGGTAATTATACATAACCGTGGGTCGTGCACGAGCATGCCATCCAACCTGTGTGTCCTGCAGAAGAAGGATGTGTGTGGGTAGATGCGGTAGAAGATGAAGTCACCAAAGTAGGTATTTTCTAAACCAGTAATTCTTATTTTATATAGTAGTATTTGAAATGGACAGTCACATGGTCTGGTAAAAATCTATAATCTAGAAAAATCCTGATAGTTTACTGCAAATAACACAGTATTTGAAATCAGAGACTTATGTTGCTCTTTCTAGCTATGTGGGTTTTAGCTCCTTGTTTAGTCACTGACTTTCAGTTTCTTTATATATGGAATGAGGACAAAATAAGGAATAATTTAGAGAATTATGAAGTTTGAATGGAAAATGCACAGCATAGGAAAGTACTTTATAAGCCTTAAAATGTTAATGATGTTAGTAAATAAGAAGGATTTTGTTTCTTTTCTCCCATCAAAGATTATGTGACTCAAAAATTTATTTATCCTTCTTCATACTTAGGTTCCTTGTCTGTAAATGATGAGATCACTTCCACTTCTCAGCGTTCATCTCAAGACAGATACTTTCATTATAATCTTTCTTTTATATATCAAAATCCAGATATGTTTTGTGTCTTTTAAAAAAAAATAACTTCCTTCCAAACCCAATGTTCCTGATAGAGAGAAGCAATCAAAATGAAAAATTGATCATTGGGTTTATAACTCTCTATTTGCCAAGACAAGCATCATAATTTTGGCCAAAAACATGCACAATAGTGAGAGATGTATGTCGCCTAAGGGAGTGAAAAGTAATATAAAAATTTGCCAAGCAAGAACTTTCCAATTAACTATCAGTGGAAATATTAATTAACAAATTATATTCATATAATAATTATACAATTTCACACATCGTTGGTTGTATTTTAAAGAAATGTAAGTAATGAAATTGATACAATTTCAGTTTCTTGTTTCCTTAATTTCTTCATGGGAGCCAAATTGTTGCACTTTTCAGGGAAATACGGGTTGTGGTGGAGAGTGTCTGCATTTGGTCATTAGTTTCTGAGAAAAAGATAGATTCATTCTTCCACTTAGCAACTCTTCTATATATTGTAGCTGAATACTCTTTAGAGATAAAACCATTTTTTCCTCCAGTTTCACCTTTTCTTTCTCCTAATTCAAACAGGTGAGACGCTGCTTATTGCACTGAGGACTGTGTGTGGCAGGGTGGAAAGCAGCGAGAGTGGCTTTCTGCAAAAATAATTCTTCACTTTTGTTTCCTAAAACTAAAGCCCAGGAGGAAAAAGGGGAGTTACAGGTAGAGGTAGCTATCTTTAAGAAACTTAAAAAGAGAAAAACTCTTTCAAACCTAAAAGGGATTCTCCACATTGAGAGGAGGTGGGGGACAAGTGAGGTCTATTGTCCTGGACAGGCCAGGGCCTGGGGGAGCTTCCTGGCTGTACCCTGGTGGCAGCAAGGCCCAGAGTGCAATAGCTGTGGGTAATCAGGGGTCTCTAGCCTTGACCAAGAGTCTTGTTCCCCAAGCAGAGAAGCAGCAAAAGTTGGAACTGAAGGGCCCAAGTGGGCAGGAAAGTGGATGTCTGTGTGATGAATTACAAAATCATACACAAGATTAGAAGGTTCCCCCACAAGCCCCCTAATATGTTGTCATGGTGTATAAGTTTGATACAACCACAGAGGAGCCCCAAAGTTATTGCTACAGGGGACCAAGTGTCATACCAGACCAGCAGGAATTGAATTTGAAGTACTTTTTAGATGCCAACAAACAAACCAGAGATGCAGTATTTCTAGTAAATCTGGGCCTATACTCAATGTAAAATATAAAAGTGCTTAACTTTAAAAATTGTAGAAGTAAAATTGGCACTTAACTATTGTTTAGATTATACCTAACTATTACCAAAGAGATGATGAAACCAAGAGCATCCTATTTAATCAATTTAAAACTCCAAATATTTGTCCAGACTAAATCCATGGGGAAAAAAAAAAATCTTATTGGCTAACTATTTGACTAACTTTTAAATTTCCTATTTTTTTTCCTATCATCACCTATCTTCTGATGTATAAGAAATACTGAAATTATCGAAATCTGAGTAGCTGTAGAGAGAAGATACAGAAGCCAAAGACCTGGAGAACAAGCATTTAAATGGCCCCTGGGTAAATAAAATTAATTGATAGATTAAATGTTGAATCAAAGGCTACTATTGGGTAGGAATTGTTTTTGTGCTTTTATTTCTTCCATATGCAGATACACATAAATACGTATTATACAGATTTATATTTTCTCTTCTGCTTAATGGAAAAATCACCTTCCTGTGCCTTTTCTTCAATGTTTTTACAGGTACATGCCTATCAACTCTTCCAGAAAACATCAAGGCAGTCACAGCCAGTCTGCCAGTCCTATGACCTAGAAAGATTCTATTTTTTTTAGCTTGAAGTTTCAAAGAAGAGAGAGACGTTAAAATAGAAAGTGAATTTCTAAACTGGTATGAATACTAATCTGAGATGACCTGTCTTTCTTCTTTCCTCTGTAGACTATAAGACCTCATTTTTAAATCTATTCTTTATTTTTCATCCCTTTATTGTTTATTGTATCCCAGCTAACAGCCAGACACTATATATGTTCTAGGGATACAAATCTGGAAAAACCAGAGTTCTTTGAGTGCCTGCCCTCAAAGAACTCAAGTCTAGGGAGTAGGCCAAACTATGTAAACAACTAAGACTTGGCACAATTTTGTAAGTGGTATAATAGAAATACGTTTAAAGTGCTGGGGGACCCCAGGGGAGAGCATATTCCCTTCTGCTCAGAAGGATGGGTGGCAAGGATGCATCAGAAAGGGATTCATAAAGAGGCTGTTGTCTGGGCTGGTCCTTGAGGAATGTGGTTGGGAGGGGAGAGCATTCCAGGTATAAGAACTTGCCAACAACAAAGCAAGGACATGGACATAAAGATGCCCATAAATCAGGAGATGTTGATGAAACAGGACATTTGTGTGAGACAGAGAAAGCAGGCAGAAAGGCAGATGAATGCAGAAATATGAGGCATGAAAGATGGGAGATCAGGTCCAAAATTACTTTAAGCTTTATTTCTAACATTTACTTCTCACTGTATGTCTCCATATATTGGAGCAGTTGACACCGTTCAGATAAAGAAGAGTGACTAGTTTGAAATTATTTAAACCAACCCATACTACCTCAAATAGCATTTTAAGAAGTCTGGCAAGGCAGACACAAAATTTTCCTTAGACCTTCTTTAGTATTAATGTGAGAAAGCATCATACTCTCAAAGCCTGGTCACTATTGAAAATGACTCAATTATAAAATCTTAACCAATTTTTGTTTTGATATGGTGTTTTGATTTCCATTGTTACCTCACACACATATCCCCATCTCCATAATCTATGTCATCCTTACTTCAAATATCATGGCTAAAATGGCTTTCAAAAGAATTTGCTGATGTAAGAATCCTTGCCTTTCATTTTATACTATAACTGTTAGAAAAGACGAATAGTTATATATCTGTCTTGTGTCAGAAATTTGTTACACACACACATGCGTGCACATGTGTGCACACACGTGTGAGAGTACCACACCATACTTTCTTGTATTTTTCATTTCATCATACTTGTATTCATTCTTCTTTACCACTGAGTTGTAAGCTCTGTGAAGACAATAGTCTTGCTTTATATTTGGGTCAGTTCCAAGGTGCCCAGAGCAGAACTGAACAGACTCATGGCATTCAGAATGTGTTTGCTGACTATTTGATACTTACCCATTCATCCGGCCTTTTTTGTTTATTTGTTTAACAAATGAATATAAGCAGAGATAAGTAAATTTAATTTACAGGTTTGTTTGGGTAGTTTTGCTGCTTACTTATTATTGTTTTTGTTTTTTTGTATTTCTCCACACCACCCCATCTCCCAAGAGTATACACTTCAAAAACACAAGCTGAGAGAGATGTGCAGGTAGAGGTATAAAAATGTATATAGGTGAAATTCTGAGTTCCTATTCCTTTGTCTGGAAAAAAAGTCAAATAGCCTTACTTTACTTATTTATGCACATACTAACCCAAAGTTCAGGTAAAGGAAAAATGTACTGGTCTTTTCACATTCTCATTGGGACTTGAAAACCTACAGAAATCCCCCACAACACTCAGCAAATTTGCCGTGCCTGGCCTGGTTTGCAATGTTATTAAGTGCTTTACCCTTTCTGAGTGCTTTGCAATAATTTATAAATAACTTTT
Organism: Neomonachus schauinslandi; assembly: GCF_002201575.2. NCBI lineage: Eukaryota > Metazoa > Chordata > Mammalia > Carnivora > Phocidae > Neomonachus > Neomonachus schauinslandi. Next base: position 117,952,424 of record NC_058404.1, on the reverse strand, counting down.
TACAAAATCCTGAGGGAAAGGGAAGAAGCACTATGGCTATTTTTTTTTAATTGCCAAACAAGAAAGGAAGAAAGAAGGTAGGGAAGAGAAGGAAACAAGTTTAAGGTGTCTACTGCCTTCCCTCATGTTTTTCTTTTCCGGCTTTACTTTCCTCCCTTGGTTCATGACTTTTGAGAATATCAGTGCATATGGATGTAAGAACTATGTGCAGGGAAGGAAAAGTCACCAGCGTGCTTTCCACTGCTGAATGGCAAGGTTTTAAAGTAGCACACCTTATTGTAGGCTTTGAAGCCCTGAAGCTCAGAGGCCTAGACTCTGGGCTGTGAAGTCTCACATCCCACCTCTGCACTCTTCAATTTAGGGTCTCCCACATCAATTATTCTTTGGAAGAATAGTGCTCTTTCCTGGGTGATGCTCCTTTCACTTCCCATTGAAGTAGCTGCCGCTCTGTCCCCTGCCCTCCACACAACTCAGCAGAATGCCAAGGAGCACTTCGGGGAGCTTTGTATTCTTTCCCTGCACCCCTCTTCTGCCTTTGATCCAGATTCCCCCTTAGGTGATTTCCTGGCCTGCTCCCTCCTGTTTAATTCTTCCTGGATTCTCCAGTCCTTTTGCTCTTCCTCCTCTCTCTCAGGACACTGATTCAGAAAAGCTTACACAGGACTTCACCCTCACCCTCATGCATCCATGACATGACTCCTTGCTTGAGCGTTTCTCATGGTCTTTCTACAGACATGCAAAATACTAAAGCCCTAATTGGCCATTTTACCTCATTAACAGGCTTTCCTCTATCTGACATTATTCCACCATCCAAACTTACAGTTTATGTGCTGACCTGATGTCTACTGTCCAGTTTTAGAATGAAAAGAATTATGGGTTTAGGTATCAGGTTTTCTTTAATAAAGAGAAGCATCATTTCTTGCTAACTAATCCCAATGAGAATTTGTATTTGGAAGGGGAGGCTCTCAGAAAACTAAGGAGCATAGTGATAGTAGAGTGGAATCACTTCCTACACTCAGTGTCAGGCACTTACATAGGATACAGGATTTACTTCGTTCTTTTCCCCCCTTGTAGACAGTTGCTCTCAGGATATGAAAAAAAAAGAAAAAAAAAAAAAAAACCTCTTTTATGCCTGAGCTTAGGTCTAGATCAAGGAATGAATCACCACAGACACTGCAGTTTTCTAGGGCCTCATGGTGCCACTGGGCATAGCTGGGTCATGTCATTTGGCTTCTATTTTATTAATCAGTGAACAGTCTCAAACAGTAGTACAACTTGCAGCTCAGATTAGCACTTTGCCCTCATCTTTCCCCACTTACTAAACTCTATCCTTGTCGAATCATCCTTAATTTTGAAATTTATTCATGTATATGCATTCTTTCAACAACATATTGTCAAGTACTACGGTAGGTTGAATTTGTGGTCTTGATTCTTTATTATGCATCCTCATTGTTTTCATGTCCTCCGTGTGAGAGAAGTATTTTTTTATGCCCACTGACTTTGAACTTAGTCATGTGTCTTGCTTTGGACAACAGAAGATAGTGCTCAGGACTTACGTAGGACCTTGAATTGTGCTATTCTTTTGCCATTGCCGTGAAAAGAATAACCACTGTCCCTTCATCCAGCGGGCCTCAGAATATGGTATATGATACAGAGGTGCCCTAGCCAACCCACAGACCTACAGACTAAAGCAGCACTCTCCCAGCTGATCCCAGATGCATGAATAAAAAATAAATATGGATTATTACAACCATTGGGTTTTGAGGTGGTTTATTATGCAGCACAACATAATTTTCTCACTAGCTGACTGATTAATAAAGTCTCTAAGTAGGGATATGAGCCACAAAATCAGATAAAGGATTTTAGCCTCCTCAGGTTCATAGTTTATTAACAAAGATAGATGTATAAACAAATAACTTATAGCAATAACATAAATTTTACAAAGAGGTATGAAGAAACATGTGGGAGCACAGAATTGAGAACATTCTGTCTTGACAGGTTGAAGGAAAATTGTCCATAGAAGAAGAAAAAAATTGGAACATTTGCATAAAGAGGGGAGAGGAATAGTGAGGATATTTTAGGTAAGAGAATATAGGTAAGACAGGGCACCACTGGTTAAATTAGGCTCCTGTAGGTAATCAAAGGGACCTTATCAGAGCTCTGTTAGGGGGTGCTCTTAAGCATTGATCTATAAGTGGTGCTGAAATTGGGCAAGTGTTCATGAGAAATGGAGGGCCAGTTAACAAGAAGGAGAGAGTCCTTGTATAACTGGGAAAATAGAAATTGATTTCATTGCTTCCAATGTAGACAGGGACCTCAAGTGGGGAAAATAAATCCTTGCAATATTGACCTTATTGACCTTGGTTGTACTGAATGCATGTTGAACAATTGTTTGAAGATTATCAGTTTGAAGGGCTGCCAAATCATTTGGCAAAGAGGGACACAAAGTCTTGGTCTAGCCTTGGTCCTTAGAGATTATCTAACTCAACCTTTCATCTCACAGATGGGACCACTAAGACTTAGAAGATCGAAATTTACCCAAAATAAAAATCTTAAAGCCAGAAACCTGGTCTGATATATCCCTCCTGATCTCTTTTCACCATACTATACTTCCTGCCTTAAATTTGCTACAGCATGCAAGAAATGGGAAAGTCTGCACTGAGAGAAGGATTATAGTTGGAGTTAAGAATATGTATCACTTAAGAAAGAAGTAGGAGACTTAAGAGAAGAGTCCATGCATACAGACATCTATAGCATCATGGCATCTTTTACAGGAATGTCGGTTGTTTAGATGGAGCTTTAGATGAAGACCTTCACAATGCCACTGCCCAAGGTTTTGGGAAAGAGGCTTATGTTAGGGGTAGAAAGGGATGGGGTAGACATCGATGGGTACAGCTCCTAAGGAACACACCTAACCAAGAAGAAGCTACAACTGGGCTAACATCTTGGCCAAGTTCTAACAGAGTAGTAGGCAGTAGGATGCCTTCTAGTGAGATACAAGTGAAAAAGAAAACTGGACAAAATAAAAGGACAGAACCTGGAAACTTTTGAGAGTATCCAGAAGCTACAAAGGCACTACTCTGTGCTCTTCTCCTCTTGAGAACATCCAGTATCTTCTATAAGGTTAAATATTTTAGTAAAAGAATCAGGGCCCTCTTCCATAGGATAGAATATTATCTATTCCTTTAGATGGTTTAGATTAAAAAAAAAATAGGAGCAGAGATCAGGTTTTTCCTAAACCAAAAAATTCCCAGTGGTACATATTATAGTGAGGTACACTTCATAAACAACCAATTAATATTAACTGGGGGTAAAGTGCCCCCAAGATGCAACATTGCCCTCCTGTTGCTGTGGCCACTTTACTTCGCATTGTCATAAAGTAGATTCCCAACATTTACCATATCTGTGCAGTGGAGCTGCTGCAGGTTCTGAACCCTCATCTCTAAATGAAAGCTGGAAGTTTAATTAAGTTCAGGTTTCAACTGAAATGAATGTAACGTTGTGTATCAACTATACTAAAAAAAAAAAAAAAGTCTAATTCATTCCAAGGGGAATGACCTTAGCTTTGGGTGAATTAAATAAAAGTAGAAAATTATGAAGAACTGTTATCAATACCCTAGAATGTTAACTTCAAAAAATGTTCTCTTTATGGAATATAAAGGTCAAGTGAAACATTTACTGTGACAAAAAGTGGAGGCAAGTAGTATTTAAAAAATAGGTATTGATCACAAGCACCGTCCCCAGATCCAGAAAGATCTCTAAGACTAAAGATCTGCTATGGGTTCCTGATAAGCCTAGTGAACACAATAGATAAACTACTATATTTTAAACCTATTTATCCTTGAAACAACCACAGAAAGCTTCACTCACATCTTCCTTTTGTCCCTAAGCTCTGGCCTCCGTGTTCTGCTCTAACTCCCTTCATCACCCTGGCTCTCTCAATGATTGTTTCATTTCCCTTGCTCCAAGACACTTGCATTCCAACCCAACCACTTTCTCAGTAATTTTGAATCTATATTTTTAATATTTCTCTCACTCACTTTCTTCTTTCCATTCTCATTGCCTATATCCTGGTACGGGTCCTAATAATTTCTCTTTTGATTTATTACAAGGGCTTCCTAACTGAAGTCTCCTTTTACACTAACTCATTTAACATATGGTTAAAATATTTCTAAATAATACACTTCTCTGATCATGCCATTTGTTCTTCGTCCCTCAGATCTCTCAGTGTGGCTTCTTTATGTTCCACAGCCTAATATTTAAAGCATTGAGGCTCTCACTGATCTCACTCAAGCTTATTTCTCACTTATTCTCTTCATAGACCCACAAGATAAGCTTTGTTAGGATATGAAGTTAGAAGTTAGAGGTTGTTGTTATTATTTTGGTCCTTCTGCTAAATGTGTTCTTCCCATCATCTTTGTATATATATCCAAATACTAGTAATTCCCTAGGGCCCAGACCATTTGCTTTCCAAATGCTTTCCACAACTGGAAATAACTTCCACCTCAAAATTCAACAATGTTTCTCTTCGCTTCTGTGTCATTTGTTTTGGCTCATTAAATGTATCTCTCCTACTAGACTATAAGCTCCTAAAAGTAGACCTGTTTCTAATGAACACTGTATTTCTTAGACAAGATACTCCAGTGCCAATAATGTAGCAGGAATTCAATAAGAGTTTGCTTAATGTACAAATGAATCATGATGGCTAACCTTTTTATTTTTTAGAAGAGTGGGTACTCACTGTTGCATCGAAGTGTGGCTCTGTTCTCCATTTTTTTAAAATAAAAAACCTCAAGTTCAAAGTGGTTACATAACTTGTCTAAAGTCACACAGTAAATGGCAAGACTACATTCTCAAATTTATACCTCAAACATAGACCTCTCCCTCGAGTCCAATTCCATATATCCAATTGACTTCTCCACATTTCCATGTAGGTGTTTCATACTCTTCTCTTGTCACAACTCTAATACCTGTCCCTTATAGTCCATTCTCTTCAATTTGGTCTAGACTATCATGACATTATATCCAGACAAATGAATTTGCTTAATAACTGACTCCCTTACCCCATACTTTTCTTACATTCAATTTGTCCTACATTTCTTTCTAAATCACCACCGGCAATACTGTCACCATCTTGCTCCAGTATTTTCAATGGCTTTCTACTCACTATGAAAATAAGCCTCGGGCGCCTGGGTGGCTCAGTTGGTTGAGTGACTGCCTTCGGCTCAGGTCATGATCCCGGAGTCCCGGGATCGAGTCCCGCATCGGGCTCCTTGCTCAGCAGGGAGTCCGCTTCTCCCTCTGACCCTCCCCCCCTCTCATGCTCTCTCTCTCTCTCATTCTCTCTCTCAAATAAATAAATAAAATCTTTAAAAAAAAAAATAAGCCTCATCTTCTTTGTCTGGCAACCAACAAATTGGTCCAAACATTCTCCAACTTGTAGCCTCCACGCCAAACAAACTAGACTTTTCATGGCATTTGAACATACCATGTATATTTTTGCCCCCTTTCAGGAATTATGCACAAGGAATTATAAACATCCTACTTCAATGAAACACACTTCTTATTCCTATCTTTTGTCAAAGCCTAAAGTGACCATGCAATTTATCTTCCAAACTGGGATTCTATATCAAGTCCCATCTCTCCAAAAAAATTTCAGACTCCTTGGCCTTAAGTAATCCCTTTCTCTTTTTAGAGCAATTTTGTGTCACAGCAAAGCAAACAAAAGTCAGAATTCTAAGACAAAGAGCTGAATCTCAGCTCCTCTACTTATGAACTGTGTAATCATGAGCAGGTCGCTTAAATTCTTAGGGATTCTGTTCTCATTTGTAAATGGGATTATTGCTGTCATTTCTTTTCTTCCCTATAGTAGGATGATACATCTACATCTTTTACCTTGAAACTTTGTAGTGCCTTCCACTGTGGGTGGAATACACTTCTTTTTCCCACTGGTGTTGGCCTTGGCCATGTGACTTGATTTAGCTGATGGAAGGTTAAGAGATATGACATGAGCAAATGCTTTAAACGTGCTTTCATGGTTGCATTTGCCCTTGTGCTCCTATGATCCACTTTAAGGGTAGGATGCCCCAGGAAGCCACTACTTCATTATCCTGGGCCTCAGAATGACATATTTATGTAGAACTAAACCTAACTAGAGGCCTGGAGTAAAGCATGACCCCGCCTCCCCCAAAGCTAGGCAAGCCCAGACAAGATCAGGAAACCAAAACCCACCTGCAGATCAAAGGTCAAGAGAAAAATGTTTGTAGCTGTAAACCACTAAGATTGAGGGGTTGTTACATAGCCTTGTTTCAGCCCAAATTGATTGATATAACCATCTTACCTACTTCTGTGAAACTCAAATAATTTATTTATGTGAAAATGATTTTAGAAATTGCAAATCACAATTATATGTTATTTATGATCATTGCTACTCGGTATTATGAATTCATTTTATGTACATATTTGTGTTTCCGTGTCTAAATTACAAAATATTAGAGATAAGGTCATTATTATATAAAAATAATTATATAACTATATAAGAAACAACTACACAAGATATTACATAAGAATAATAACTATGTAAGAATTATGTAAGAAGTATAATTATTTCACGTTTTTGCCAAAGTGTACTGCATAGCACTTTACGTGTAGCAGGTGCTGGGGAAATACTGTACTACTACTGTCATGCTCCTCCTCCTGAGAATAGTGTCTCTGTTTTGGTTCTTTTTGATCTTTACTTTACGACATTTTCATGAGGCAGTATAAGGTTTTCTTAAAAGGGTGGATTATCAAATCAAACAGATGGATTTGGAAATAGCCCCAAACTCTCATTATTTATGGCACCTTGGGCAAGTTGCTTAAACCCTCAAAACTTCAGGTTCTTTGCTTATAAACCAAATAATAATAGTAATGACAATAATAATAGCCTCTTCCTAAATTAATTTAAATTCATTAAAGTAAATCATTTAGCAAAGTGATTGTCACAATTTAAAGCATCCAATAAATAGTAGCTTTTATTATATTTATTATCCAGATAAATGTAACTGTTTCTTTCTCCTCTCCAGAAATTTCTAAGCTGAATTCTAAGACAATTCTACATTCTCCGGACAAGTATAATTCTCTTTATGATCTTCTAAACAAACACACAGATGCATGCATGCACACATGCACATGCACCCCTCTTACCCACAGGATTTTCCATAATTAGGTTGAGGGAAGGCGACAGGAAAAAGTCATCTTGAAGGTCCTGTGTTCTCTCTTTGCTCTGTGGCCTTGTTCAATGTTTCTAATGCCCTAAAATAATTCACAACTCTATTTACCTAACTGATGCTTCATCAATCTTCAGATTTCTACTTAGAGGACACTACCAAGTCTAGGTTAGGCACCTCCTTTATAAAAGAGCTTTTATGAAATCCTAGTTGAGGTCACTTAAACAAGGAATTGAAATTGCTTTTTGACTTGTTAATCTTCCCAACTGTATGATAAGGTCTCCGAGGACACAGGCTATGTGTGTTCACCAGTCCCTCTTCACCAGCCTCTAGCTCAGTCTTGACACATATTAAGTACTTAAAGATGAAAAAAAACGAAGGAAGGAAGAAAGGATGGAGAGACAGAGACAGAGTGAGAGAAGGAAGGAGGAAAGAAAGGAAAGGTTATTTTTATTTTCTTTCTTCCCAGAAAAGAATGTTCAAAGAATAAGACAATTACTATAATATCATCGAAACTCATTTTCCATCCAAATCTACATTTTGCTTCAAATCACATGTCAGTGTGTTCTCTTCCTCTCATCAGAGTAATAGGATATTTATTTTAAAATGCCAACTCATCATAAAACCTATTTGAGGCAAAATGGAACAATTGGACTAAGGTAGATTTACTGAAATCCCTATTCTTCTCCTCCTGCTTCTTCTTCTTCTCTCTTTTTTTTTTTAAAGCTCTGATCTGTTAAACAAAAAACCTGTAGCAAGAGACAAATATAGAACATTTATCACACCCGCTTTTTAAAATTAAGAGCAAGAAACTTTAAGCATCATTCATTTAAAACACCTATGCTTCATATTTATGGATAGGAAGTAGGGATGAGACTGATCTGGTTAGCAATGGGGGAAAAAGATCAAAATAGAGCAATAGAAAAAGAATGACAATACAAAGGGAAGAAGAAATAGAAGAAGAGGTAATGTTTGTTCAAAGCTCTTCAGCTATTTTCATCCTAGTCTAAATGTTCTTCTCTGAGCATGAATAAGAAAAAGATCCAACTGATTCTAAATTATTCTCTGATACTAAGAAGCAGGACTAGAGTGATATTCCTCTGGAATTTGATGAAATCTAGTTGAAATTAACATATGGTCATCAAATCAGCAATTCATCATCTTTGGCTAAAGGATAATAGATCAGATGTTAATCAATAACATCAAGTAATAGATTTCATTTTTCTTAAGATAAATAGACAAATGTTACATGACTTTTCTGTGCTGCCTTTCTGTTTTAATATTTTTTAATAACCACCTTCAAAACTCAAAGAATTCAGAGAAGGAGGGGCAAAAACAATTGGGAAAAAAGATCTCAGTAACTTTAACTGTCCACGTGGGTCATAAAAAGGTATTTGCCCGAGGGAAAACCATCCAGTGCCTTGGCCACAAAATACACAGAAAATCACTAGTGTTGCTACGTTAATGTACATTAATTTCTACCAAATAGATGTGCTCAGGTCTCCTGATATATGTACTTTTCTGTTGTGTGCCTGGCAAACGGAAGTCTTTCAATAAATGTTAGCAAATGAAAAAACCAAGATTGAACGAATGATCTGATTTATGATTAGGGCCAGGGCTGTTGCTGAATTCCCAACATGGACTCAAAGTTGATTCCCCTAGAAGGAGTGAAACTTAATGTAGACAGCCTCCCAGAGGGGGAGAGGCAGTTCCTAGCCACCACCTGACTGCTAAGCCACTCGTCGGAACTGATGCTACAGCATCCGGTGCCAAGTGGATGGGGAAGGACCAACATACAGATGGCTGTCTGGACACATCAAGGGATTGGATTCCCACCACAGCCCATTGTTATATTTATTGCTGGCAATGTAATTAATTGGCTGTCTCCTTGTTTTTAAATTGGTCACCCTCCATGGACAGCTGTGCTGGGGGGTTGTACTAATTGTGCCTCTGACGGGAGTGAGTTCCACAGGCCGGCTCTGCAGCAGAGCCTCTGTGAGGTCATCCCTGTGCTGCTGGAAGGAAAACATGCTTCACTCTCTCTCCCCAGGGCCATTAACAGGCTTCCTCGTGCCCAGGAAACACACAGCATTTTTTTTTTTTTCTGAGTGTTTTTCTTTCTGAAATATAATCCAATGAAAAGAAATCATTTCTCAGTTTCCTTTTCCAGCGAGAATTTCTTAATATAGACTGAAATATCACCTTTAATAATTTCTGTAGGAAAAGACTGCCAGAACTCCATTAGGTATTACCCAAATTGCCAAATTAAAAGGGAGGCTAGAGGTCATGTGAGGGCATCAAAAGCTGTTTTAACACATCTCTGAGTCCAGCAATTGAGTATGTATTTTTATTTCTATACCACGAAGAATGATTTTTATTTTGTTTACAGAATGATGAGGATTAGTTCAATAACACCTGCCGAGGATTTTATATCAAAGAATTCTAAAGGTATTTTTACAGTGAGAATGCCTCATACATCACGCACAGCTTCCCCAGGTAGTAACACAGGACTGGAGTCACGGCCCAGGCAACAATCTTTCTAGCTGGTCTCCTGCGCCTTTCTGCACCTATAAAGTGGGCGTCCGTGCATTTCACTGATCATACTTCTACCTGATTGAGTAACCTCGGAAAGTCATGAGACAGCTCTGTTCCTTCGGGTTTAATTTATAAAATCAGAGGACAAACATGGTGAATCTCTAAAAGTCAGTGACTTTACCTGGATATTGAGGCAAATAAAAATTTTAATATATTTTCAAATTAATAAAATACACGTGAATATACAATGTAAGGGACATGCATTAACTAAAAACGTAGATAATTCTTGACTTCCTTTTATTATCACAAATACCAGTGTCCCTGATTTGACAGTTTGCTTATGAAAAAGTCTCTTACATTTTCCTTTTTCTAGTTTGCTAATTTTCCATTCTGTATTCCAAGGCAGGCCAATAGATTGCAATGAAATCAGGTTAAACATTGATCTTCTGCCCTGACATTGCATTAACTTTTCTAATAAACATCTTCACTGTGTCAACCAGCACTGTGTTTACATATTGAGCCCGGCAGCCAGTTGTCTTGTTTCCTTTAGATGCTTTTGAATTCCACAAGGAATCTTATCTGGAAGACTAGAATCATGCATCTGCCAGGCCTTTCAATTTTGTATTTCAGATTAACTGCTCCTTTTCCTTCACATTCTTAAGGCTTTCTAAGAAATTTCCTTCCCAATTCACTTGGTAAGTGCCTGCACTGGCTGTTACTCTTTAATGAATTCATGTCTTTTCTCTTATTTTTCCCATGCCTCCCGTGTTATCTGGAGTCAGGATTCTGAGCTCTGACCTCCCTCCTTGTCCTGCTGCCTGAGGAGAATGGAAGGCAGACACTCAGACCTTAAATATTCTAGATCCAGCTTTGGCTGGGATGAGGCTAGGATTGGGGTGGAAATAAGCACTGCATTTTTTTATTATTATTATTCACAGCTTTCTGAAAATTAACTATTTCTGTTCAGATTCAGGGACTTAGTAAAAGTATGAACCAGTAGATGGGCCCTAAAGATCCCTGGTTAAATACTCTATTTTTTAAATTCTATGAGAATATTTGTTTAGGGATTAGTTTTCATATCTGCAAATTGAGCCAGTGTTGCTTGCCTCACCAAAGCCACAGCCAAAAGAAAAAAAAAAATAAAATAAAGCCACAGCCAAAAGCAACTACCAGAGAAGGCTGGGGAGGAATTGCTCCATGAAGTGAACTGAGTGACTTCCTCTCTCTCCAGATGTCAAAGAAAAACATCATGAAGTATGGGACTGAGTCTCCAAAGGACATTTAATACCTCATTCTTGGAGATATGGTCTAAAGTTTAAGGGTTGTAATTATTTGTCAGGTCATAAAACGTACTCCATTATTCCCCCTATTTTAGCAAGAGTATCTAAGGACATCTGCCAAAATCTTGAATGTCTAGGAAAGCATCCTATGAACACATGCTGAACCAAAATATAAATCACAAAACAGAAGAGCTATAGTGAAAGATTCATTAGACTAATTCCCACCATTAGCTAAGAGGGTATTTACACCAGATATTGTATTACATGCTTAACAAACATCTCATTGTGTTTCCTTATAAGAGCTCTATCAGGTACATGTTGTTATTCTTACTTTATGAACAGGAAAAAAGAAGTTCTGATAAACTAAGTAACTTCTCCAAAGTTGCACATCTACCACATTTACCAGAATTGCAATGCTCCTTGCCATCCACACTACACAGAATAGCTACACCAGTAGAGAGCAGTAGAGAATAGGGATGCGCATACAGTGGGAGCCTTCTCATAGCATCTCATGTATGCGGAGCTCTTCCTTCCAGGGGAGTTTTGACCCTGCCCTGATAGTACCTCACATAGACTTTATCAATACTTTCAATTCATTGTATTGGGACTTAAAGTTTCAGAGTTAGAAAGAGTAAAACAGAATGGATTTCTGAGTATTGACTTTTACTATCCTGCCTTGAACAAGTTACTAAATATCTCTCATCCTGTTTTTTTTCTACCTCTTAATCCCCTTCACCTATTTTATACATTCCCCCACCTACCTCCTCTCTGGCAACCACCAATTTATTTTCTGTATTTAAGACTCTGTTTTTCTGTTTGTTCATTTATTTTATTTTTTAGATTTCACATATAAGTGGAATCCTATGGTATTTATCTTTCTCTGTCTGACTTATTTCACTTAGTATAATATCCTCTAGGTCCATCTATATTGTTGCAAATGGCAATACCTCATTCTTTTCTATGACCGAGTAATATTCCATTACACACACACACACACACCCCACGTCTTCTTTATCCATTCATCTACTGATAAATACTTGTGCTGCTTCCATATATTGACTATTGTCAATAATGCTGCAATAAACACAGGGTGCATATATCTTTTCAAATTAATGTTTTCATTTTCTTTGGATATATACCCATACTGGAATTACTGAATCATCTGGTATTTCTATGTTTTAACTTTTTGAGGAAACTTCATACTGTTTTCCACAGTGGTTGCACCAATTTATATTCCCAACATTTCTTCACATTCTCACCAACACTTGTTATTTCTTGTCTTTTTGATACTAACCATTCCGACTAGCATGAAGTGATATCTCAGTGTGGTTTTGATTTGCATCTCACCCTAATTTTTTTATCTACAAATGAGAATAAACTATTCCCAATGTGTGAGTTTTAAAAAGGATAATAAAATCAGAGAACTTTGGAGTAATCCTTTGTACATATAGGCACTTAGAAAACTTTGCCTATTTTTCCCCTCCCTTCTCCTTATGTATCAATCTTGCTCAATGTACTATGGCTTTTTCAGAGCAGGGACCATTAAATATCACATTCACATATCCAGACAAAATGCTTAACAGATAGTTGCCCTTAATGACCTAAAATGATTGGAAGACATTGATAAATAATTTGTTTGCAACTCGAAGAGGTGTTGTAAGCTTTAGGTTTCAGAATATACATTTACTGTTTTGTTTTGTTTTTTTTTTTAAAAACATGCATTCTTTCTTACATGTTATAGTCAGCCTCCTGGGCTCTCTAAAAGAGGGCTTTCCTGGCTTTCTTTGAATGTCAGGCCAAGAGGATTAGAACACCCCATAACACAGGCTACTCGGATAAAGGGCATGCTTCTGCTAATTGGTTGATTTTGCATTTCACAAATAATTTTACATGCTTAGTAGTTTATATTAAATCATTCATCCATTCACTAAACAAATATCCATTAATGTCTATATTAATCTAGTTTATAAATATAAATAGGACAGGGCGCCTGGGTGGCTCAGTTGGTTAAGCGACTGCCTTCGGCTCAGGTCACGATCCTGGAGTCCCGGGATCGAGTCCCGCATCGGGCTCCCTGCTCGGCAGGGAGTCTGCTTCTCCCTCTGACCCTCCTCCCTCTCATGCTCTCTGTCTCTCATTCTCTCTCTCTCACATAAATAAATAAAATCTTTAAAAAAAAAAAAATAAAATAAAAAAAAAAAAATAGGACAAATATCTACCCTGTATATTTTTATGGTTTAGTGACATGAGACAAATATATAAACAAATTGAATTAAAATTGAGTGTGATAACTTCCACAACATATATGAAAAAGGATTATGAGAACGAAGAGGACATAGTAATGTCCTAAAACTTTGTTTCACTTCTGTTACTGAAGGTGACATTTTTTAGCCACAATTACATTCCATTTTCTTTCCTCCCTCCCAGTATTTTTCAGTAAACTTTTTTTTTAATGTTTGTATTTTACTTCTTTTGTTTCGTTTATTTTTTTATTATGTTATGTTAATCACCTTCAGTAAACTTTTGAAAAAATATTTTTAAAATAACTTATATTTAAGATTTTTTTGTGCTTCTTTTGCTCTCTTTCTTTTAAACAACATAAAATTTTCAAGGAAACTTTGACTTTTATGAAGTCACTAAATGCTCCTATTTTTCTTTCCACATTAAGTACAAAATGGCACTATGAAGAGGCTGCCTTCCAAAAGTTTTCTCCTTTACTTTCAAATACATAAAATGAAAAACTTCTGTGTCCCCTAAGAAGCTATTTTGTTTAACTAGCATAAATATGTTAGCCAGGTATTTATCTTAAATTTCATTTGTCCTCCTCAGCCTAATATGTTTACTTCCATATTGACTTCTGTTTACCAGTTTTACAACTGATGAACTGTTTCCATTATGTATGTTTTGTTTGTTTGTTTGTTTGTTTGTTTAAAGATTTTATTTATTTATTTGACAGAGAGAGGCACAGCGAGAGATGGAACACAAGCAGGGGGAGTGGGAGAGAGAGAGAAGCGGGCTTCCCGCGGAGCAGGGAGCCCGTTGCGGGGCTCGATCCCAGGACCCTGGGATCATGACCTGAGCCGAAGGCAGATGCTTAACGACTGAGCCACCCAGGTGCCCCACCATTACGTATGTTTTAATTATCTACTGCTGCATAGCAACCTACCCCAAAATGTAGTGACCTAACGTTCCCTCACCATTCTGTAAGTTGTTTGGACTCAGCTGGATGGTTTATCTGTTCCACATGATGTCAACCAGGTCGTAGTCATCGGAGGGCTTGACTGGGCTGCAACATCCAAAGTGGCCCCCTCACATGGCTGGAAGTTCTTGCTAGCTGTTGGCAGAGAGAACTACTGGCAAGAAGGTCTCTTAAATTTTCCTCCATATGATCTCTCTATGTGGCTGGTTTCTGAGAGGGAGTACCCCTCTCAGAAGGCGAATATTTCAAGAATAGAGAAGCAGAAGCTGACGGTCTCTAATGCCTCTTCTTGGTTGCACTCTTGTTGATCAAAGGCCAGCCCAGATACAAGGAGAGGAGAAACAAATGCTTCTTTTGATATGAAATTTATATGAAATGTGGTTCATAGAGAGGAGAAATTGGTGGTCATCTTTCAATATTGACTATAAAATATAAATACTACCTAACTTGTAGTGCTTTCTTCACAAATGATTCCCTTCTCCATTTTACTACTGTACCTTTTCCTTCTATATATAAGAATTTAAAAGCAGTGATCTCTTTCCCTGTACTAACCTAAACACATAAGTTGACTGTGTTTGGTTTCTATCTTTGATGGATGTATCATACGATACTGAAGACGCAATGTTTTCTGTTAGACATTCAATTCTAATCTCTAACTCCTTCTTTACCTTCTTCTTTGGAATTAAAGAGAAGCTCTCAGACCTGAAATATACCAAGAGCTGGAATGGGCAGTTAGGAGGTGGGTAGTGAAATTTTCTTGCAAATATTACTTTTCTCTTTTAGCTCATATATTTTGAATTCTCAAAAATAAATATAAAATTATTCATTACATGTCTATCATAGTCTTAATTTTAAAAACAAATATCCAAACTACCAAATTTAGCTAAGTATTTAGCTAAGTAAAACAATTATATGCAATATTAATGCACAGGAACTGGGAAGAAGGAATATATTCTGGGTGTCCCTTCTCTTTTATTTGTTCACAAAAGAATACTGATTAAGAGTCAAGGTAACTCAAGCATGAATGTCATTGGCGTAAACCAGAAAACAAGATTCATAAAAAATTCTACAATGATAGTCAGTTAAAACAATTTAAAATGAAAGAACATATTTTGTATTTTATAGGAAGAAAGACATTCTTTCCATAGAGAAACATCTTGAAGAAGCTTTCTGAAGCCTTAGAATCTCTGGGAGGGGAGAAAAGGCAATATTCCAGATCAGAACTAAAGATTCCAGCATGGAGGATGACCTCATATGGCCTTCTTGTCAAGTAATATGTAAAAACAAATGTTACAACTACAAATTCACATTAATCATGGGAAAATTTAACAAATGAAATTATATATTACTGATGGATGTCTTTGGAAAATTTGAATTTTCATGCCATTTTTTCATTTACTAGACAGTAGGATATTGGGTCATTAATTGTAGGAATACATAACAAGTAGTATTTCTATTGTGTAAGTTTTTCTATAGGTAAATTAGACCTGAATATCCTTTAAATGGAGAATATTCTGTGTTAGCATATTGATGCAACATTATGTGTGTTGAATTTAACATTATTAACATTACTAGAGTAGTAATTATAATTACAATTTTGTTACAAGTAGTTAAGAAAATGTATATTATTTTTTGTTTTTAGACATGCAACCCATGTAATAAGACAGTGTTAATGGTAACTACAAACTACCCAGCATTGATTTCTTACTGGCTTCAAGGAGGAGAATCTAGAAGGAGCTCAAAGCAGAAACCCAGGAGATAAGAAGAAGGCAGCACAGTGAAAGGGAAGAACTTGATTTGATAAGACCGGTCATTCAGCATTTGCTGTTACTAAACTATTTCAGTAGAGAGAGTATGCTATTGGTGAGAACCAGCATGGCATAATAATTAAGAGCATTAGATCTGAAGACTACCAAATCACTTATTAACTCTTAATTCCTCTTTGAATGTAAGGTGGCCATAAAAATAGTGCTTACCTCATATTGTATATAAGGTGTATCAGCAAATATTGCCAAAATATTTGGGCTTCTAAAATAGCAATTGTAGAAACATAAATGGTTCTACATAACATACCATTAAAAAAAAAAAGAAAGAAAGAAAAAATCTCAGAAGAAGCTGGGTGGGGGTGCATTTCCTACAAGGAACAAGGATAAGAAATATAGCAAATCTCTTCAGAAACCATGCAAGCAAAAAAGGAGCAGAGTGAAAAAATTTAAGTGTTGAAAGAAAAAATAACCAACCTAAAATTCTATATCCAGTAAAATTATTCTACAAAAGTGAAAGTGAAATAACAGTGTTTTCAGAGGGAAATCTGAGAGAATTCATCTCTGATAGAAGAATAGTGCTTACCTCATATTGTATGGGAAACAGGGAATTGACATGTACTGGAAGATATGTTAAAAGATGTTCTTCAGGAGAAAGAAAATGATATAGACAAAAGTCTCAACTCTACATAAAGAAAGGATGAATGTCAGAGAAGGAATAAATTAAAGGTAAAATAATGTTTTTATTTTTCTTATTTGTAATTGATTTATAAAAAATCTTTGTTAAAGTAAGAATAATAATATAACAATGTATTGGACAATTATAGCCTGTGAATAAATAAAATTAATGGCAGCAATGTCACAAGGAATGAGAGGGAATAATTGGAGTACTCTTTTGTAAGTTTTGTAAGTTATCACACTATACTTGAAGCCATACAGTGCTATTTGGAGGCGGAATTAAGTTGATTAAAAACCAATTGCAATTGGTTACAAACTCTATGACAACCACTCAAAAATTCTAAAAGAAGTATAATAGATATGCTAATAGAGGAGAGAAAATGGAATCATATAAAATGCCCAATTAAGATTAAAAAGGCAGAAAAAAGAGGAAAAAAGAAAAAAGAATGAATGCAACAAACAGAAAATAGTTCCAATTATGACAAATATTTACCCAGGTATATCAATATTACTTTAAATATGAATGGTTTAAGAACACCAATTAAAAGATAGAGATTGTCAGAATATATGTAAAAAACACGGAGACCCATCTGTATGTTGTTACTAGAAACACACTTTAAGTATAAGAACTCATGTAAGTTAAAGGTAAAGGGCTAAGAATAACATATCTTGTAACACTAATCAAAAGAAAGTTGGCGGGCGCCTGGGTGGCTCAGTTGGTTAAGCGACTGCCTTCAGCTCAGGTCATGATCCTGGAGTCCCGGGATCGCGTGCCATATCGGGCTCCTTGCTCAGCAGGGGGTCTGCTTCTCCCTCTGACCCTCCCCCCTCTCATGTGCTCTCTCTCTCTCATTCTCTCTCAAATAAATAAATAAAATCTTTAAAAAAAAAAAGAAAGTTGGCATCTCTATTAATTTCAGACAAAGCAGATCTTAGGACAAGAATAATTATCAGGGGTAAAGAGGAGCACTACATAATGGTAAAAGGGTCAGTCTCTGGCAAGACATAACAATCTTTAATGTGAATGCACCTAACAACAGAGCATCAAAATACATGAGGGAAAACAAACAGAACTGAAAGGAGAAATACAAATCCACTGATATAGTTGGAGACTTCAACACCCCTCGTTCAGTAAGATAGATCCCATGGGCAGAAAATCAATAAGGACCCAGTTGATCTGAACAGCACTATCAGTCAACCTGATCTGATATTATAGAATATTCCATTCAATAAGAGCAGAATATACATTTTTGTCAAGCACACATGGAACATCATTAATATGGACCACATTCTAGGCCGTGAAATACACCTTAGTAAATTTAAAAGAATAAAAATCATACAAAATATGTTCTCAGATGATAATAAAATTATATTATAAATCAATAATAAGAAAAACATCAAATATTTTGAGATTAAATAAACATACTTCTAAATAACAAATGGGTCAGAGAATAAGTCTCTAGAGGCATTAAAAATAATTTGAACTAAATGAAAATACAACTTATCAAAATTTGTGGGATGCAGTGAAAGCATGTTTACAGGGATACTTATAGCCTGAAATGCATGTATCAGAAAATCAGAATGGTCTAAAGTCAATAATATAAGCTACCACCTTAGGAAACCAGAGAAAGAGAGAAATTTAGCCTCAGGCAAGCAGAAAAAAAGAAACAATATAAATTTATAAATATAAATAAAAACAGAAACTATTGAATATAAAGGAAATATTAGATAAAACCAATGAACCCAAAATCTGATTCTTTGAAAAGATTAATAAAACTGATAAAACTCTAACCAAGCTAACTAAGAAGGGGGTGGGGAGAAGACACACAGTATCAATATTAAAAATGAAAAAGAAGTCATCACTATTGGTCTGATGGACAATAAAGGCATAACAAAGGAATACTATGAAATAGTCTATGCATATAAATTTAATAAATTAATGAAATGAATAAATTCCTTGCAAGACACACACTACCAAAACCCACATAAGGAGAAGCTAATGAGTATTTCTATGTCTATTAAATAAACTGAATAGATAATTACCTTTCAAAAAAAAAAAAAAAACACCTGTCCTAGATTATTTCACTGGTGAATTCTAACAAATATTTAAAGGAAAAAGAGAAATGATACCAATTCTTCACAATCTTTTCAAGAAAAGAGAGTGAATATTTCTTACATCATCCTATGAGGCCAACATTTGCCCAATGCTAAAACTAGATAGAGACATCACAAGAAAGGAAAATCATATCAATATCTTTCATGAAATAGATGCCAAAATCCTCAGCAAAATATTGGAAAACTAAACCCTATAATGTATAAAAATGACCAAATGGGATTTATTGTAGGTATGCAAGGATAGTTAAACATTAAAAAAATCAATCAGTACAATCCACTATACAAACAGGCTTAAGATGAAAAATCATATGATTACATTAATTGTTGCAGAAAAAGCATTTGACAAAATCTAACACCAATTCATGATAAACACCCTCACCAAACTGGAAATAGAGGGGAACTTCCTCAATTTAATAAAGAACATTTACAGAAATACTAGCATCATACTTATGGTTGAGATCTAGATATCTTCCCCCTGAGATCAGGAATAAGACAAAGATGCCTTTTCTCACCTCTCCTATTCAACATCATAGTGGAAATCCTAGCTATTGTAATAAGATAATAAAATGAAATAATATATACAGATTGAACAGGAAGAAATAAAATTGTCTTTGTTCACAGATGGCATGATTTTCTATATAAAAAATGTCAAACAATTGATCAAAAAATTATTAAAATTAATGAGTATAAAAAGGTCACAGAATATAAGGCAATTACACAAAGTTGCTTTTCTATATACAACAACGAGTATTTGAAACCATATATACAGTATAAAGCATGTAAGAAGTATATATATTACAATTATAGAAGGTACTAATTACTAACATCAGAAACAGAAAGATGGGTTTCTTTTACAGATTTTATTATAAAAAATAAAAGGATAATTTAAACAACTTTGTATAAATAAGTTTTCTTAATTCAGAAAAAAATTCAAGAAAATTAGCCATTTTTCAAAACAGCCAAAAAAAGAATTAGAAAATCAATTCAACAAATTGAAGTGGGAACTAAAATCTTTCAAAAAACTTCAAAGAAATGTAAGAACCAGACAACTTCATAGTGATTTCTTCCAAACATTTTAAGAAAAATAACAACCATCTATACAAACTAGTCCAGAGAAACAAAAACAAAAGCAAAACATAAGTAACTGTTCTCAAATCACTTTTCAAGGCCAATTAAAGCTTGATACCAAATGGTTAGTTCATTATAAGATGGAAATTTACAAGCTAATATCTTTCATAAACATAATGTACAGCCTGAAAAAATCTGAGCAATTCAAATTCAATGTCTATTAAAAGAATATTATAACAAAGTTACATTTATTCCAAAAAGCAAGATTGCTTTAATATTCTAAAATTAAAATAATTCACCATGTTAACAGAATAAAGAAGAAATATCATATGATGAACTCAATAGATTCAAAACAAACCACAAACATTTGAGGTTAGCACCATGATTAAAATATCACAGCAAACTCTAATTAGAAGAAAATTTATTTATATGATACAGGGTATTTATAAAATAATACCTACAGCAAGCCTCATACTAATGCTATCGTGTTTAAAGCTATCCCTTTAAGACTGGGAATAAGATAAGGTGTATTCTATAACATCTTACATCCATCATCATATTGAAGGTCCCTACTAGTACAGGAAAGGTAAAAACAAAAGGAAAAAGGAAGGGAGGGAGGGAGGAGGGAAAGAAAGAAAATGTTTAAGAGTAGAAAATGAAGAAATAAAACTAATTCAGTTTATATAATAATATATATAAAATTCAAAAGTATATACAGCTTAATCATTAAAATCAATTAGAGACTTTAGGAATGTCTTTGCACAGAAGGGCAATTTAAAGAAAATTAAAGGCATTTATATGTACCACCAATTAGAAGATAAAACTAGATAACACTTAGAATAACATCAAAAAATCAAATACCTAGGAAATATAACAAAATATGTGACATTATCAACACAAAACCCAATAAAATATTGTGAGAAATACTAAAACAACTTAAAATAATCAGAAGTTATACCATATTTTTGGATTGCAAGATTCAGTATTTAAAGATTTCAATTTTCTGCAAATTGATTTATCTGTTTAATGAACTCCTGTACAAATTCCAGCAGGTACTTTGTTTTTGTAAAGTGGACAATCAAGATTTAACATTAATGGGAATGTAAATAGCCAAAACAATTTTGAAGAAGAATAAAGTTTGAAGGCTCCATTGCTACATTAATATAAGGTACATGGTATTGGCACTTGGATAGACAAACCAAGAGAGCAAAATAGAAAGTCCAGAAATAGATTCTTCTTCATACCAACACTTGACTTAGGACAAATATGACTCCGTGCTGTAAAGAAAAGATGAGCTTTTCAATAAATAATTCTGGGTTAACTGTATATTTAGAAGAAAAAAAAATGATTCTTAACACATAATTCACACTACCACACAAAAATCACTTCCTGGTGGATTGTAAATATAAATTCATATGAGAGAAAATATAGCTTCTGGAAGATAACATAAGAGAATACCTTCATAACTTACCAGCAGCAACAGATTTCTTCAGCAGAACACAAATATACTAACCATTAGGAAAATTATTGACAAATTATATTACATTAAAATTTTATGGGTTACATAAAGTCTTTTTTTTTAAATTACATACAAATAAAACATTAAAATTAAAAAAAAAATCCAGTTCCTCAAAGACAGTATTTATTCAAAGGCAACCCAAGGAGAAAAAATTTGCCATACATATAACTGATAAAAGATTGTATTCAGAATATTTAGAACACTTTACAAATTAATAAGAAAAAACAACACAAAAAATAAGCAAGCCGTTAAGAGTCATCTCATTAAACAAGATATCGAAATGACTACTGAACACATGAGAAGGTATTTCACCTCATTAGTCACCAGAAAAATGCAAGTTAAAACCACGACTATTATTGATAATGTTCTGTTTGTGGTTGTGGGTAGTTATTACAAATGTGTGTTCATTTTTGTGAAAATCCATCAAAGTGTACATTTGTGATTTGTGTATATTTGTAAGTATCTATTTCAGTAGAAATGTTTATCTATATAAGGGATAAATGAGTGTGGTAGTTAGGAGAATTTGGCTGCTAGAGGTGGAAGAAAAAGCCGATTGGTACTTAACCTCATATTTTCCACATTAGTTCCTTTTCTCATTCTTTCTCCTTTCTTTTCTCTTTAACACATAATTTATAGTGGAAGTGTTTCAGTAGAAGTATAGGCGATGGCATGAGGATCGGGTAGGACTGGGGACAGAAGCAGCAGAATGGAGTTTCCTTCCCCTCTAAACCCATTGCTTCTCATTTTAATTTTATGTTCCCTTTTACATAATACCAGAGCAGAAGGAGCTGGAGCATTGCAAATAGGAACTTAAAGTGGGAAGACCAAATTTTCCTTTGATTCTACCCAAACTTGACCAATTATTCTTGCTGCTTGATGAGCACTGGAAAAGGAAAGAAGCAGGATTTTGGTTTGGGAAAGCACAATCAGTTATAGGATCCACTGCTGTAAAGGGGATGAGTTAGAAAATACCTGGCAGAGGCAATGAGTGAAAAAACGAAACACCTATGAACATATCTGGGCTGTCTATGATGGAAGCAGATAGTCCAACATGAAGATCACCGACTTTGGAGATAGACTACTGTTTGAGTTCGATCTCATCCATTTACCACATGACTTCGTGCAAGTTATTTATTCTCCCCTAAGCCTCATTTTCTCATCTGTAGTATGTATAAAATATCTACGCCTATTTCATAAGATTATTGTGATGATTAAATAAGCATTAGTCACATAAAATGCTTATTATATATAATGGAATGTTATACATACATAAAATACATAATATATATATAATGAAATATTACTCAGCCATAGAAAAGAATGAAATCTTGCCATTTGCAAAAACGTGGATGGAGCTAGAGACTATAATACTAAGCAAAAAAAGTCCGTCAGAGAAAGACAAATACCACATGATTTCAATCATATATGGAATTTAGTAAATAAAACATAAACATGGGGGAAAAAGAGGAACACCAAGAAACAGACCCTTAACATAGAGAACAAACTGATGGCTACCGGGGGGGGGGGGGGGGGGGGGTGGGGGGATGTGTGTGAAATAAGTGATTCGGGTTAAGAAGTGCACTTGTTGTGATGAGCACCAGGTGATGTATGGAACTGTTGAATTGCTAAATTGTACACCTGAAATTAATATTACATTGTATGTTAACTAACTGCAATTTAAATAAAAACTAAAAAAAAAAAGACCCTTTTAAGTTAACAACGCTAAGGCCAACAATATCTTGCTGGTTAATGAGAACCCTCAATTTCACCTAACAGAGGTCCCTTCAGCTTGTATATTCACTAGGTTCACAAAATATGACCTGTTCCAGGTAATAAGTAATAAAACATTTTCACTAATGGTAACTAACATTTCATCCCTTAACATATCAGAGTCTCTTTGAAAATCCTGATCCCTGGAATTTTGACATTGTTGCATATGCTGTAGGATTTCTTCTACCAACTTAAAGTTTTTTGGCAACTGTAAATTATAATGAGCACTTATTATATACCAGGTACCACATTAAGCTCCAATAATTCAGAGTTAAAAGATAAATCTGGTGTTCTCTGGTAAGACATAAAC
Organism: Neomonachus schauinslandi; assembly: GCF_002201575.2. NCBI lineage: Eukaryota > Metazoa > Chordata > Mammalia > Carnivora > Phocidae > Neomonachus > Neomonachus schauinslandi. The sequence continues at coordinate 117,928,979 of NC_058404.1, read as the reverse complement.
TAAGTAAGACATAAGACATTGTCTGGTGTTCTCTGGTAGGAGATGAATGCAATGTTGAATGATAATGTCTTACAACAGACAAAAGCCGAGGAAATTGGGGAAGCATACAGGAAGACTATCCACACCAAACTAGCTGACTTGGCCAGAAGCATGACAAAGAAGGATGCCTGGAGAATGTGATGGCCAGGCCAAGTTTTAACAGATGAGCAGGAATTAGCCAAGTTAGAAGAGGTGAGGTCATTTTAAGGAGCTTGTGTGGAGGCACAGTGGTAGGAGAGAATGTGTTACATTTAGGGAAATGCAAGTGTTTCTACAAGGCCACCTACTTGCATTTTGAATGATTGCTGCTTAGATTTTTTTTTGATTTAATATTTCACATACAAATTATTATGTGTCCATTTGTAGAGTTAAAACTGCATATGCTCTTATTGACCCATTATCAATAAAAAAAAGAGAATTGATAGTACATGCATGTTTTCTAAGATCTACTAAATTCCATTGTGAACAGGAAGTGGAATGTTTTTAAGCCTTACTTTTGCATTTTGCCTAGTAACCATGATCCTAAACAGCTGAGATATCCTAGGAGGCCAGGAAGGAATATTTATATTGCACTTCAGGAAATGCAGCAATTAGCTCTTAGTCCCAGTTTGCCAGAGTGGGATCATATAAAACTTTTAATTCTGTCTTTCAGAAAAAATGATAAGGTTGGAAGAGAGGGTCAAGGACCAGATGTAGGGACAAGTTATTTCTGTAATTATCTTGTTCTGTGACTCTGTATTTGATGCACTTTCATTAAGAAAGTAAAAGCAATTTAACTCTGGTAAAGTTTGAATGATGTCAGGTACAAAAACTACAGACTAAAGTCTATTTTATCCTATGCATTCAAGGATTATGTGAAATCCACCCAGAAAATTATAAATCTTCTTCTATTTAAACACCATTCAGCTGGAGTAATATTTACCTGTTTCTCATATCTGAGCATCTGAATCCTAACTATAATTTTTAATGTGAGTCCACCTGATTTAAAGAAGTCTTTATAAATACCTACTTTTCAGACCCCTTTTTCAGGATTTATAAAAAAAATAATCCGCGAATTATACAAGAATGAATAATTTCACACGAAATACATACTATAAAAACTATGTACAATTTATTAAGAGTAGTATATTTTCACAAAGTATTTGGTTCGATTTTCAAAAACAACAAACAGTATGCAAAGTGATTCTAGTGTTAACCTCCATGCCACTCACATTAGGGAACTGGTATCTCAAAACTAATCTTGTCTGAATGTTTTGAGTCTATATGTGTGTGTCATGCCATATTGAATGGTGCTGAATTTCAATCTCTGGCAGAAAGTACTCAAACTCCAGATTTCACCAAGAGTATTTCTACAGTTCTTGCCTGGTCCACATAATGCTGAAATTTAAGGTGTACCTTATTTCAATATGCTCTGTAAAGTACCAACTATAGCTGCTTATTTCCTGGGGAAGACATTTCCTGTGCATTTTCTAATCTGTGCCATGGTGTTGTGTATGTGTTCACGTAAGCACCTGAATTTTTGGCGGAGAGGTTTCAGATTGGCAATATAGCACCTGAAAATAGCTTCTTGCTGTGATAATTTCGGATTCTATCAAAGATACTCTTTCACTACCATCTCCTCATTCCAAACCCTACCATTGTACTAGTTCAATGTTTTAACATTTAAACTTTTGTGCCCACTATAAGCAGAACTCACTACACCCATATGAACTCTATATTTACTAATTGAAGACAAAGCAGTTAATACCACATCTCACAAAAAATTATATAAGTCAATAATTTGTAATTTACAAAGTTACTCAAATTAGAATAAAATAGGTAAATTGTAAATCAAAATATGTCATTTTGTATAGCTTACTTTAGCAACTCTGAGATAAATGTGCCTGAAATGTGTTTTAAGGATTTTGATTTTTTTTAAATTTCATTAGCAAAATTTGTGACCCATATTATTCTTGCCCCAACCTCCTTTTGGACTATCAAAATACCTTTCCTACCTGATCACACAATCTACTGAGGTCCTATAGAGACAATGGCATTTGTGTGAACTGACAGAGAAAGGAAGATGCTTGCTTGCTTTATTTTGTTTTAATATGAAAAGGGAGACTTTTAACACAAGTCCCTCCAAGCTAGTAAAAATAATTTACATTATTTACTTTTATTGCCCTTATCAATAGATCCAATTGTATTTCTGTTTAGCTCTTTATTTTCCTTATTCACTTTCACCTACCTGATCCTGCTTTTAGTTATTTCATTAAGCTTTTAAAAATTACCTTATTTCTCTATGCTTACAAGACTTCTAAGGACATCTAACTGGCAACTATATAGTGTCAAATCCAATTGTTCCTAGGAAATACAATGAACACGTCTGTCTCTATTCAAACAATTTAAAGTTATGTACAATGACGGCTCTTATCTATAGAAATCATGGAATTCATCAATTGAAGGCGCTCTGAAAAATGCAAATGTATTAATAGTTTACCTCTATTTTTCTATAAATTTTGTTCTGGGGGGGGGACATATTTCATACTGCTTTAATCCCATACACTTGGACATAAACCAGAATAAAATGAAGGGGTAGGTATGAATCTAGATAGCTGCTCTTTTAGTCCAGAGTGAAAGGCTACTTTCATGTCTCTTCAGGCAGGAAGCAAGAGCTATTCCATGAAAATTGATCCATAGTCACCCTCCCACCCTGAAAAACTAAGGTGGGTTCTAAATGATCAGAACAAGTCTATACTTTGCTTTAAAATCACAAACTTTGCCATTTTATAGATACAGTGGTCATCAGTACAAGTGAGCAGAATTTTGGGAAGGATGGCATAAAGCATTTTAAAAATCACTTTCTCGTCTGTATTAAATTCTATAAGAATGCTTATGAATAAACAAGAAGTAACTTTTCCTTCATTTCTCAAGAACTGGCTCATGAGGAAAGGTGAAATACAGGATGTGGAGTATTCTAAAAACTAATCCTAAAAACTCATCTGAAAATGAGGATCCTCTGGCCAAAAAACAATGAATAAATCACCTTCCTGGTAATGTAATTTTCACTTTAGGGAATCTTTAACTCTTGAGAGCTTCTTAACAGCACACTTTATTCATTTTTCTTTTATCTTAGTTTTCTATGACTAATCTTCTTTCTTATTCCAGCTCCAACAAGTTTATGGGTAACATACCACAAATGCATGGGTAACAGACCACAAATCTAAGACTTTTGGTATTTGGAACAAATACCAAAAGTCTTAGAGTAAATGTTTGAAACAAGGATCACCTTACTCTAGGGGCCAAGTCTGTCTCACCAATTCTGGAATTACTGAAGGCCAGATCTGCTCTTTTTCCCAATTCCAGCACTTGGTCTTTCTGACCCTGCATAAAGGCATGTGGACACCCTAGCCTGCTTTGTTCAAGCTTTGTCCACACCTGTGCTAATGGCCAGTCCTCAGGCCAAGGGGTATGGTGCATGCCGGATCAGGTTTTGAAGAAGGAGGTCTTATGGGAACAGGAGGTTGGCCCAAGCAAGTCAAGCATGGAATTCCAAGGGCCTGCGTAGTACAGTGTTCTCAAGAAAGCAGTGCTCTGGCTCTGGGTGAGTGCGTCCCATTGGCCTTGTGGACTTCGAACTCCACATAAGGTCAGCATACAGCCAGGGTGACAGCCTCTGAGTGCAGGACTCAGAGCTGGGCCCCAGTTTTCCAGGTCAAAAGGTATTATTGTGGAGAAGCCTACTGGGTACCTGTGAGAGAATAATTGATATTATAAAAAGAATTGTTCCCAGCTATGAAGAGGGCAACACCAGGCCCTTATTTAATTATAAGTGTGGAGTTGGAAAGGCAAATATGTGTTTCATAAGCAATTATAAAGAAAAAAATTAGTAAGGGAGTCAAAGAAGGAAGTGGTTCTTTCACATCCATGAAAATGCTTTGAGAATTCTAAGCTAGTATATACTCAATCTATAAATATTTTTACAGAATCCCCTATTATGCACCAAATATGGTACTAGGTGTTAGGAATCTATCAGTGAATGGATAGGACAAGGTTTCTGACCTCATTCAGTTTATGTTCTAGTGGGAAGAACGAACACTGAAAACGTATTTAAAAAATAATCATGTGTATAATCAAAGTAATTAGAAATGCTGCTAAGTTTGATAAATAAAATAATCAGTGGAAGGTAAGTATTCCAGGCAGGGACAAGTAGGAACAAAGACTCTGTGGTGGGAAATGGCTTCTCGGGTTAACATTAAGAGACGAGGTTGGAGGCAAAGTATTCAACACCTTGTAGACCATGGTAAGGATTTGGATTTTATTCTGGGAGAAATAAGAATTCATTAAAGCATTTTTGGTAGAAGATTTCAAAGATGTGATTTAAATTTTTGAAAGACCACTTTGGCTGCTATGTGGAGAGAGGCAAGGGGGCAGCAGGGAGACTGGAGGCTATAATAGGGATCCATGAGAAATAAGAGTTAAGAATGTCATCACAGAGACTAGAACACAACAATATATTCAAAATAGCATGTTTTTGTATGTTACCATTTGAATACCAGATTCAAAAATCCCTATGAACATGTGGAATTATGTTTCTGCACTGTTTGTGCAGGTAAAAGATAGATGTGGGAGGAAAGTCCAAGAACAAGTCAGCCTTCTTTTTAAATCTTGGCAGTTTGGCTTGTCAGCTGGAGAAGTAACAGTATGAAATCAGTAGGAGTGAGTTTAGTGGATTTAAATCAAGTCTCCATGTAAAGAGTTCTTAGAATTGCATTGTTAATTCCACCTTAAAATGGCTACTTTGGGATACAGATTTCAGCCAAATAAACAGATAAGGCTAGGATGAAAAGAAGAACAGGACATGAAGTCAAATGTGCAAGTTATTTCAGGTCTAGCTGATCCTGATGATAATGCTTACTCTTTTACTGTCCATACCCCCCTCTTCCCACCCCATCTTTTTACCCAACTTCCTGCCATTGACTCTGAATATGTCCTGCTGCTTGGTCTAGCCTGGTTTAGCCTGGTCTAGTCTGGCTCACTGTTCAACCTCACTGGACTCCAGGTATTGGAAAAGTACTATTGTTCTTCCATGAAGTCCCCACCTGGGCATTGTCTTTTACCTTTGATTTAAATGCAGATACTTCCATTAAATTGGGTGCTAATTCAACTAGACTTTGTGAATGAAGCATGGGTAACAGACCACAAGCAGCCTCATTTTAGCAAAGCCTCCTAATAGCTTTCACAGCTCTAGAAAGTTGTCAGCTTCAACCGAGTGTGCTACTACATGTACAAAAAGGTAATGCTACACTGCTATTTGAGAGTGTGACAATGAAATATATACTAGTTCCAGTCACTGAGAAAAATCATTATTAAAGTGTACACCATAGCGACTGTAGACAGTATTATGTACTATGGGGGATTCAACAGTAAATGATTTGGTGTCTGCTCTCATCCCATATGCCCTGAGAACATGGCCTCATTAATTCCAGAAGGCCCCATTAAAAAGGTGGCTGCGCTCTGCAACCTTGTTTTCTCACCCATTAACAACAGCTCCCTGACCACAAGATGGCCTTTTTCATATAGGATTACATGACACCACTCTGACTTTCCTAAACATAGCTCACATAGTATAATAAGAAACAACTGGCTTTGGCCAAAAGAAACTCAGTTGCCACCAGCCTAAGTGATACTCTTTCTTGTCACTAGGGAGTTACTATCCAGTTGGGGAATAAAAAAATGTGCTTACATGAAATAATCACTGAATAATTCTAGGCAACATAAAAGTAAGATCTCTTTGTCCATTGATTGAGGAAAGGACATCTCAAGTGAACTCTTATTTTTGCTAGCCTTATCATATGCTGCTAGTGAAGCTTAAATATTTCAAAAACTGTTTCATTCTTTAGGTCAAGTCTCTTGTTTTTCTCCTGAGGAAAGTCTAGAAAGATGTTTCTAGTAAAGCTCTCAGGACAGCTGTAGACAGGAACTCCATTACTCACTATGCTGCTCTTCCAAAAACAACCCCGTTTTACCGTAGATAAGTGGACATGGGCAGCTGGCCTCAGTAGTAAAATTTTGAAATTAGATATGATCATTGCCAATAAATCTATTTTGGCAAATGAACTTCTAACATGATCCCCTCACAAAGAGAAATGATATACACATAAACAGAGGTACATATAGATATAGAAACAGTGCCTACTGCATGTAAAGCTCCAACGCTCCATCAGTGAATAGAAGAGGCATACTTCCTGCCCATTCCATGAGGAGAAATGGTCATTAAATAAACACACAATTAATTATATAAGACTATCATGATACATGCTTGAAGAAGAAATATAAGTGCTTTGAAAACGTGTAACAATGTTTTGATCTAGTCTTGGGAACCTGAATAAGCTGTCAGGATTCCTTTTTAGCCCTAATCCATTAACTTCTCATCACTTACTTGAAAGTGTTCTGGACTTCCTGTTAGCCAATGGCTCCTGTAGCTTCCTCACTGGCAACAGAAAAGTTCTGCTAGTTTTCTGTAGGACTTTCACACTCTAACTTCTGGAAAACTCTGTGAGACCAGTCACTGGAGGGAATATAATTAGGACCATAGTCCCCATACTCCATGTTATTAGTTCATCTGGTTCAGCAGAACCAGCCACACCTCCCAAGTTATCCATCACGATGAGGACACTTGTCTCTACATGGCTCTGTACATGCCCTACTGTCCTCCATCACTCTAAATCCTTGCCTTTGCCTTCTGGGACTCATCATCTGTTATCATCTAATCCCTGTATCTTCAGCCTCTGCTCAGCATCCTTGATACCTTTGTCCTCACTGAAGCTTGATCCTCCCCAAGGTTACAACTTTCCCTGAAGCCTTCTCAAGTGATGGCTTTTTTCTCTCTGACATCTTATGTCTTGCTGGGTTTTGCTCTTCATTGCTGACTCATGTATGGCCTCTGATAAAAGCATGCTTACACGCACACACACACACACACACACACTGAAAACTACTCCTATCAGTTTCTACTACAAACTAATAGCATTTACATAATGATTACATGGATGTGATATAACCTTCACAATAACATATATCCCTAACCCTATTTTACAGATCCATTTGGAGACACTGGGATGTTAATTGTCCAGTCAGCTAGAAAATATTAGAGCCAGGTTTGAACCCTGACAGTCCAGTTCTTCGAGTCCATCCTCTTAATTATGTCATACTGCCTCCTACCATTTGGTGCCATTGTCCTGTCTTCCCAGCCACTGCCTCTTCTTCAGGGAAGATTTTAGCCCTAAAATCACTGTCCTCAATCTTGGTGACTTCAATAGACACGGGGAAGGTCCTTTCAACACAAAGGCCTCACAGTTCCTTGATGTCATCCCCTCCACCATCAACCCTTTTGAGTGCCCACTAGGTCTTGTCATTACCAATAATGGCTCCTTCTTCTAAATCTCCCCTGGTGTGGTCACCACCTCTCAGATTTCCACTTCAAGCCTCCAGGACCTCTACTCCCACAAGTTTTCTGCCTTATTTTCTCCTTGCCACTTGGATTCCATGCATTATTCTTACAATCAATCCCTTGAATGAACCTTCTATTTCTTTTCCCCTTTATGCCTCAGGCTTTCTTGCCTGATACAGCTCTAATCCACACTGAATCCAGTTCACCCACTCTCACCTGCTTGTGCAGCTGAACTTGAAGAAAAATGCAGTCAGATTTTACTTTAAATTTGCAAAGGCAAACCTCAGCACCTCCTGGAAATTCTGTTTTACTAATTAGTTCTCTTTCCCAGTTCAGGGTAACAATTTTACCCACTGTCCTTCCTCCACAAACCTGAAGTATCACCTATTTAACTCTGCATAGGTAATAATCTTGCCTCTTGTTTCCTGGACAATAAGAATCCATAAAAAGAGATCATCCTTATCCTCCCACCTGCAAACCTCCAGCTACCTGCGTCCATGCTCATATACTCTGCCTCCCATCCTTTCTAAAGGGATGGGAGTCTAAGGCCACGTTCAACCATTTTTTTTCTATTTATAATATAATTCTTAGTACCATTTATAAACCAACTATATATACTGAACATTTAAACAAAATAAAACCAAGTGAACCTGTATCCAACGTTTTGTTTATTTGTTTGTTTGTTTAATTTTCAGCTTATCTATTGTTTCCTCTTGGGAACTATCCCAGTAGTTTTATTCTTCCCAAAGTAATTGTGTACATATCAACATGATTGATTGCAGAAATAAGTAATAGATGTAGTATCTTCACTTTCTTATTGGATTCCCATAATGAATTCTGCATTTCTCAGCATATTGAGGTTTTAAATTATTAATCATGTACATATCCAAAACCACATCCGTAACATACAACATATAATATAGAGAGAACAAAGTATACCCTGGTGTCCAAAGTGTCTGGTGACAATATAAACCAGAAGAGGAAACTTGAGCTGTTTGTACATGTCACCCAAGATGAAAAGATGAAAACAACATTTAAAAAGTAAAGGGAGCCTAAGCAAACTTTTATGCATATACCTTCAGCGTAGTTTGGTATGATCAATCACACATATATTTTCTTAATTTCCCATCCCATTCCTACAAAAGGAGGTATCAGCTGAGTTGTCTAGAACGATAGTTCATGACTGTTTAGGTTAATATTAACATCAGTTTTATAGTTTAGTATTGAAATATAACACTTGCTTCAAAAATTTAATTATTCTATCCTTGTAAAAGTATGAGAGAGGTAGATCAGACCCCTTGGTTACTTAGGTTATAAACCTTGGTATTAATGTTTATTATTTTCCCTTTCTACCTCTCATCTCTTCAATAGACTGGAGGGCACACTGTCCTTAGAAAGCTTACAAGAAGCTTATAATCTACTTGGGGAGAAAGGACACATACATAAAAGCTCAGATGGTGGCCTGAATATATAATTTAGTATATATTTATACTAAGTGGGAAAGGAATGTATTCCAAACTGAGAGATCTGGCATGAATTACCTGTATGCACTCAGTTATCAAACTTCTTTTCTTTCATTCTTCAAAAAACCTTCTACACAAGTCTTAATCTTGTTTTTAATTGTTTAACTACCCATGTCTTGATGTCATCACTCACACAGGGATTACTACAACAGCTTCCTAGCAAGGCTCTTTATCCTCCAATTCATGCTATAGTTCACTGCCAATATATACCTCCCTAAGCATTGCTTTTGCTACTCCCTGATTGAAAACATTTTAGCCCTCCCTACATCAAAACTTGTGTAGTCTTAACTACTTTGCTCAACTTTTAAGACATGTCAGAATCTGTTCACATCCTTATTTCCTGGGAGGCCCCCACTCCTCAGTCCAATCAGGTCAGTATCCTCACAATGAAACTATGGAAACCCATTGTATCTGAGCCCTCACAACTCTTCCCCCACTGAGGCAGCTTTCCTCACCTCTTCTGCCTCTGAAATTTTAGCCTCTCCTTCAAGGCCCAGCTAAGACCCATTATCTCCATGTTACCTTCTCACGCTGTATCTCTTTGTCCCCTCTCTTCTATGCTTCTGTGATACCCATGGTATGTACCACATAGAATAGCACCTGCCTGCTGAATTTATGCAAAAGTTGATTCTTTCTCAATAGTACCCCCTAGAAGTCAGCAACAGCATTTTGTACAAATTCTACAGCACCTGCACAGTCATGAATACATAGTTGGAATTTATTAGATAGATACCTCGTGTGTTTATGACCCCTCTTTGCTGGTTCATATTTTCTAAAAAGAAATATATACCTAAATAAGTTAGTAAAAAAATTATATGTGTGGGTATATAGTATAGATTTATAGCTTTTATTTAAAGGATATTTCTGGAACTTTAAAAAGAATCTAACAAGCACTTAAAATGATACTTCTCTTTTTCTTTCCAAATTGTGAATCTGAGCAATATCTTGGGTCAGTACCAAGAGTAAAAGCTAAGGAAGGTATTATTTGGCCTCTGGATAATGGAGAATGTACTGCCCTGAAAACTTATGATTTACTTTGCATCTTAGACAAAGCTAGCCAGGTAAGGTTTCCTCTATCATAGTGCCTACACAAGCCTGGGGATATAAGTGCTCAATAATTTCTTGTTCATTGATTGAATTTTTGATAATTAGCTGAAGGGAAGATTCCACGTCTGAAATATGCTCATGATATCTTCAGGATTTAGATCTAGGTGGTATTTCCTAGGGCAATCCCTCATTCTAACTTCAAGAACTGATGTAATTAATGGGAAGCTAATATTCTAATTACCCATTTTTAGATTTTACTACTATCTTGAGAGGTAGCAGGCCAAGGTCCTTGCTGCTGTGCTTCTAGTAATTTTTTTGGATGACAAAAATTTTTAGAGGTAGTAACAGTTTTAGAAACCATTTATCCTAACCCATTTACTCTTTAGAGTGAGGATACAGACCAGAGTAAACATAGATCAGGTCACTGGGGGAAGTCAAGGCAAGAATCAAGCTCTCTTAATCCAGTAACTACCGTATCTCCATTTAAATAATAAAGGATGGCAAAATACCATCAAATCCTGGGGCTGAATAGAACTTACAGATGGTTCATTATTCTTTGCTTTAACACTTCCAGTAATTGGCAAACAGCTCTTCCTACAATGGAAGGCCTCTAAAAATTAGAAATGTTCTTTGAAAGAGTAATTCTCAGTCTTATATTGAGTCAAAATCTGCCTTCGCACAACTCTGGATTCTAGCCTAGCCTTGGTTTCTTTTTTTTTTTAATTACTAGCCTAGCCTTGGTTTCTTAAAGAATAACAGCCATTCACTGTCTCTTCCATGGGGCAGATATTTCCAAACAAGACATGTGACTAGAAAGTTTCCCTTTCCCTGAGTTCTTCCAAACTTCCTTCTTATGGTATCACCTCCCTCTCTTTTGATAATAATCTTAGAATTTTGCCTTGGATGTGTTAGAATGCTTTCAGTTAAAGGTGATTAAAAAAAAAAAAAAACAACTCAATTTGGCTCAAAGAATAACTAAAGCCTCCAGCCTCAGGGCAATTTAGGCATAGTTTGGTCAGAGCTCTGAGTCTATTTTCCTTCGTTTGCTGTTCTCTGCCTTTATCTCCCGTGTTAACTTTCTCCCCAGACTGACTTCCCTCATAGTTGTTGGATGCCTGCCAGCAACAATTAGTGCTGCATGATGCCTAATTCAGCAGGAGAGGCAAGTTGCTTCCCATTAACTGCTGGGAAAAAGAAAACACTGAGATTTACAACAGTTGGCCACCCCTGAACCAATCCCTAAATGCCACACACTGATAAGCTTAGGCCTAGATTAATTAAACCAATTATAGTGAAAAGAAAGATGGAATTTTCCTGGGCAGCCTTAGCTAGGCATAGCCTACCCTTGAAGCTGAGGTAAAGTCAAGTCCAGTCAAACCTTATTGCTAGTATCAACAGGGCAGGTGGAATAGACGCTGAAATAACCATATCTTCTGTCTACTATGCCTCTAAGTGTATGTGATACTCAGGATGGGTCTGACTAAACTCTGAGTTCAGTGAAATATTAGGAATCAGTCTTATTGCCACTTCTCTCATTTTGGAAAATATTCCTCTATTAATGCAATCTTAGCTTGAATTCACTTTTTTATTTTTTAAAGTCAGTGTAACTTTTGGAGTTTGTGGTTAACAAATATTTTAATTTTTTTATTTTTAAAAATATTGTATTTATTTATTTGTTTATTTATTTATTTATTTATTTAAGAGCAAGAGAGCACAAGCAGGGGAGGGAGAAGGAGAAGCAGACTCCCCACTGAACAGGGAGCCCTGACAGGCTTGTCGCAGAGATCCCAGGACCCTGAGATTATGACCTGAGCTGAAGGCAGACTCTTAACCAACTGAGCCACCCAGGTCTCCAATTCTTAATTTTTTAAAAATTTTGCTTTGTATTGCTTTGAAATGAACTTTTATAAACTCTAATATAACTGATTTTTGTTTAAAGATTTTATTTATTTATTTTACAGAGAGAGACACAGCGAGAGAGGGAACACAAGCAGGGGGAGTGGGAGAGGGAGAAGCAGGCTTCCCGCAGAGCAGGGAGCCCGATGTGGGACTCGATCCCAGGACCCTGGGATCATGACCTGAGCCAAAGGCAGATGCTTAACGACTGAGCCACCCAGGTGTCCCTCTAACATAACTGATTTTAAAAGCCAAAAGTTTACATGCACTTCTATTGCTAAATCTCAAAGTCCTGATATTTATGCCTTGTTCTATTTTCTAAAACATTTTAAATTTTGTTTCTATCCGTCAGTATATTAGCTTATTTCTTCAAGACAGATGTTTCTTCAACCAGATTAGATTTTAAAATGTGACCAAGACAAGGCCAAGGACAAAGCCATGAGGTACACACCATGAGAAACCCCCTGCAAGCTAACACCAGATTATTAATTACATGCAGTTTTTCAACCAACTACACATCCATCTACCCTTACTATCATCCAGGCATATTTCTATACTACTTCACAAAGACATCCTGAATGACCTCATCAGATCCTCACCTAGATACAAATACTGCCACCTCCCAACCTCCTGAAATCTCCCAGGCTACACAATCTATAGGAAACAAAATTAGGTTAATTTGGCAGGAATGTTTTTGTTGCTTTCAGACTGGATCCTACAAATAGTCTCATTATTTTCTAAATACTCTCAATTCCTTGTTAGAGTAATCCATTCTAGAATGCTATTAATGATCAACATTGCTGATCTAATAGTTGCTAGAATCTACCTTTTCATCCTATTGAGGTGATATTTGCTCGGATCACATCTCTTGGCACCACTCCCTTTCCTTATGATTTCTGTAGATTACTGCCAATCATTCTGTGATTGCATCTTTAAGTGCTTCAACACCCTGGAATGTAATTTGTCTATGGCTGCAAACTAGAATTCATTTAAATGTCTGGGTGGCTTTTTATAATCTCTTCTTTTTATTTTTTCTGGGACTTCAGTTCACTCTCAACTGTGTTTTTCTATCCGTTCTATTTTGATAATAACTTTTGCATAGTGGCAAGGACAGATAAAATAGGAGTGAAATGATTCTGTCTCCTGTCTGTATTTGCTAGCATCTCACCATCCTTTCTAAGCAGTAGGGAGATCTATTCTACATTCATAATTATGATTCCTAGCCTTTATATAAGTCTTCTCCATTGGGAACATTCCTCTTGTTCTCAACCTCTTTGTTACCTAACTTTTATTCGTTTATCAGATCTTAGAGATAATCTCCCTGAGAAGCCTTCATTGATCCTCCACACCTAAACTAGGCACCTTTCCTATGTCCCATGACACCTCATGACAGTCTTTCATGGAATGTAGCACATTATATTGTAATTGCCTGTTATCATGTCTGCATTTCCCATTTAACTATAAGCTAGAAGGCAAGGACCTAATATTTTGGGCAGAGATTTTCAGAGCGCTTGGTACTGAAGGGGTGCTTAGTCATTATTATTAACTAGTAAATGAATTAAAAGGTATTTTTGTTAGTTTTAGCATTTTTCCAGTTCTTATATTTTTTTCCAAAATTTCTTTTACTGTCACATCACTGAACAAGTTTCCTTGGTGGTCAAAACTAAATCAAAAGTAACCGTTTCTTCCAAGCTTTTCCCAATAAAAAGGATGGACCTTAGACTTCCAACAAGTTTAATGAACTTAAAATGTTTCTTAAGAAGAAAGGAAAAAAATCTAGTATCCATGCATACTCAATCAGAAAACCATGGCTCATTATAAATTTCTTTTTGAGTCCTATGGAGCACATTCCTACAAATGGGAACTTGTGAAAATCAAAGTGAGATGACCACCTTTTGCAAAGGTAAACTGAAATAAATTTCCTGGTTTAAGATTTCTTTAAACACATTTCAATCATTAAGACAACTTAAACATTTTGAAAGCTTGGAAAATACATTTTTTATCAAATGTGCTTAGTGAATTTTACATACTCTTTAGTTTTTCTGTTTTACCAAGGGTATTTCCTACTGATATGCTTTTCTTACAATAAACCTCTTTAACTTATCCAATTTGTCACGTGTCCAGTAGTTTATAAAATTTTAAAGCTAATGGTATAAAAACTCAAATAATGATATTTCATATTTATAAGAGCATCCTGGAATGAATAAATAATGAAGACACAATCAGCTTCTATTAAAAGTATAGGGTTGATGTTTAAGAAGTTACCTACCTATAGGAAGGTGGAATCATTCTGATTTTATCTGATTTTAAAATTTAAGTAGATGTGATGCAGGTTGGTTCTTGAACAGGTGACAAAAATACCATGTTTTGTCACTTTTTTTTTTCTCTTCAGCCCTGGATGTGTAGCAATTGTCTTGATCTGCTGCCACAGATTGGCTGCTCCAGCATTTTTTCAAACTCTCTTGGGCTATGCCTACATGCTTGATGACAAACTTACCTGACCATAGTTTTAAATTGTACTAATCAGTCAAAGGCCGTTTATAAGCAACTACAATTGATTGAGACCCAGAAGTGTGTTTCTCTGATTAGGATTCAGAGAGAAAAATTGTTACTGATTGGTACAATTGAAAGTTATGGTACAAATTATTCTGCAGCAATTCTTTAGCTAAGTGTAATGATGAATCCTAAGAGAGAAGACTTAAAAATAAGTCATTTTTAATTTTTTAAAGTATTATTAATATATTTAGAATTCATTTTGTACCTGGTGCTAATATAGCCATGAATTATCTGTACTATCTGGGGTAAATCACCTAACCTCTTGAGGTCTCAATTTTCTGTATAAAATTGCAATCTCTAAAATCTCTAAAAATTGCAATCTACAGAGTATATAGTAGGGAGTTTTTAAGTTATTTCAATGTCAGAAAGCTCTTAGGAACTTTGAACTTTGTACTAAACCACAATAAAGATTCACAAGCTCACTGTAGTTTCTGATACATGAAAACCACTCAATAATTAATGAATTGGGGAATGAATAGGAGAATGAATGAAAAAAGTAAATTAATTAATAAAAAATTAGATTAGCTTCTGTCTAAATTTACATCAACCCTGTGGTCTAGCAATTATTTTTTGTTGCTCTGAAGTCCTATCATATACGCCTTTGACTATGGAAAAGTGAATCAAGTTACTTCTTAAAAACAGTTTGAGGACTAAAATGTTTTTAATATTCGAAGTCATAGGTATTAATAATAAAAATGATCCTTGGTAGCAATAATATTAGAAACCACTAAAAAAAGGGAGAAAATACTTCCACCTACACAACTACTGTTAAGCCTTTTCATTGTCTCTGTGACATTGATGAGGAGTTCTTGAACTTGTCCACAGGGCTCATTGTCTATTACTTTCATCATCTTATGGGGCTTTGATCCTATCTGTGACTCTCAGCCTAAAATCTCAACTAAACCTTGAAGTAAATCATTAAAAATATTCTTGTTTATATACTGGTTACAACTAATATCTCATATAACCTCAATTTGACTTCATTTGAAGCAATGTTTTCCTCAACAATTCATTCATTCAAAATTGTAGAATCCAAGAGTGAAGCATACTTCTTCCCTCCAGGACAAGAGGACCTCATCAAATGAGAAAAGATAGTAAGGTCATATTATTAGTCCTTCTCCTTATGAAAAGAAAAAAAAAAAGTTTTTTTCCTACTTTTTTGAAGTTTTGTATGAAAAATTAGTGCAACTTCTTCTGACTTACCCCTGAATATATTCCTGAATTCATAAAAACTTGGCTCAGTCTTTATTTTCACTACAGCTGAGTAGTCAATAGGCTCTAATGTTGTTGTAATTCACTGGCATTCTCTGTTATAATGCCTTTATTGATCTGTTTCTGGGGATTTTTGCTTTCATTCATAGAAACACTTTCCTTGTATGTCTGGACATTTTTTACTATGTGCTAGAAATTGTATTTGAAAAATTATTTGCCAAATACTTTGGGGACTACAATAATGGACCTTCCTCCAAGTGTTATGCTTGTGTTTGCTTGGGGTACTGCCAATTCAAGACCAGAGATTACACAAAAAACTCATGACCTAGACTGTTATTCCAATGAATCTCACTCTAAGGTGTGGCACTTTGAAATTTCAGCTCATTGTGGAGACAATCTCCTGTTTGAATCTTATAAAAGCTCTAAGCTTTGCTTCTGAGTGCTTAATTTCCTGAACATCTCATAACAAAAGTCTTTTTTTGTTTTGTTTTGTTTTTATCCCCTGGGATAATCAAATGCAGTTGGGGCAAAATAAGCTTCTTTTAACATTCTTCTGCACTAAATGCACAAATAGTAGAATTCTTATTCAGAAATAACCCCCCCCTTTTTTTTTTGACCTTTAGTTGATGCCTTTTGGTGTGTATACTCACAAACTGATTTTTTTTTTCTCTCTCTCTACAAGAGAATTGACATGAATCCTGGTTAGTTCAGGCTGCTATAATCAACTGTCTGTGTACTATAGACCAAGTAGCTTATAAGTGAAATTTATTTCTCACAGTTCTGGAGACTAGAGGTCTGAGATCAGGGTGTCAGTATGGTCAGGTTCTGGTGAGAACCCTCTTTTGGGTTGCATACAATGGTAGATAATATGGAGCTTTCATCCTGAAAACCTTCCACTGCCTTTGTTTCACTCTTCTGAGAACAGAGACAGAATTACAGAACAGTTCAGCAACAACCTAGGTCCACAGTTTAGTCAATTTTCCTAAACAATAGTATTAAAGTCCCTTACTATATGGCTCAACCGAGAGCAGCCTTTGGAAAAAATTTCAGAATAACAAAAGCCTTTCTAATTAAACCTAAGCAGCACTTTTTTTTTTTTAAGCACATTTTCAGTAATAAGCAGTAAGAAGGTACATGCCTTTTAAACAGATTAATGAGATATAATTTACATGCCATAATATTCACTCATTTAAACTTCAATGATTTTTAGTATATTTATTGAGTTGTACACTATAATTACTATAATCTAATTTTAGGACATTTCATTACCTCAAAAAGAAATCTGTACCCATTAGCATTCACTTCCAATTTGCCCTCACCCAACCTTCCCCACCCCTAGCCCTAGGCAATCATTAATCTATTTTCTGTCTTCATAAAATTCCTTAGTCTAGACATTTCAAATAAATGGGATCATATGCTACGTGGTCTTCTGTGACTGGCTTCCTTTACTTAGCATACTGTTTTTGAGGCCGATTGATGTTGTAGCATATATCAGTACTTCATTCCTTCCTATTGCACCATAATATTCCATTGTATACATACACCACACTTAGTTTATTCATTCAGTTGTGGGAAATTTGTTTCAACTTTTTGGCTATTATAAATAATGCTTCTATAAATATCTGTGTACATGTTTTGATATTGATATGTTTTTGTTTCTTTTGAGTAAATACTTAAGAATGGAATTTGTAGGTCATATAGTAACTCTATATTTAACATTTTCAGGAACTGCCAAACTGTTTTCCAATGTAGCTGCAACAACGAATGTCCCCACCAGCAAAGTATGAGAGTTTCAATATCTTTGCATCCTCACCAACATTTATCAGTCTTTTTTTAATTGAAGTATAATTGGCATACAATATTAGAATCTAGAACCCTTAGTTTGTTTCTCAGAATCCGGTCTCTCATGGTCCATCTCTCCCTCAAATTCCCCGCTTCATTTTTCCCTTCCTGCTATCTTCTTTTTTTTTTTAACATATAATGTATTATTTGTATAAGTTATTTTGTTAGTCTTTTAAAATTATAGTTACCAAGTGAGTTTTAAAGAGGTGTCTCATTGTGGTTTTGATTTGCATTTCTGTGAAGATTAATAATGTTGAGCATCTTAATTTGTTTATTGGATGTTCCTATATCTTCTTGAAGAAATATCCAAATCCCTTTCCCATTTTTAATTAGGCTATTTGCCTTTTTTTATTGAGCTTTAAAGGTTCTTCACCTACACAAGCTCACTGTAGTTTCTGAAGTATAGAAGCATAGAAGTTTGAAATTTAGATTGATGCAGTCCAATTTATCACTTTTTTCTTTTTGCTTTTGCTTTTGATGTCATGGTTAAAGAAATCATTTTATAATCCAAAGTCACAGAGATTTGCTCATATGTTTTTCTCTAAGAATTTTATAGTTTTAACACTTACATTCAGGTATTTGACCCATTTTGAGTTAATCTTTGTATGTCATATTAGGTAGGGGTACAGAATCATTCCTGTGCATGTTGGTATCCAGTTATCGCACCACTACCTGTTTAAAAGGCTACTGTTTTCCCCATTGAATTGCTTTGGCATCTTTATCAGAATTGATCACAAGTGTAAGGGTTAATTTGTAGACCCACAAATCTACTTCATTCATCCATATGTCTATTTTTATGTCAGTACCACACTTCTTAATTGCAGTAGCTTTGTAATAAGTTTTGGAATTTAGAAATGTGAGCTCTACAACTTTTTTCTTCTGTGTCAAGGTTATTTTGGCTATTCTTGGTCTCTTGCATTTACATAGGTATTTTAGAATCAGTTAGTTGGTGTACGCCTTTCAGATGAACGCATATATGTTAGCTCAGATAAATTCAATTTTAATGTCATGCCTTTTCCAAAATATTTGTAATCAAATGTTTCATTTATTTCAATCTCCACCTTTCCATTGTCCTCTTCTTATTTTCCTTACATATTTAATTATGCTTGGATATCTCCATTCTTAAAAAATCATTTCTTGACATTGCCTCATTCTTCACAGTCCAAATTCATGAAAAAATAGTCTCTATTTTTTTTTAAGATTTTATTTATTTATTTGACAGAGAGAGTGAGAGCGAGAGAGGAAACACAAGCAGGAGGAGTGGGAGAGGGAGAAGCAGGCTTCCCAGGACCCTGGGATCATGACCTGAGCTGAAGGCAGAAGCTTAATGACTGAGCCACCCAGGTGCCCCAAGTAGTCTCTATTTTTACTTTTATCTCTCTCTTAAAGCTATACAGAAAACAAGTTACGAATGACATTCTAATTGCCAAACAGAACAGTACAGTCCTTACTCTAAAATGTGTCTCCCATTCATCCTCTTCTCCATTTTCTGGCTCAATTAATTCAATTCCTCATTATTTTTTCTTTGGATTCCAGTAGGAACTCCCACTCTATTTTTCTTAATTCCAAATATTTGTGTAAAATGTAGAATTTATCACATCACTCCTATCCTTAAAAATCTTTCAGTGACTTCCCATTCATTACCTGTAGAGTAATTCAGTCTACTTAGTTTGGTATTGATGGTGCTGTGAAAATCAGTCCAAGCTTATTTTTTCAATATTAAGTCCAATGATACAATTGCTCCTTCAACAATCTTTATAATCTGTCTGTTGCCTTGCTTCTCAGATATACCACCAAATACACACCCTGCTGATTTAGCCATAAAGGACTTACTTATTGTAAACCTCACATTGCTTATGCATATGTATTTCAGGAAAAACTTCCATTCTCTCATCTCCCCACAACTCAGTCTCATAAAATTGGGAAACTCTTACTTATCCTTTTAGGTCAGGCCAAATGTAATATCCTCACTGTAAGTCTCTTTAATCAAGTTTGCTCTTCTCAAAGCAGATTTTATCACTACATTTGTCACCATATATTGTTTATTTTACTGTTTTCTCTGCTAAAGTTTTCACTCTTTGAAGGTGAACACTAAATCTCATTCATCAGCATCTTCAGAAGTTTAACACAGACACTGCTAAATTGTTGATGATTAATGCATTCTTTAATATAAATTTTATAAAATGTAAGTGGACTGACTGAACTATACTGCTTCCTGACTAATAGAAGTATTAGTCAGCAATGTGTTTGAATTACATGGACCAACCCCCTAAACTTGCCAATAAGTAAGTAAGTAAGGCATGTCAACATGAAATTTGGAGAAACACATATGTGGTAGTCATTGTAACAACAAAAAAAACAAAATAGAGAAACTGACTTATGTTTCTGAGAAAAGTAGTAGTTCAGATACGCTAGAAATAAAAACAACTGAAATGTTAAAATATATATTTAAAATTATAACTATATATCCTTGTTCTTTCAAGACAGAAAAAAAACTTTTCAAAATCAAAAACTAAATTAAAATTGTTATCTAGATAGTTTTAAAAAGCACTGAAACCATTTTTACCTTGGGGTAGATATTTACTCTTATTGAATCTTAGTTTCCATTTCTTTTCCTGCTTCACAGGACAGAAGGCACATAAAATAAAGCCTAGGACTTACCAAAGGCAAGAAATCTAATAGGACACCTCTACCATACCTTAAGTGTGGACTGTACCAAAAAAAAAAAAAAAAAAAATCCCACACTATAGAATGAGACAGCAAAAATTCTCTGCTGTAACTTTGTTGCTAGGTTCAGAAAAAAAATCTCCCTTGAGTATTCACAGATAAACTCCTCATGCTGATTTGTAGCTGAATCCACTTGGTGACTCAACAAATTATATCTAATAATCTATTTAAAGTACTTCCACATTAGTAGTGCTTCTAGGCACTAGAGATGAGCCTGGGAAAGTTCTGTTTGAGTGAATACACCTCCCATCCAGACTTCAAAGGATTCCTACAGATAAACTTCCAAAATGAATTTGGATTCACAGTAAAAACTTTATGAAACAATACCCACAAATAATCACTAGTCTAATAAAAACAACAGATGATGGAGTGATTTTGTACCCAGAATACAAAATCATTAGTTTAACATGTTTGAATAAATAGTAAAACTACAAAAATGCAAAGCAGATTGCAAAACAGCCAAATAAAATTTCTGGAAATAAGAAATGTGAAACAAAAAATTTCAATGGATAGGCTAAATAGTAAATTTAGTAAATAATAAATCTCATGGGAATTCAATGGGAAATGTTGTAATTGGAAGTTAATGGGAAATGTAATAATTGGAAGACAGAGCTGAAGAAATATTCTGTAACACAACATGGAAACACAGGGTTGGAAAATATGAGAGAAAGATACAGAGAATAATGAATTTTTAGTAGACATTTAATTAGAGTACCACCACTTTTTTTAATTAGAAAGAATGAGGAAGGGATATTATTAATGAGATGGTATCTTAGGTCAGTTTTCCCAGAAGCAGCCCCTAAAGTAAGGATTTATGAACAAGCAACTTAACAAGGCAATATTCTCTTGAGAGACCAGCAAGAGAATGGGGCGAGCAGGAGAGGCAAGGCAAGAAAGCCAAGCAAAACTGTAATCTCAGGCAAAGACCTGCAGAATATAATAGATTCAGCCTGATCCTGCAAGGGAACTCCGGAGTAAGTTATATTTCACTGTTGTCCAAAGGCAAGAAAGCTAAGCTGTCATACTCAGGCATCTGTCAGCCCTTGGTCAAGAGCTACACAAAGAGAAACTAAATTCCCAGAGACTTCTAGAATCCTGCATATGTGAAAAAGGACCTCAATAGACAAAAGAACAGTTCCCAAAGTATAGGCAAGTTTCAAATTTGCCTAGTCAAAATAGGTTTTGTACATGTTAAGCTCTCTTGGCTCTCATTTTCCCTTCAATTTTGGCTTGGTCTTATCAACTCTTCCATGAATATAAAAATGTTTTTAATATTTTGTAATTTAGCTATCTACAATTAGAGGCTTGGTTCTAATAACCTAATCCAACATTATTTGTAATGGTAAGTCTCATCTTTATTCTCAACTTTCACTATTTTTTCAAGTGTTTTTTTTTTTTTGTATTTTATATATTGTTGGATGATGTTTTTCTAATCCATTATAAAGGTCTCTCTGTTTTGATAGTGAGTTTGACACATTTGTATTTATTTTAATTGTTGCTAGCACTCTTTAATATCTTCATATTTGATTTTTTTCTATTACATATGTTCTATACATTATTTTAATTCTCCTCTCATACCTTCCATTAAACATACTAGGTCTCTTCTTTTTTTTTTTTTAAGATTTTTTTTTTTTTATTTGACAGAGAGAGACACAGCAAGAGAGGGAACACAAGCAGGGGGAGAGGGAGAGGGAGAAGCAGGCTTCCTGCTGAGCAGGGAGCCCGACGCGGGGCTCGATCCCAGGAGGATCATGACCCGAGCCGAAGGCAGACACTTACGACTAAGCCACCTAAGCGCCCCTTTTCTTTTTTTTTTTTTAAAGATTTATTTATTTGAGAGAGAGAGAGAAAGAGAGAGCACAAGTGGGGTGAGGGACAAAGGAAGAAGCAGACTCCTGCTGAGCAAGGAGCCTGACATGGGGCCCGATCCCAGGACCGTGAGATCATGACCTGAGCCAAAGTCAGATGGTTGACCAACTGAGCCACTCAGGCGCCTCAAGATTTTTAACTTTAAACTCTGGGCTGAACTACTCTCTGTGTACGCCTTCTCACAGGAAGCAACTTTACCTTTGGGGACACTCCTTTCCTCTTCCCTAGGCCTGGCAGTGTTGGTGGGCAGGAGAAAATTCTCAGGAGCCAGCTACAGTGTCAGATTCTGTGATCCACCCTCCACCCCTGTTCAGCAAGAGTGCCATTCTGCTATTTTCCCACCAGCTAGTGCTGGGCTGGTGCTACTGTTTTTTTGTGTGTGTGTTTGTGTGTGTGTGTTTCTTCCTTACTATAAGCAATAATCCATGCAGGGCAATGCAAGGAAAAGCAGGAATTATATCTGAAAAGTTCCTCCCCTAATTTCTGTTGCCCTGCACACAGCTCTTTTCATACCTAGGCTGTTCTTTCTCTTCATGCATGAAAACCAATCGCCTTATGTCTTCCTAAGAATTCTGTCTTTTCATTTTCGTTTCTCAGAATCAACCATACCATCACCTCTGTCACATCCACTGAATTATATCCAGAGGAAGAAGCCAGCAATGCCTATTAATTTGTCAAAAGCTGGGCGGGGGTCCAATTATTTTATTTTACCCTATAACAAAGACCAATTTTACTGCTGCACCTCCCTCTTCAACAACTATGTTTTTGGCTATCTGTTATAAACTAATTCAGTTCCACAGGATTCTATGTACCTAGCCCAATGTATTGGGTAAAAAAGTGTATGCCATGATCCCAAACTTCTAAGAGAACTTCCTATTTTGCTGGGGAAGTCAATTTCCTTACATAAATCTCTGAGGTGTAACAAAGTTGTCAAACTTGTAAATTGAAAATTCCTGAATTTAATATGATAAAACCTCTCAATATCATGCATTTGGGGTAATAAGTACATAAGTAATAAGGGTTCAGTCAATGCCTCCTGTGAATAAACAGGAGCAGATAAGTAAGAAAGATAGAGCATCATGAGTTTTCTTGCTTTTTGACACAAGTGCTGTTAAGTAGTCCACAGTATTTTCTTTGAGAGTGGAGGACACACCTAACACTGACCTTGAACTATTTTCTAGCTCTCCAGACTACATTATAAAATAATGTATAAAAATATATAATAATGCTTCTCTCTGGCAGATTTTTAATTACAGATAAAGTATTCCTATATAAAGAAAACTCTTGTACCAGATTTATTTTCATATGTTTACAAATACTCATTTTAAAATCAACTCTGAAACTGTTACCTTGATAGTTCCAATGTCATGGCAGAGTTGTCTGCCGACACTATCATTAACTTGAATTGTTATAAATTACCTCTCCCATTCAGAAGTGACATGTCTAAAATCAGACTATTTTCCCCCTCTTACATGCAATATTATTATTTTATTTTTAGCCCTTCAATATTTGAAGCCATCTATTTGGCCACTGAAGAAGAAATTCTTCAAGGATTAATTGAATAAACAATTTGGTGAAAACTTCTGGGAAAGTGCACGAAAGACAAATCATAATAGGTGGTTGCAACAAGCAGAAAAGCTCTTTAAGAAAAGGCTTTAATGAGGGCACGTACTGCATGGAGCACTGGGTGATATACGAAAACAATGAATCGTGGATCACTACATCAAAAACTAATGATGTATCATGTGGTAACTAACAAAACATAATAAAATAAAATAAAATTTAAAAAAGAAAAAAATAGACACTGGGGAGGGTATGTGCTATGGTGAGCATTGTGAATTGTGTAAGACTGTTGAATCCCAGACCTGTACCTCTGAAACAAATAATACATTATATGTTTAAAAAAAATTAAAGGAGATAGTAGGAAGGGAAAAATGAAGGGGGGGAATCGGAGGGGAAGACAAACCATGAGAGACTATGGACTCTGAGAAACAGACTGAGGGTTCTGGAGGGGAGGAGGGTGGGGGATGGGTTAGCCTGGTGATGGGTATTAAAGAGGGCACGTTCTGCATGGAGCACTGGGTATTATATGCACACAATGAATCATGGAACACTACATCAAAAACTAATGATGTAATGTATGGTGATTAACATAACATAATAAAAGAAAATTGAAAAAAAAAA
Organism: Neomonachus schauinslandi; assembly: GCF_002201575.2. Lineage (NCBI taxonomy): Eukaryota > Metazoa > Chordata > Mammalia > Carnivora > Phocidae > Neomonachus > Neomonachus schauinslandi. The sequence continues at coordinate 117,904,652 of NC_058404.1, read as the reverse complement.
AAAAAAGAGAAAGCTTTCAGCAGACTCTAAGAGTTAGAATCTCCTATAGGTTTTGCAAATAACAGTAATGGTTGCAAATCAAGGGCCTGACCTTAGGTACAGAAAGCTTAGTCCAGGTGGTAACTGCACAAAGGGTCCGCCCTAAATGAAATTGCAAAGTAAGTGAAATTCATCTCAGTACACACACAGTATCTTTCTCTTTCACCTCTTCCTCTGAATGCTCCCACAGGCTTGAAGCTTTCCTCTTCACTGAAAACTCAAACTCATTTAATCATGTATTCTTTCAATGAACAATTCGTAAGACTCAAGTGCCAGATGCTAGAATTATTAAGACACACAAGGCGTAAAGTATACAATTAATAACTCATAGTTTAATGGGGAGGAAGATGCAAAATGAATGCAATCTAATGTGATGAATACAATAATTAGAATTAGATACTATGTATAAACTTGACATACAGAAGAAAGTTGTCAACTTCACTTATAAAGTTCAGGGAAGGTTTTGAATTAAAAGACACTTGAACTGGGTCTTAAACCATTAGGTGTGAGGGATAAGATTAAAGTTAAGTGTTCCGTAAGAATTAACTATGTGCAAAAGCTGAAAAAGTGATAGCAGATTTCTTCACATTGGGATGAAATTGCTAGGATAAAAGACAAAATTTTAGGTCTGAGGAATAAATCCCTAAAATGTGGATTTTCAGAACTTGAGAAATTAGGAATATTATTTGACTTTGCGGAGAAACTTTCCTAGAAACCCAGACAAATGATAGTTATTCTGAAAAGTGCCCCTTATTCTTGGGGCACCTGGGTGGCTCAGTTGGTTAAGCAGCTGCCTTCGGCTCAGATCATGATCCCAGGGTCCTGGGATCGAGCCCCGCATCGGGCTACCTGCTCAGCAGGGAGCCTGCTTCTCCCTCTCCCACTCCCCCTGCCTGACTCTCCCCCTGCCTGTGTTCCCTCTCTCTCTGTCTCTATCAAATAAATAAATAAAATCTTTAAAAAAAATTTTTATTAGTCTTACTCCATATCAGGCTTTACAGTTTGACTTCCTCCTTCCTTCTTGTCTATTTTTTTGTTTCCCAGCATATTACACACACACACACACACACGCTCATTCACTCATTCTCACACATACATTCACACATGCATAGTAAGCATCACCTAAAAGGGATGATGGTACTATAGAATATATCATTCTTTCAAGCTGAAAAGAGTGTTTGGTCAAAATAATTGCCATCATGCTAATAGCAAAATGTCTAATCAGATTGTTTTTCTACTTTGATTCATGGCCAGACTCAGATAAAGGCCAGAAGGAGTTAAAGTAGAAATGTTTTGAACAGCCTGAAAATAACAGGCCTGACTGAACACTGTAGGTAAACCCCAAAGATGTTGAGAATCTGTGGCTCCTCTCCTTTGTGGCTCTGTGATGTTACCATGCCCCCTCACATCCAGTTATCCACAAACATTTCCTCACACCCAGTCCATGCTACTTTGCAGATTTTTGCCAAGTAACGTCAGATGTGCCAGTTTATTCTTTGTTACAATTCTCCCTGTTTTGTTGTTGGAGACAGCTAGATTTTCTTTCTATCTACAGCCATATTTTACCATCTCCTCTGGAGACTGTATCCTTTATGAAGTTCTTGTTAATGCACCCATATTGGCTGGTTCATTGTAGACCTTAAAAAAATAGAGAAATAGTGCAGTTGCAGAGTGTTTAGTATAAAATTAAGTGAATCTCTCCCTTGTTCACATTGGCACCCTCAGCAGTCTGTATCGAGCTGCCTGTGCTTTGACAGAAAATTTGTTGACCTGTATGTTACACAGATGGGCTAAAAGACAATCCATTCGCACCGGGAAACTAAATTGATCATACATCTGAATCAAAAGAGTAAATTCTGAACATATCACTGTGCAAGACAACAAGATATGAAGAAGCCTACCCAGATCAATTAAAAACAATTTTAAAAATCAAATAAAATTTATTTTGGTAAATTACTGAACCCCAAAATCATCTAAGCCATGGCCCTAAATTTGGGTAACCAGCATCCCAGGTAGATAAGCTAATAATCTTTTCAAGTTAGGTCATTTCACAATTTTGAATCATTTCATTTGATATCTTAATGGCATTGTTTAAAAGCCTTCATCATAGCAGACATATAGAAATCTATTTTGAGGCAGTACACGGAGAAGTTTCTAGGGCTGCAAGAAACATTTAAAATTATGGATTAATTTTAAACAAATAAACTCCCACCCACTGGATAATGAGCTAGATATGGATAATAGAAGATGAATTGATAGTATACAAAATACTATCTCTTATTCTTCTGTGAAGATCAATTTTGTTTTTAAAGCTTAGAAATTACAAATTAGTATTCTAAAATTGCACCAAGGGAATACAGCAGACAATCCTTCTTTTACATTCCTAGCCTACCAGTGGCCACTGAAAAGGAAATATTCTTATGGTCTACACCACCTCAAAGAGGGGACAATGACAGCTAACTAACACTGATACAGCCTCCACTGTCTTCTCGACCTGGGAGAGTGTGTGGAGCATAGGAAGTCCTCTTAGCATCTACTGAAATTGGAAACATGGGGCATACCGTATAATAGTCTATATCTAAGAGGCTATAGCATATTCAAGTGTAGGAGAAATTCAGTATTTACAAACTATAACTTTCCACTATTAAAAACAAATGTTTGAGATAGTAACATTTCCAAGCCTCTTTCCCCTCGTCAAGTGTTGTATTTATGACATAGAAAGGTGAGTTTTCTTTTAGTCTAATCATCACTTAAAAAATTCCCAAATTGGGGGGCGCCTGAGTGGCTCAGTCGGTTAAGCGTCTGCCTTCGGCTCAGGTCATGATCCCGGGGTCCTGGGATCGAGCCCCGCATCGGGCTCACTGCACGGCGGAGAGCCTGCTTCTCCCTCTCCCTCTGCCTGCCATTCTGACTATCTGTGCTCTCTCTCTACCTCTCTGTCAAATAAATAAATAAAATCTTCAAAAAAAAAAAAATTCCCAAATTGGGAGCGCCTGGGTGCCTCAGTCGGTTGTGTCTACCTTTGGCTCAGGTGATGATCTCAGGGTCCTGGCATCGAGCCCTGGGTCAGGCTCCCTGTTAAGTGGGGAGTCTGCTTTTGCTTCTCCCCTCCACCTGTGCTTTGTCTCTGGTGCTCTCTTTCTCTTAAAAAAAAAAAAAATTCCCAAACTGGAAGGGGGCGGGTCCAAGATGGCAACATAGAAGACTCTGAACTCACCTCCTCCACAGAACATACCAAAGTATAATTGTTCACAGGGCAATTCTTCTTGAAGAAGAACTGAGGGCTAACTGAACAGCTTCTGTACAACAAAAGATAGAACACAAAAGAGAACAGCAAGAGAGACAGAGACACAGCAACAAAGGAAACCCCACCCCTGATGCTGCAAACTGCAGTGGAGAGGGATCGTACTCAGGGACCGGGAGCAGATTTGTCTCTCCTTGGGCACAGAAAAAAAACCCCATGGTTTAAAAAAGCAGCTAACATATAAAAAAGCCAGGCATAGAACTCTATCAAATGGCAGAACAGCTGCTAGAATTCTCTCTGGTTGGGAGGAGCAGATGGACATGGTCTATGCTCCCCTTCCACCTTGAAAACACAGACCAGTGCAAAATCCAGGTGCCCTAACTGGCCTGCTGCCTCAGTGCCCCGGGCCCCTAGCCCACACCAGGCCCAGCCATACCACCTAGGTGGCCACAAGGTGGTACATTCTGGGACGTCCCTGGTTAGTGCTCACTATAGCTCCAGCCATTGCACCACAGTGATAGACACAAAGCACCCCAGAACAGTTCAGGCCCAGATCACTTTGGCTTCAGATGGCTTTGCTAGGGCACCCCTAGCAAAGAGCACTTTGGAACCTCCCAGCTGATGTCTACTTCAGATTGAGCCACCCTGCCGGGGTGCCCTTTACACAGAGCACTCCAGTACATCTCCACCAGCACTAGTCTTAGCTCTAGTCACCCAGCCAGGGTACCTCCAAGCTGAGTACCCCAGAATACCTTGGCAGCACTCATTTCAGCTTCAGATATCCTGTCTAGTCACTCTCAGTGTGAAGAGCCCCAGGACACCCAGGCTTGCAAGCACTTAGGCTTTAGCTGTCCTGCTAGGGCACATTTTGCACAAAGAGCCCAGGGACCACAGCAGCTCATGACCACTTTAGATTTAGCCATCCTGCCAAGGTGTCCCCCTGTGCAAAGCACCCCAGGACTCCCCAGCCTCTACTCCACCTCAGTTCCAGCTGCCTCTCCAGAGCACCCTTTGTGCATAGAGCCCTGGGATCCCCCAGCTTGCACCTACTTCAGCGTTAGCTATCCCACCAAAGCACCCTCTGCACAGAGAGCCCAGGACCCTCTTGGCTCACATACCACCTCAACCCCAACTGCCCTACCAGGGCACTCCCTGCACAGAGTGCCCCAGGACACCCCAGCTTATACCCATTTCAGCTTCTGCTATCTTGCCAGGGTGCCTTCAAGCACACAGAACCCTGGGACATAGTGGCTTGCACCCACTTCAATTTTAGCTCTCCTGCCAGGGTACCTACTGCACAGACAGCCTGGGGATCCCCTGGCTTGCACCCACTTTAGCTCCAGTTGTCTCTGTGCAGAGAGCCCTGGATACCCCAGATAGCGCCCACTTCGGCTTCAGCTATCCTGCCAAGATGCCTCGGCATGTAGAGCTTTGGCACACCCCAGCTTGCATCCACTTAAGCTTCAGCTGTCCTGCCAGGGCACCTGCTGCACAGAAAGCCCCAGGAAATCCTGGCCCACACCAGCCACAGGTCCAGCCAGGCAGCAAAAGTCACCAAACATATACAGTCTACATAGGGGATGACCATACACAAGACCATTCCTTCAAGTTTATGAAAAGTAGCTCTTTTGCCTAATCCATAGAAACAAACACAGAAAGTCAAGTAAAATGAGGAAACAGGAATATGCTTTAAAAGAAAAAGACAAAACCTTCAGAAAAACAAATAAATGAAACAAAGATAAGCAATATGCCTGATAAATAATTTAAAGTAATGATTATAAAGGTGCTCCTCAGGCTGGGGGCACCTGGGTGGCTCAGTCGGTTAAGTGTCTGACTCTTGATTTCAGATCAGGTCATGATGTCAGGGTCATAAGGCTGAGCCTCACATCAGGGTCTGCACTCAGCAGTCTGCTTGAGATTCTCTCACTTGTTCCCCCACCCTCCTCTCTCTCTCTCTCTCTCTCTAAGATAAATGAATAAATCCTTTAAAAAAAAAAAGGTGATTAGCAGGCTGGAAAGAAGACTGGAAGAACTCAGTGAGACCTTCAGTAAAGAGATATAAAATATAAAAAAAAAATCAGTGCTGAAGAATACAATAACTGAAATTTAAAAATACATGAGAGGGATTCAAAAGTAGATTAGCAGATACAGAAGAATGTATAGTGATCTGGAAGATAGGGTAATGAAAAGCACCCAAGCTGAACAGCAAAAAGAGAAAAGGACTTAAAAAAATGAGGACAGGTTAAGGTATCTGTTGGACAAAAGTAAACAAACATTTATATTATAGGGTCTTGCAAGAAGAGAGATTTGAAAAGGGCAGAAAACTTATTTGAAGAAATAGAGACGAAAATGTCCTTAACCTAGGGAAATAGACATCCAGATCCATAAAGCACAGAGAGTTCCAAACAATATGAACCCAAGAAGGTCCACACCACAAAACATAATAATTAAAATATCAAAGTTTAAAGATAAAGAGAGAATTTTATTTTATTTTTTTAATATTGATTTATTTGAGAGAGAGAGAGAGAGCAAGCAAGCATGAGTGGGGGAAGGGGCAGAGGAAAGGACTCTTCAAGCAGACTCTCTGCTGAGCACAGAGCCTGAGGTGGGGCTCAATGGAAAGAAACATGAGATCATGACCTGAGCTGAAACCAAGAGTTGGATGCTTAATGAACGGAGCCATCCAGGTGCCCCAATAAAGAGAGAATTTTAAAAGTAACAAGAGAGAAGCAAAAAGTTACACACAAGAGAAACTCTATAAAACTATCAGCTGATTTTTCAGTAAAAACTTCACAGGCAAAAGCAAATGACGTGATATACTCAAAATGCCGAAAGAAAAACACCTACAACCAAGAAGACTCATATATACAATGGGATATTACTCAGCAATCAAAAAGAATCAAAACTTGCCATTTGCAATGACATGGATGGAGCTAGAGAGTATTATGCTAAGGAAATAAATCAGTCAGAGAAAGACACATACCATATGATTTCATTCAAATGTGAAATTTAAGTAACAAAACAGAGAAACAAAGGGAAAAAAAGAGAGAGAGGCAAACCAAGAAACAGACTCTTAACTATAGAGAACAAATTGATGGTTACCAGAGGGAATGGGGTTAGGGGGATGGTTCAAATATGTGATGGGGATTAAGGAAGACACTTGTGATGAGCACCAGGTGTTGTATGGAAGTGTTGCATTAGTATATTGTACACTTGAAACTAAATTACACTGAATGTTAACTAACTGGAATTTAAATAAAATCTACAATAATAGTAGGAGAATTTAATACCCCATATATGTCAATACATCATCCAGGCATAAAATCACTAAAGAAATAATATCTTTGAATGATACATTAGACCATATAGACATAACAGGTATATATGGAACATTCCACCCCCAAACAACATAATACACATTTTTTTTTTCCAAGTGCACATGGGACATTCTCCAGAATAGGTCACTTGTTAGACCACAAAGTGAGTCTCAATAAATTTAAAAAGGTTGAAATCATTCCATGAATCTTTTCTGACTACAATGGTATAAAACTAGAAATCAATCATAAGGAAAAAAAAAAACAGAAAAAATACAACTGGAGGCTAAACAATATGATACTAAAATACCAATGGGTCAACAAAAAAAAATCAAAGAAGAAGTTTAAAAAAATACATGGAGACAAATGAAAATACAACAGTCCTAAATCTTTGGAATGCAGTGAAAGCAGTTCTGAGAGAGAAGACATACAGAGATACAGGCATACCTCAAGAAATAAGAAAAAGCTTAAATAAACAATCTAACCTTTCAACTAAAGGAACTAGAAAAAGAACACATTAAGTAGAAGGAAGGAAATAACAAATTCAGAGCAGAAATAAATTATATAGAGACTAAAAATAAGAATAATAACAATGATAATAATAATAATAATAGAAAATATCAATGAAACCAAGAGCTGGTTCATTGAAAAGATTGGTTAATCAAAATTGATTGACCCTTAGTCAGATTTATCAAGAAAAAAAGAGAAAGGACCCAAGTAAATAAAATTAGAAATGAAAGAGAAGTACTAACTGACACCATAGAAATACAAAGGATTATAAGAGAATACTATGAAAAATTATATGCCAACAAATTGGGCAACCTAGAAGAAATAGAAAATTCCTAAAAATATACAGTCTTCCAAAACTGAATCAGGGAGAAATAGAAAATCTGAATAGACAAATTCTACTAATGAAATTGAATTGTAAATCAAAAAGCTACCAAACAAAAGTGCAGGACCAGATGGACTCACAGGTAAATTCTACCAAACATTTAAGGAAAAGTTAATATGTATTCTCCTCAAAATATTCCAAAAAAATAAAAGAGAAAGAAAAGTCTCCAAATATATTCAATGAGGGAAGCATTAGCCTGATACCAAAACCAGACAAAGATACCACAGAACAAGAAAACTACAGGCTAATCAACAAAGAGGCAAAAATTCTCAACAAAATATTGACAAACCAAATCCAACAATACATTAAAAGGATCATTCTCCATGATCAAGTGAGACTTATTCTGGGGATGCATGAATGGTTCAATATTTGCAAATCAATCAGTGTAATACACCACAACAAAATGAAAGATAAAATTCATATGATCATCTCAGTAGATACTAAAAGAGCATTTGGCAAAATTCCACATCCACTCATGATAAAAACTCTCAATGAAGTGGGTACAGAGAGAACAAACCTCAATATAACAAAGGCCATATATGACAAACCCACATCTGACATCACACTGAATGATGAAAAACTAAAAACTTTTCCTTTAAGATCAGGAATAAGACAAAGATATCCACTCTTACTACTTTTATTCAACCTAGTATTGGAAGTCCTAGTTACAGCAATCAGACAAGAAAAAGAAATAAGAGCCATATTATTAAGAAAGAAATTAAACTGTCACTATTTGTGGATGACATACTATACATAGAAAACCCTAAAGATGTCATCAAAAGCTATTAGAAGTAATAAATAAATTCAGTAAAGTTGCAGGATACAAATTTATACCCAGAAATTGGTAGTGTTTCCATACACTAATAACAAAGTAGTAGAAAGAGAAATTAAGAAAATAATTCTATTTACATTTGCACTAAAAAGAATGAAATACCTAGTAATAAATATAACCAAGGAGGTTAAAGACTTGTACTCCAAGAACTATAAACATTGACAAAAGAAACTGAAGATGACACAAGTAGAAAGATATTCCATGTTCATGGATTGGAAGAATTAATATTATAATGTCCATACTACCCAAAGCAATCTACAGACTCAATGCAATCTCTATCAAAATACCAACAGCATTTTTCACAGGACTAGTACAAAGAATCTGAAATTTGTATGGAACTACAAAAGAACTTGAACAGCCAATGCAATCTTGAGAAAGAGCAAAGCTGGAGATAACACAATTCCAGATTTCAAGATATACTACAAAGCTGTAGTAATCCAAACAGTATACTACTGCACAAAAATAGACATATATCAATAGAACAGAATAGACAGCACAAAAATAAACATATGCTTATATACTCAACTAATCTATAACAAAGGGGCAAGAATATACAATGGGGAAAAGACAGTTTCTTCAATAAATGGTGCTGGGAAAACTGAGCAACTACATGCAAAAGAATGAAACTGGACCACTTTCTCACATCATATAAAAAAAAAAAAACGTATAACACATTAAAAACCTAAATGTGAAACCTGAAATCATAAAAATCCTAGAAAAGAGCACAGACAGAAATGTCTCTGACATCAGCCATAACAACATTTTTCTAGATATGTCTCCTAAGGCAAAGGAAACAGAAGCAGAAATGAACTATAGAGACTACACCAAAATAAGAATCATTTCCATAACAAAGAAAACCATCAACAAAACTAAAAGGCAACCTAATGAATGGGAGAAGATATTTGCAAATGATATATCTGATAAGGGGTTAATATCCAAAGTACATAAAGAACTTATACAACTCAACACACACACACACACACACACAAATTCAATTAAAAAATGGGCAGAGGACCTGAATAGACATTTTTTCAAAGAAGATGTACAGATGGCCAACAGACATATGAAAAGATGTTCATCACTAATCATCAAGGAAATGCAAATCAAAACCACAATGAGGTATTACCTTATACCTATCATAATGGTGAAAACAAAAAAGACAAGAAAAGGCTGGGCGGAGCAAGATGGCAGAGGAGTAGGAGACCTGGATTTCATCTGGTCCCAGGAATTCAGCTGGATGGGGATCAAACCATTCTGAACACCTATGAACTCAACAGGAGATCGAAGAAAAGAACAGCAGCAAATCTCTGAACAGAAAAGCGACCACTTTCTGGAAGGTAGGATGTGCGGAGAAGTGAATCCGAGGAGATACTCGGAAGATAGACGGAGGGGGAAGGGGCCTCCGTCAGCCCCTTCGGGCAAGTGATAGAGCCGCGGAGAACAAAATCAGAAATTTTAGAAGTCTGCTCCGCTGAGGGACATCGCTCCAGTGGCTAAGTGGGGGATGGAACCCTCATGGGACAGTGTGGTCTCAGAACCCTTGGGGTCACAGAAAGACCGGGGGTGCCTGAGTGCGGGAGAGCTCCCAGGTATCGGAGCGGGGAAGTCAGCTGCAGAGACGGAGCCAAGGCTGCAGAGACGGAGCTGAGGCACGGGCTCTCAGCTCGGGGTTGTCATAAACTGTGATCCGCAGCACAGTCAGGCCACTGCTCCTCCAGCAGGGACCCAACGACCGGCGGATATGGGGAGACTCACCTTCCTTCCCCGGGAGGAGTGGCGCAGGAGCACACTGCAGGGATCTGCTGGGTTTGGAGACTCCACATGGAGTTGGGTGCCAGAGATAGAAATGCTCGGTCACAGGCTGGGTGAGCACAGAGTGCAGCCGGAGACTGGAGAGATGGGAGTGATTGACTGCTTTTCTCTGGGGGTTCACTGGGGAGTGGGGCCCCGAGTTCTCGGCTCCTGGGCGGGGGGAGATTGGGAGGCCGCCATTTCACTCTCCGCCTCCAAAGCTGTATGGAAAGCTTGCAGGGAATAAAAGCTCCCAAGAGCAAACCCGGGCAGGGGCTGGGGCGGGGCAAGGGCGGGGCAATTCCGCCTCCGGCAAAGACATTTGGGAACCACAGCAACAGGCCCCTCCCCCAGAAGATCAGTGAGAACAGCCAGCCAAGACCAAGTTTACCGATCAATGAGAACGGCAGAACGCCAGCGCTAGGGGAATACTGCACATAGAATCCACGGCTTTTTTCCCATGCTTCTTTAGTCTTTCAAAGTTAATTTTTTAAACTTTTTTTTAAATTTTTCTTTTTCCGTTTTTCAACCAACATCTTATCAATCCCTTTTTTAAAAACATTTTTATTTTTCATTTTCAGAGTCATATTCTACACCTTCATAGTAGTTACACTTATTTTTGGCATATATATATATAAGTTGTTCTCTTTAAAATTTTGAGATACAGTTTCTTCTAACAGATCAAAATATACCCTAAATCTCTAGTGTATGGCTTTGTTCTAGTCTCCTGCCTGATCGATTCTCTCCCTTTTTTTCTTCTTTTTTTTAAAATCCTCTTCTTTCTTTTTTCAAACAACTTACCTTATCAATTCCTTTTATAAAATTTTTTATAATTTTCATCTTTACAGTCATATTCCGTCCCTTCATCGTATCAACCCTTATTTTTGTACATATGTAAGTTTTTCTTTCTTTAAAATTTTGGGAGGCACTTTTTTCTAACAGACCAAAATACACCCTAAATCTAGTGTGTGGCACTGATCTATGCACCAGCCTCACCATATTTGATCATATTCTGTTTTTTTGTTTTGTTTTGTTCTGTTTTTGTTTGTTTTTATCTTTTTCTTTTTTTTTTCTTTTTCTGTTTTCTTTCTTTCCCTTTTCCCCTGGCTTCAGGTCTTTTCTGATATGTTTAGTGTATATTTTCTGGGGACATTGTTACCCTGTTAGCATTTTGTTCTCTCATTCATCTATTCTCCTCTGGACAAAATAACAAGATGGAAAAAAATCACCTCAACAGAAAGAACAAGAGGTAGTACCGACTGCCAGGGACCTACTCAATACAGACATTAGTACGATGTCGAACCTAGAGTTCAGAATCATGATTTTAAAGATACTAGCTGGGCTTGAAAAAAGCATGGAAGTTATTAGAGAAACCCTTTCTGGAGAAATAAAAAAACTAAAATCTAACCAAGTGGAAATCAAAAAGGCTATTAATGAAGTGCAATCAGAAATGGGGGAGCTAACTGCTAGGATAAATGAGGCAGAAAAGAGAATCAGTGATATAGAAGACCAAATGATGGAAAATAAAGAAGCTGAGAAAAAGAGAGATAAACTAATGGATCACGAGGGCAGAATTCGAGAGATTAGCAATACCATAAGACGAAACAACATTAGAATAATTGGGATCCCAGAAGAAGAAGAAAGAGAGAGAGGGGCAGAAGGTGTATTGGAGCAAATTATAGCAGAGAACTTCCCTAATTTGGGAAAGGAAACAGGCATCAAAATCCAGGAGGCACAGAGAACCCCTCTCAAAATCAATAAAAATAGGTCAACACCCCGACATCTAATAGTAAAACTTATGAGTCTCAGAGACAAAGAGAAAATCCTGAAAGCAGCTCAGGAGAAGAGATATGTAACCTACAATGGTAGAAACATTAGACTGACAACAGACCTATCCACAGAGACCTGGCAGGCCAGAAAGGACTGGCATGATCTATTCAGAGCACTAAACGAGAAAAATATGCAGCCAAGAATACTATATCCACCTAGGCTGTCATTGAAAATGGAAGGAGACATAAAAAGCTTCCAGGACAAACAAAAACTAAAGGAATTTGCAAACATGAAACCAGCCCTATAAGAAATCTTGAAAGGGGTCCTCTAAGCAAAGAGAGAGCCTAAAAGCAACATAGTCCAGAAAGGAACACAGACAATATACAGTAACAGTCACCTTACAGGCAATACAATGGCACTAAATTCATATCTTTCAATAGTTACCCTGAATGTAAATGGGCTAAATGCCCCAATCAAAAGACACAGGCTATCAGATTGGATTTAAAAAACAAGACCCATTGATATGCTGTCTGCAAGAGACTCATTTTAGACCCAAAGACACCCCCAGATTGAAAGTGAGGGGGTGGAAAACCATTTACCATGCTAATGGACACCAAAGAAAGCTGGGGTGGCAATCCTTATATCAGACAAATTAGATTTTAAACCAAAGACTGTAAAAAGAGATGAGGAAGGACACTATATCCTACTTAAAGGGTCTATCCAACAAGAAGATCTAACAATTGTAAATATCTATGCCCCTAACATGGGAGCAGCCAATTATATAAGGCAATTAATAACAAAAGTAAAGAAACACATTGACAACAATACAATAATAGTGGGGGACTTTAACACCCCCCTCACTGAAACGGACAGATCATCGAAGCAAAAGATCAACAAGGAAATAAAGACTTTAAATGACACACTGGACCAAATGGACTTTACAGACATATTCAGAACATTCCATACCAAAGCATCGGAATACACATTCTTCTCTAGTGCCCATGGAACATTCTCCAGAATAGATCACATCCTAGGTCACAAATCAGGTCTCAACCAGTACCAAAAGATTGGGATCATTCCCTGCATATTTTCAGACCACAATGCCTTGAAACTAGAACTCAATCACAAGAGGAAAGTCGGAAAGAACTCAAATACATGGAGGCTAAAGAGCATCCTACTAGGGCACCTGGGTGGCTCAGTTGGTTAAGCAACTGCCTTCGGCTCAGGTCATGATCTTGGAGTCCCGGGATCGAGTCCCGCATTGGGCTCCCTGCTCAGCAGGGAGTCTGCTTCTCCTTCTGACCCTAACCCCTCTCATGTGTTCTCTCTCTCTCTCTCTCATTCTCTCTCTCAAATAAATAAGTAAATAAAAAAATCTTTAAAAAAAAAAAGAGCATCCTACTAAAGAATGAGTGGGTCAACCAGGAAATCAAAGAAGAATTTAAAAAATTCATGGAAACCAATGAAAATGAAAACACAACTATTCAAAATCTTTGGGATGCAGCAAAGGCAGTCCTAAGAGGAAAGTATATAGCAATACAAACCTTTCTCAAGAAACAAGAAAATCTCAAATACACAACCTAACCCTACACCTAAAGGAGCTAGAGGAAAAACAGCAAATAAAGCCTAAACCCAGCAGAAGAAGAGAAATAATAAAGATCAGAGCAGAAATCAATGAAATAGAAACCAAAAGAACAGTAGAACAGATCAACGAAACTAGGAGCTGGTTCTTTGAAAGAATTAACAAGATTGATAAACCCCTGGCCAGACTTATCAAAAAGAAAAGAGAAATGACCCAAATCAACAAAATCATGAATGAAAGAGGAGAGATCACAACCAACACCAAAGAAATACAAACAATTATAAGAACATATTATGAGTAACTATATGCCAGCAACTTAGATAACCTGGAAGAAATGGATGCATTCCTAGAGATGTATCAACTACCAAAACTGAACAAGGAAGAAACAGAATACCTGAACAGACCTATAACGACCAAGGAAATTGAAGCAGTCATCAAAAATCTCCCAACAAACAAAAGCCCAGGGCCAGATGGCTTCCCAGGGGAATTCTCCCAAACATTTCAAGAAGAATTAATACCTATTCTTCTGAAACTGTTCCAAAAAATAGAAATGGAAGGAAAACTTCCAAACTCGTTTTATGAGGCCACCATTACCTTGATCCCAAAACCAGACAAAGACCCCATCAAAAAGGAGAATTACCGACCAATATCCTTGATGAACATGGATGCAAAAATTCTCACCAAAATACTAGCCAATAGGATCCAACAGTACATTAAAAGGATTATTCATCATGACCAAGTGAGATTTATCCCTGGGCTGCAAGGTGGTTCAACACCCACAAATCAATCAATGGGATACAATACATTAACAAAAGAAAGAACAAGAATCATATGATCCTCTCAATAGATGCAGAAAAAGCATTTGACAAAGTACAGCATCCTTTCTTGATCAAAACTCTTCAGAGTATAGGGATAGAGGGTACATACCTCAATATCATAAAAGCCACCTATGAAAAACCTACAGCAAATATCATTCTCAATGGGGAAAAACTGAGAGCTTCCCCCTAAGGTCAGGAACATGGCAGGGATGTCCACTATCACCACTGCTATTCAACATAGTATTAGAAGTCCTAGCCACAGCAATCAGACAACAAAAAGAAATAAAAGGCATCCAAATCGGCAAAGAAGATGTCAAACTCTCACTGTTTGCAGATGATATGATACTTTATGTGGAAAACCCAAACGACTCCACCCCAAAAGTGCTAGAACTCATACAGGAATTCAGTAAAGTGGTAGGATATAAAATCAATGCACAGAAATCAGTGACATTCCTATACACCAACAACAAGACAGAAGAAAGAGAAATTAAGGAGTTGATCCCATTTACAATTGCACCCAAAACCATAAGATACCTAGGAATAAATCTAATCAAAGAGGCAAAGGATCTGTACTCAGAAAACTATAAAATACTCATGAAAGAAATTGAGGAAGACACAAAGAAAAGGAAAAATGTTCCATGCTCATGGATTGGAAGAACAAATATTGTGAAGATGTCAATGCTACCTAGAGCAATCTACACATTCAATGCAATCCCTATCAAAATACCATCCACTTTTTTCAAAGAAATGGGACAAATAATCCTAAAATTTGTATGGAACCCGAAAAGACCCCGAATAGCCAGAGGAATGTTGAAAAAGAAAAGCAAAGCTGGCGGCATCACAATTCCAGACTTCCAGCTCTATTACAAAGCTGTCATCATCAAGACAGTATGGTACTGGCACAAAAACAGACACATAGATCAATGGAACAGAATAGAGAGCCCATAAATGGACCCTCAACTCTATGGTCAACTCATCTTTGACAAAGTAGGAAAGAATGTCCAATAGGAAAAACACAGTCTCTTCAACAAATGGTGTTGGGAAACTTGGACGGCCACATGCAGAAGAATGAAACTGGACCATTTCCTTACACCACACACAAAAATAGACTCCAAATGGTTCAAAGACCTAAATGTGAGACAGGAGTCCATCAAAATCCTAAAGGTGAACACAGGCAGCAACCTCTTCGACCTCAGCTGCAGCAACTTCTTCCTAGAAACATTGCCAAAGGCAAGAGAGATGCAAGGGCAAAAATGAACTATTGGGACTTCATCAAGATAAAAGGCTTTTGCACAGCAAAAGGAACAGTCAACAAAACCAAAAGACAACCGACAGAATGGGAGAAGATATTTGCAAATGACATATCAGATAAAGGGCTAGTATCCAAAATCTATAAAGAACTTAACAAACTCAACACCCAAAGAACAAAGAATCCAATCAAGAAATGCGCAGAAAACATGAACAGACATTTTTCCAAAGAAGACATCCAAATGGACAACAGACACATGAAAAAGTGCTCAACATCGCTTGGCGTCAGGGAAATCCAAATCAAAACCTCAATGAGATACCACCTCACACCAGTCAGAATGGCTAAAATTAACAAGTCAGGAAACGACAGATGTTGGCAGGGATGCGGAGAAAGGGGAACACTCCTACACTGTTCGTGGGAATGTAAGCTGGTGCAACCACTCTGGAAAACAGTATGGAGGTTCCCCAAAAGGTTGAAAATAGAGCTACCATACGATCCAGCAATTGCACTACTGGGTATTTACCCCAAAGATACAAATGTAGGGATCCGAAGGGGTACACGCACCCCAATGTTTATAGCAGCAATGTCCGCTATAGCCAAACTATGGAAGGAGCCAACATGTCCATTGACAGATGAATGGATAAAGAAGATGTGGTATATATACCAATATTCCATTGTAATGGAATATTATGCAGCCATCAAAAGGAATGAGATCTTGCCATTTGCAACGACGTGGATGGAACTGGAAGGTGTTATGCTGAGCGAAATAAGTCAATCAGAGAAAGACATGTATCATATGACCTCACTGATATGAGGGATTCTTAATCTCAGGAAGCAGACTGAAGGTTGATGGAGTGGCGGTGGGTGGGAGGGATGGGGTGGCTGCATGATAGACATTGGGGAGAGTATGTGCTATGGTGAGCGCTGTGAATTGTGCAAGGCAGTTGAATCACAGACCTGTACCTCTGAAACAAATAATGCAATATGTGTTAAGAAAAAAAAAGAAGAAGAAGAAGAAGATAACAGGAGGGGAAGAATGAAGGGGGGAAATCAGAGGGGGAGACGAACCATGAGAGATGATGGACTCTGAAAAACAAACTGAGGGTTCTAGAGGGGAGGGGGGGTGGGAGGATGGGTTAGCCTGGTGATGGGTATTAAAGAGGGCACATTCTGCATGAGCTCTGGGTGTTATGCACAAACAATGAATCATGGAACACTACATCAAAAACTAATGATGTAATGTATGGTGATTAACATAACAATAAAAAATTAAAAACAACAACAACAAGAAAAAGACAAGAAAATGACAAGTGTTGGCAAGGATGTGGGGGGAAATGAACTCTCATGCACTATTGGTGATAATGTAAACCGGTACGGCCACTGTAATAAACAGTGTGGAGGTCCCTCAAAAAATTAAAAATAGAAATACTACTGATCAAATAATTCCACCACTGGGTATTTACTCAAAGAAAACAAAAACACGAATTCAAAAAGATATATGCACCTCATGTTTTGTTCAACATTATTTATTATAGTCAAGATTTGGAAGCAACTCAAATGTCCATCAATAGAGAAATGGATAAAGATGTGGCATGCACACACACACACACACACACACACACAGTAGAATATTATGCAACCATAAACAAGAATGAGATTTTTTTGCCATTTGCAACAACTTGGATGGACCTAGAACATATTATACTAAGTCACACTGAGAGATACAAATACCATGTGATTTTACTCATATGTGGAATCTAATAAACAAATGAATAAAAAAACAAAAAGCAGAATCATATCCATAAATACAGAGAACAAACTGATGGTTGCCAGAAGGAAGGACGGTGGGCACATTGGCAAAATAGATGAAGGGGAGTGGGATACGGGCTTCCAGTATGGAATGAATAATTCACAAGAATAAAAGTCACAGCATAGAAAATATAGTCAATGATATTGTAACAGCAATGTATGGTGGTGGATGGTAGCTACCCTTGGAGTGATTATAACAACATATAGAGAAGCTGAATCACTGTTGTACACCTGAAAATAATGTACCATTGTGTGTCAACTACACTCAAAAAAAATTCTCAATTTGTGTCTTTTTCTGCAGCTCTGATGGTTTTCAGGATGCTTCTTTGATGTCATTTATAAGGAGATGAGGTTTTTTTATGTGAATAATGACCCTCAAGGTTCTCTGGTATCATAAGAACCTGGTGCCTGGGATATCACCCCAATCTGTGATTTCTCTTGAATTGCCCTACCACTTTGCTACAAGGCATCTTGAGTGTAAAGACTGCATCCTCAGTACTTAGCCCTGACTCTGACAGAGTAAATATTAAATGATATTGCTGAATAAACAAATGAATAGATCTGCAGCTCTTTAAAGTATTATACTTATTTATAGTCATGCCATTTCTGAGACTAGATTATGTTTTCTAATTACATTTATCATTTCCTCTTGTTACAGATATGTGACATGCTTAAAACAGAAGTCATGAAAAGACAGAAAACCACAAAGAAATAATTGCCTATAATACCATCACCCAGAGATAATTATTATAAACACTTGATATATATACTTCCAGAATATCTTTAAATCATATATTTTTTTAAAAATTATGCTTTGCCTATTAATTTCAGCTTGCTTGTTTTTCACTTAAACACATATGGTGTATATTTCCCACATTAGCAAATATCAATCTGTAAAATCATTTAATGGTTAATTAGCATTCCATCATATGGCTGTCCATACTTCTTTATACACATTATATAAATAAATATAGTGGGCTTGAGTGTTTTATTGCCTATTATCTTCTTACAGGCAAAATAAACAATGCCTTGTATTTTGGTAGGTATTCAGTTAGTGCAGATCAATTGTAAAAATGGTTACGTTAATTATTTTCAACATAAGAGTGGATAAGCCAGTAAACTTATTTATTCTTATCACAAAACTTTGTAAATTGTATACTGATAAGCTCTTTTACTAAAAATTCAATTCAAAATGACTCCATTAGAACTTTACCTGATGATGGGCGCCTGGGTGGCTCAGTTGGCTAAGCGACTGCCTTCAGCTCAGGTCATGATCCTGGAGTCCCGGGATCGAGTCCCACATCGGGCTCCCTGCTCAGCAGGGAGTCTGCTTCTCCCTCTGACCCTCCTCCCTCTCATGCTCTCTGTCTCTCATTCTCTCTTTCGCAAATAAATAAAATCTTAAAAAAAAAAAGAACTTTATCTGATGATATTATTCAGAATTGTGGAACTCAGATTGAAATGCAAATTTCATAATATTTTCCCTCATAGGGTCTTAATAGGGTTAAGGGTTGAGAATTTTAGATCTTAGAATAATGCACTGTTCCACATTGTAGAGTACGTAGCAGTATCCATAACAACCATGACTCTTTAAAGATATTTTAATTGCAGCATTCTTTGGAATTGTTGATGGTTTATTATGACAAAATGAAGACAACTTAAGGAATGCTATTTATTGATAAATGGGTTTCTAAACAACATAATGCAGAATCAACTTTATATTCTGCTTTTCTGACAAGGGAATGGTTATATCTGAAAGAAAAGAGATGCAAGATACTCTTTCTATGCTATCCATTTGAAGAAAAGGATTATGTTAAGCATATATTAAAAAAAAAAAAAAAAAAGGTTACCTTCAGGCCCCAAACCATTGAATCTAGGAAACTCAAGGAATTTGAATATTGGTCAATTAGCCAGAAAACAAAACATTATAAAAAAATCAAAATCATTTCAAGTTAGCAAAATTTTAGTTTGCTTACTTTGTTAACTTGGCATAGCATGACACAACTGAATGTGGTCAAAATTATTTCTGTATTAAACAAGAGTATTACTTTTCTCTGTTTGAGAGAATATGTGTAGGTCATCTAGTTAACACTAATTAACTTAATTTATTTATTTATATAATTTAATATATTCTGAATTATTGAGTAAGTATAACTAATAGTCAAGTCACAGCAGTACTGGAGCAGATATACAGCTTAAGGAAAAGCTACTAAGGAGTCTATTAGAAACCTTAAGAGGGGCACCTGGGTTGGTTAAGCATCTGCCTTCAGCTCAGGTCATGGTCCCAGGGTCCTGGGATCAAGCCCCACATCAGGCTCTCTGCTCAGTGGGGGAATCTTCTTCTCCCTCTCCCTCTGCCCCTCCACCTGCTTGTGCTCTCTCTCTCTCTCTCAAATAAATAAATAAAATATTTTTTAAAAAAGAACCTTAAGAAAAAAATTCATAAAGGCAGAATAGAAAGTAGAAACAAGAAAAAACTTTACTCTGTCTAGGAGTGTGAACGAAAGATAAGTAGAAAGGAGAAGGGGGGAAAATATACCTTGAGGAATAAACCATCAATGAAGCTGGGAGATAAAAGAAATATCGTTCATTGTTAGTTTTCTTATGTAAAATTAACAAATCTATAAAAAGGTGACTGACATCTGAGTACAAAATAATATAGTGTAAAAATCTGACTGTCCTACTGAGTCCCTCTCACTCTTTGCTTGTTGACAGCTAAAAGCAAAGAAACCTATGGGTAGATTTTAAGAAGGCCTAGAAAACAGCAGTGCCACAGATAGAAAGAGCCAGGATCCTTTAATAATCGTGCAAAAGGCCACACATCAAATATCCAAACTGTGATATGATCTATAAATGAAGAATTTTGCTACGTTACGGAGAGTTGGAGGTTGTTTTTAACTTAGCTAGCATTAATCACCCCCAAATATCTACCAAACTTGCTCTTCAAGGTTTTTCTGTTGACATTACTTACTGCGCATTTAAGTGTTATGTTTGGTAGTTTGAGGAGCATTTTGTGCTAATTGTTACCCTCTGGAGTTTACCAGGTTTTATTAACTCAAGAACAGCCAGTCCATATACAGACCAATAATCTATGTTGAGATCTGGTATATAAAGATGAACTGGGGGCGCCTGGGTGGCTCAGTTGGTTAAGCGACTGCCTTCGGCTCAGGTCATGATCCTGGAGTCACAGGATCGAGTCCCACATTGGGCTCCCTGCTCGGCAGGGAGTCTGCTTCTCCCTCTGACCCTCCCCCCTCTCATGTACTCACTCTCTCTCATTCTCTCTCTCTCAAATAAATAAATAAAATCTTTAAAAAAAAAAGATGAACTGGGTCATGCCCTTTGGAATCTGAAGAGGGAAACACAGAGAGCCTCACTCAGTTAATAAGAGGATTGGATATATAAAATATGTATATAGAGAGATAAAGTCAGTCAGGGCCATGTACAATCATGACAAGGCCAAGTTATAAGGCGGAATGTATACACAGAGATAATAGAGATTCTACCAGAGGAAGATGCTAGAACCAGTGGCTTGCCAGAGCTCCCTTTGATCTTCTCTACCTTGATCCATTCCAGTACCAGCCAATAATCCCTCTTGTAGCTTACAGTGACCTAGATGAGAAGCTGTTTCTACAAATGGAAAAGTAAATTGTGTATGAATGAGAAACACTTAAATACATCCTTCAACTTTATGTTTGTGAAAAAATATATAATTCTATGTGGAAATAAATCACAAAATATCAACATAAGCATTTAATATTTTATACTTAATGTATATCAATAATATAAGCAAAATTGAAGGGAATACAAATTGAGACTAAATATTTAATAAAATTACATCACAAAAAAGGTAAATAACTTTACTGTATAAAAAGAACATACAAATTGATAAGAAAGGCACTAATGCTCCAATGGGATAATATGGAAAGATAATGGACTAACAGTTCATAAGAGAAGATGTAGAAAAAGCTGACTAGCATATGAAAATATGTTTAACTTCACTAATAAGGAAATAAGATATAAGTCAATAATGAAACATTTTTACTTATCAAATATTTATCAAATGTTAATAATATGCTTATAGTGGTTGAGTGAGTAATGTAATATAACACACTACCAATGTATTTGTAAATTGATAGAATCATTCTGGAAAGCAGTTAGGCCGTACATATCTAGAGCCTTCAAAATGTTTATTCACACTGACACAATAATCCTTTCTCTATAATATATGTCAAAAATGGTCAGAAATATAGGCATAGACTTATGTTAAAATTATATTAGCATTTCTCTTTCATATACAATTTATTTTTTCAGTTGTTTTTATAAACTATCTTCTTCATTTACTCACTTTGGTACCTCCAAAGCCCAGCCCAGTGCCTGGCATAGGGAGGATGACACAAAAAAGGCATTTGATAAAAATATGTTGAATAAACAAATTAATAAAGGAAGAAAGATATTCACTACAGTATTATTTGAAGCAATAAAGTATTAGAAAAAAGTACTCAGTGAAAAGTTAAATAAATTATAGTACATAAAAATAATTGGATTTAACATAGAAACATTAAAATTGTGATGTTCTTAATGACCTAAGAAATGGTTTGAAAGTGAAGGTAGTAGTGTGGTGCCTGGGTGGCTCAGTCTGTTAAGCATTGGACTCTTGATTTCAGCTCAGGTCATGATCTCAGGGGGTGGGATCTCATGAGATTGAGCCCCTCATCAGGCTCTGCTCTGGGCATGGAGCCTGCTTAAGATTCTCTCTCTCCTTCTCCCTCTGCCCCTCCCCTGACTCTCTCTCTCGCTCTCAAAAGAAAAAAAAAAAAGAGTAGTGAAAAATAGAATATAGCACAATATTGTAGTGAAAAATAGAATATAGTAGTAAAAAATAGAAATAGTTCAGTATATTCTGAACTATGCTAAAATATGCATGTATATCTGAAGATAAAAAGAAAGACACTAATACATACATATTGGTCAAATTTGGTCAGATATTACATGTGATGTTCAAATTTGAGAGGTTTCTGACTTTTACTTTCTTCTTTACGCTTTTCAATATTTTTCACTTTTTATAGTGCTTTATTACTTTTATTATTATATCATACACTATTTTTATATATTACTTTCTTATTCAAACATAGAATTAAAATTTACGTATGCAGTTTCCCATTTTTATTTAAATTCCAGTTAGTTAACATACAGTATAATATTAATTTCAGGTGTAGAATTTAGTGATTCATCAATTATATACAACACCCAGTGCTCATCACAATCAGCGCACTCCCTAATACCCATCACCTACTTAACCCATCCCCTAACTGACCTATGCTTCAGCAACCCTCAGTTTGTTCTCTGTAGTTAAGAGTCTATTTCTTGGTTTGCCTCTCTCTCTCTTTTTTCCCCCTATGTTCATTTGTTTTGTTTCTTAAATTCCACATAAGAGTGAAATCATATGGTGTTTGTCTTTCTCTGACTGACTTATTTCACTTAGCATAATACTCTCAAGCTCTGTCCACATTGTTGCAAATGGCAAGATTTCATTCTTTTGATGGCTGAATAATATTCCATTATATATACCAAATCCTCTTTATCCATTCATCAGTTGATGGATAGTTGGGCTCTTTCTACAATTTGGCTATTGTGGATAATGCTGCCATAAACATTGGGGGTACATGTATCCCTTCAAATCAATATTTTTGTATCCTTTGGATAAATACCTAGTAGTACCATTGCTGGATCATAGGATAATTCTATTTTTAACTTTTTGAGGAACTTCCATACTATTTTCCAGAATGGTTGCACCAGTTTACATTCCTACCAACAATACAAGAGGGTTCTCCTTTTTCTCATCCTCACCAACATCTGTTGTTTCCTCTGTTATTGATTTTAGCCATTCTGACAGGTGTAGGGGATATTGTAGTTTTGATTTGTATTTCCCTGATGATGAATGATGTTGAGCATCTTTAATTGTCTGTTAGGCATCTGTATTTTTTTTTAAATGTCTATTCATATATTCTGTCATTTTTAACTGGCTATTTGTTTTTTGGGTATTGAGTTTGATAAGTTCTTTATATATTTTTGATACTAACCCTTTATGAGATATGTCATTTGCAAACACCCTCTTCCATTCTGAAGGTTGCCTTTTAGTTTTGTTGATTGTTTCTTTCACTGTGCAGAAGCTTTTTATCTTGATGAAGTCCCAATAGTTCATCTTTGCTTCTGTTTCCCTTGCCTCCGGAGATGTATCTAGTAAGAAGTTGCTATGGTCCATGTCAGAGAATTACTGTCTGTGTTCTCCTCTAGTATTTTGATGGTTTCCTGTTTCACAGTTAGGTCTTTCATCCATTTTGAATTTATTTTTGTGTATGGCATAAGAAAGTGGTCCAGTTTCATTCCTTTGCATGTGGCTGTCCAGTTTTCCCAACACCATTTGTTGAAGAGATTTTGTTCCATTGGATATTCTTTCCTGCTTTGTTGAAGATAAGTTGACCATTTAGTTGTGGGTCCATTTCTGGGTTCTCTGTTCTGTTCCATTGATCTATATGTCTGTTTTTATGCCAGTACCATACTGTCTTGATGATTATAACTTTGTAATACAGCTTGAAGTCTGGGATTGTGATACCTCCCACTTTGCTTTTATTTTTCAACATTACTTTGGTCTTGGTCTTTTCTGCTTCCATACAGATTTTAGGATTATTTGTTCTAGCTCTGTGAAAAAATGCTGTTGGTATTTTGATAGGGATTGCACTGAATGTGTAGATTGTCTTGAATAGAATAGACATTTTAACAATATTTTTTCTTCCAATCCATGAGCATGGAATGTTTTTCCATTTGTGTCTTATTTAGTTTCTTTCATAAGTGTTCTATAGTTTTCAGAGTATAGATCTTTCACCTCTTTGGTTAGATTTATTCCTAGGTTTCTCATGGTTTTTCATGTGATTGTAAACAGGATTAATTCCTTGATTTCTCTTTCTGCCGTGTCATTATTGGTGTATAGAAATACAATAGATTTCTGTACATTGATTTTATAAATCTAATCCAACAATACATTAAAAGAATCATTCACCATGATCAAGTGGGATTTATTACTGAGTTGCAAGTGTGGCTCAATATTTACAAATCTATCAATGTGATACACCACATTAATAAAGGATAAAAACCATATGATCCTCTCAATAGATGCAGAAAAAGCATTTGACAAAATATAGCATCCATTCTTGATAAAAACCCTCAACAAAGTAGGAAAAAAGGGACCATACCCCAGTATCATAAAAGCCATAGATGAAAAACCCACAGCTAATAAATATCCTCCTCAATGAGGAAAAACTGAGAGCTTTTCCTCTGTGGTCAGGAACACGGCAGGGATGACCACGCTCATCACTGTTATTTAACGTAGTATTGGAAGTCCTAACCTCAGGAATCAGACAACAAAAAGAAATAAAAAGCATCCAAATCAGCAAGAAAGGAGTCAAACTTTCACTATTTGCCGACAACATGGTACTCTATGTAGAAAACCTGAAAAACTCCACCAAAAAATTACTAGAACTGACACATGAATTCAGTGAAGTCACAGAATTAAAATGTATTTTTTTAAAGATTTTATTTATTTATTTATTTGAGAGAGAGAATGAGAGAGAGAGAGCAGGAGAGGGGGGAGGGTCAGAGGGAAAAGCAGACTCCCTTCCAAGCAGGGAGCCCGATGCGGGACTCGATCCTGGGACTCCAGGATCATGACCTGAGCCAAAGGCAGTCGCTTAACCAACTGAGCCACCCAGGCGCCCCTAAAATGTATTTTAAAACTGCCTGTAAGGCAGTGCCAGCTCTATTCAACCAATTTAACAGAATGTTCAGAATTGTACTCTGTGAATATCTGATAAGGGCTAATTGATGATGATGGTCATTAAAATCATTTTTTTTTTTTTTTGTAGCCCAAAATGACAGACAAAAAAATTCCAGGGACTTTCAGCTTAGTTTAAAAGGAAAAGAAAACATTATCAGGTGATACTTGAGAGGTGTTTTATGAATAGCGTTAAAGGGTTAAGTAATAAAGGGTTAAGATGACTTTACTATTTAATGGTATATAATATATAAAGCACATGAACAAGTGTCTAGTACATAACATAGACCCAATATATATCAATTCTCTTTCCTTATTTGTGTTCTTGCTAATCACTTTAGTTCTAGCCTAATCCAGAACTCTCACATTGACACCCTACCCATGCTTCCCACCCGTCCACCTCCCAAACACCCAGTCCTGTACCAAGATATATATATATATATATATATATGGCTGTGCCAGATCTATTCAAACAACTTAACAAAATGTTCAGAATTGTACTCTATGAATATATGGTGATTCTAATTGCTGATGATAATCACTAAAAGGGCCCTTTTTTGGGTATGTGTATCAATATGCTCAAATGACAGGCAAAAATATTTCAGAAACTTCTATCACAAAGAGATATTGTGATGAACGAGGCACCAGAAACCCTGGAAAAGGATTGGTTAGCATCATGGAGCTCAGATTTGGATCTTGGACATTATCCTTCAACATAGAACACATGTGGGGACCTGTGTTTCCCTTACCATTATATGTATGTCTTTTGTAAATCAGCTGCTGCCCACAGTGGTTAGTATGGCTTGCTACCCAGCTTTTTAGTAATGTGGGTGTGATATGTCATTCCAATTACCCCACCTCTATATATGACTATGCCACTTCTATGTGATCTGTTACTGTGTTTCCAAGGTGTCAAACTTAATGCTTACACATCTACTCACAGATTTACAATAGTTAAATGTACCATTACTTTTCTTCTGTTGTGCATCAGACATTCTATGTGACTGTCTATAGATAATTGTAATCTCCATTTGGATAGCCTTCTTTTAGAAATAAAATAGGTCTTATTTGTACATAATACATTAGTGGAAAAAAGAGTCATGATTAATCACACAGATGTCCCAAATATTATTCAACATGCCAGTGGTGTCTGATGCCATCTGTGTCTATTCACCCAGTTTGGAACATGTTAACTATGACCAGTTGCCTTACCTTGCTTCATCATTCTAGGCTGCACTTCTTCATTGAAATTCAGTAGAAAATAACAATTGCTTTATCAAATAGTGAAAAAAAAAAACCACTTTAATATTATTCATCATGGATGATATTGTCATCATTCCACCTCTATCTACTATCCATTATATATATCAATATATATCATTATATCTTTTGTTTCTCTCTCTGGGTTCTCTCTATTCTCTTCCAGTCCCACATCTTTTATTACCTGACTTAAGAAGTTGAGGTGACATTACTGAGATCCTATGGTTAGAAGAAATGCCAGTATCCATTGCATACTTCTTCCTTAGTACAAGGAATCAGAATATATATACC
This sequence comes from Neomonachus schauinslandi, assembly GCF_002201575.2. Classification (NCBI taxonomy): domain Eukaryota; kingdom Metazoa; phylum Chordata; class Mammalia; order Carnivora; family Phocidae; genus Neomonachus; species Neomonachus schauinslandi. The sequence continues at coordinate 117,877,930 of NC_058404.1, read as the reverse complement.
CCTTTGGGCCCATCTCATCAACTCACAGAATACTTCAATTCCTTATCCCTAAACCTGTAACCCCAGTTAAGTATATCCTAAATGCTTGCCAGTGTTAAAATAAAGATACTCCAAAGGGAGTATTTATTTATTTATTTTTATGTTATGTTAGTGACCATACAGTACCTCATTAATTTTTGATGTAGTGTTCCATGATTCATTGTTTGCATATAACAGCCAGTGCTCCATGCAATGCATGTCCTTCTTAATACCCATCACTGGACTTGGACAAAAAAGCAATGCCTATGGAGCCAAGAGGAAGAGAGAAACACCCTTCTAGCAGTCATACCATCAAGAGCTTCCAGTCTATTGAATGGTAGGTGTCACTGCCAAACTCCCTCAATACAAGGAAAACTTCCAGATGCAGTTGGATCATCCTATATGCGATATCATCTACTAGGAAAAATCATTCTCTGGAGCTTATTTTTATGGTGGGTTACTGGTACTATTTTGTATATAAAGCATGGTTCATGAGTATCTTCACAATAAAACTCCTGCTTAGTCAAGGCTTAAATAACTGATATGTAGGCATACTCTGCTCTCCCTGTCACATTTTCCACATGTTGTTAGGACTCTCCAAGCATGAGAACAATTGCTTCTCCTAGAGTGAGTTCTGGGAGGGGTACCTATTTACTGATATACTGTGGCATGTGTCAGAAAATTGGACTTTTGGTAGATTATATTAAAATACCCACTGCCTGCTGAAAATTTAACAGCCACGCAATTGAATGGTCTGTGGTCAAGGTTTTAGAAAAGGGAATGGTGACCTTGTAGAGATGCAAGCCACTTAATCAATAAATAAAGCCCCAGAAAGCTGAAGAAGAGACAGCTGGCACCTTGACATTCTATTTTGATGGTGATTTCATTAAATTTTGGAAAATGTATACTTGACTTAGCTTTAGTTGCTGAGAACTGAATGAAAGAGGCAGACACACTATATTTGCTTTGTGCTAAATGAGTATGTTTAGTGAAATACCTGATTTGGTAACAATAACCACTATGTATACCCAGATGTGCAAATGAGTAGCTAAGTTTATAGATTGATGATAAATATGTGCAGAGAAATTAGGAGCTTAGTTAGACAATCAATCCACACATCATTTTCTTTTAACTAACAGGGCACATGGAATTCCTGCAAGCATGTTTCCTTGAGTTCCTATTGAAAATAATTTGGTTTGTTTTCCAACTTACTTTTCTTGAAAGTCAGAGAAAATTTACCTTGTTAAGGAAATCATACTCACCATGATAAAGAAATACAATGTACAGAAAAACTGAATAATCACTTATTCCTAAGAAGAGAAAGCTTTTCTAAATAGGATCAGATCAATATACCTTTCAACCAAGTATTATATTTGTAATATTAGAATATGAATATGTATGAAAACTATAGGTACCCAAAGATTGTCTACAGTTGCTAATATGTTTTGACAGGACTGTAATTTTGTCATTCCTTGATAAGAGTTGGAGACAGTCATGAAATACAAACTGTGGGTTGGCTATTTTATATGCTATAAAAAGAAAAATTGAAAGAAAAACAGTCCCATTGAATCATGATCAAAAAGCACAGATCAAGGGTATTTAGTCCTTAGAAATGTGATAGTTCTCAAAAATACTTTAAAAAAACTTAAAGTGAAGCTAATTCTAAAAAAATTACTAATTCTAATTATTCTTATGAATTATTCATATGAATGGAGAAGAATTAATACTTAAGGCGAATTGTAACAGTAGATATGCATAATTATGTGTCTATCATATTGACTTCTATATGCTCTTACAAATGCAGATAAGAACAAGTAGAGTTCGTTTCTCTTGCTAAATAATGTTGATTACATAGTTATTGATATTTTATTTTATTTATTTATTTATTTATTTATTTATTTATTTATTTATTTATTTATTTATTTTAGATTTATTTATTTATTTATTTGACAGAGAGAGAGAGCGAGAGCAGGAACACAAGCAGGGGGAATGGGAGAGGGAGAAGCAGGCTTCCCGCCGAGCAGGGAGCCCGATGTGGGACTCGATCCCAGGACCCTGGGATCATGACCTGAGCCGAAGGCAGACGCTTAACGACTGAGCCACCCAGGCGCCCCTAGCTATTGATATTTTAAAGTTATTTCACTTTTATATTGAATGTCAATGTATTTTTTTTACTTATTCTATCATAAAACAACACATAAGAGTGAAACAACATACAGTCTATATACAATATGAGTACAGTTGTTTACCATCATTGTAAATTCTAAATTTACATCAGGCCCTCTTAGAAAGAAAATTTCTGAGTTATGCAAGGGTTAAAAGATGGAAATATTCTTTCATCAAATCTCATTTTTCCCTCTCTCTTTGAAGTAATCTGAAAGCTTATCATTTGTCAAAATAAACATGTAAGGTTAGAAAGGGCAGCACTGAAAAATGGTATACATTTCTTTTTCTGGACTAAACAACTTTAAAGGCATACTTAGATTCTGGCCATTATTCAATTCACCTTGGTATTGACTTAGTCTCATACAAAAGGACCTACTTGACAGTTGCACAATTGTGTAAAAACATTAAAACTGCTACTATTATTAATGGCTAATTGAGAGCCTAGCATTTGTCAGGCACTGTGTTAAATACCGTGCATATATCTCCTCACTCAACTAAACACACTATGAGGGGGCACTGTTATTATCCCCAATTTGTATATAAAAACATTTAAAATAAAAAGTCTAAATAACCAGCACAATGCTGCTTGACAGACTCTAGTTAGAGATTCACAGTCTAAGGGACTCTAGGATCATACTTAACTACTTACTGTGCCATCATATGGTAGGTAAAATATGCTGCAGATACAATATTTAACTGCAAATAAACATTGTTTCTGGACATGATGAAATTAAGAATAATGAGACCTAGAATCATAGAATCTTAGAGTATAAGGGGCTAGAAAGGTAACCAAGTCTAACAAAGTTTTAGTGATTCTGTCATGGGTCAGACATTGTCCCAGGCAAGGTGGATATACAGTTGTGATGAACAACACAACATTGAACCGCATGGGTCCAGTTATATGTGGGGTTTTTTTTCCCCAATAAATGCAGTACAGTACTGTAAACATATTTTCTCTTCCTTTTGATTTTTAAATATCATTTTCTCTTCTCTTAGCTTACTTTATTGTAAGAATACAATATATAATACATATGACATACAAAATAATTGTTCACTATTTATGTTATTGGTAAGGTTTCTGGTCAACAGTAAGCTATCAGTAGTTAAGTTTGGGGGGGAGTCAAAGTTATACATGGATTTTCGATTGCATGGGGATCAGCACCCGTAACCCCCAAGTTGTTCAAGTGTCAACTGTAGCAGTGATTAAAACAAAGTTCTGCTCTCATGAATCTTTGTTAGAAACAAAGAAATAAGTAGAATGGATGATGTCAGAGAGTGATAGGGTTATAGGGAAAAATAGATATATTTCAAGGGAGAGTTCCTTTAGTGTGAGTATCAAGGTAAGGTCTCTCTTAGAAGGTGGCATTTGGGTTGATGCTGAGTAATAAGAGGGAGTCAGAGGTGTGGAATCTGAGGGCACTGAGTGTTCCTTCAGAAGCAATAGCCGATGCAAAGGTCTGAAACTGGAAAGGAGTGTTGGCATGTTCCTAGAGAAGAAAGATGGCCAGTGTGGCTAGAACACATGGAGCAACAGGAAAGAGGAGGGCAAAAGATAGGCAGGGACTGGACCATTCAGGGCCTTGTAGACAATGGAAAGGAATTTGGATTTTTACTAAGGAAGAGAACACTAGAGTGTCAGGAAATGCACAACCTGATTTAGGTTTTAAAAATCTCTCTCTGGCTGCTCTTTAGAGAATGGATTGGAGAGGCAAAAAAAAAAAAAAAAAAAAGTGGAAGCAGAAAGACCAGATGGAGGGTTACTGAAGAAGGTGGCATGAGTGATGATGATGATACCTTGGATTCAGAAAGAGAAGTGGAAAGATCAGAATACGTTGTAGAAGTAGAGTCAATAAGATTTGCTTCCTTACATTGAGTTACAGTAATCTCCACATAATCTTTACCTACTGACTTGGTCTGGACCTCAGAGGAAATACAGAATAAGTTTAATACCTTCAGGCATTGGAAAGCAGCACACATGACCTCTCTGAAATCTCATATTGAAGAGCCCTTCTTCCCTCCAACGGTCTTCTGATACCTTGTTAACACTGTTGAATATCTTGGACACCTTCTACTGGTTACCTTCTTGTTTGGCAATGTCCCCTTTAAAAAGGGGTGCCAGCACTGACTGAAGCACTTCATTGTTCTCTGACCCCTGTGGAGGACAGTGGGGCTATTTGCTCCTGGTGTACTGCATTTCTTTTAACAGAGGCTAATGCACATGAATTACATGTTTAGTGAAGAAAAGAGGTGGGGGATATAGTTTGAAGGGTCAGAACCAGGACTATCACTTGTCATCCTATTGTTGCAGAATATCTGTGAAAGTGATTCCCTTAGGTAAAGGGAAGCCGAGCTGGGGAGATGATGGTTTTCTCTGCAGATGACCATCTTAAGAGAAGGTGCTAAACAGATAATTAAATAAAGCTGCTTCTAAATAGATGTGCTGGGTGTGGGGGTGCAGTGAGGAGAGCAGATAGGGAAACAGGATAGGAGGGAGAGAAAGCGAATCAAGATTAATAATGAGAAACCACTCTGAGGTTTCCTGTTCAAGGAATAGGGTGAGTGAAGTGGAAAATTCAGGTGAACAGAAAACAATTACTTTCAGTTGAAAGCAAAGGTAAACATGATTTTTGGAGTAAAGTTCTCTGGGCTCTTTAATGACCTTAATTGGTTTGACTCCTTGTTTTGCATCAGTCACAAATAATACTCCGTGAACCAAATTTTAATCAATCACTACAAAAGCGGTGTCTTAACTATGATTTAGCTAATTTGTTTCCTTATCAGTTATTTCCGTACCATGGTTCCGCAGGACATACAATAAGTCTATTAACTCTGCCGCAGTCTTAGGATGTGAGAATTTGTGGCATATTAAAACTGTCTCCTAAATGCCAGATCTGATTTTCCATCTTTGTTACATTTCATTTTTATTACTCTATGCAGAATATTGCCCTATTCTGTGAATGAACACCTGAAATTCAGAAAAGACCATGAGATGGTGGAGAGGGACATTTTGAAGAAGAAATTAACTTAATCCCTAAGAGAAAATGTGCCATGTTCAATGAATGAAAATATATCAATCTATTTATCCTCCTCATTCAAGGAAGGGGTCATTATGCACACAGTTCTCTTCTAAATAAGAAAAAATAAAATCATAATAGTTGATATTTAACTCTCATCTTTCTGATAATTTGTGCTGCAAATGTTGAGTTGGAGGTAGAAGTAAATAGAAAAGCCCCAAACAGGGCCTCCACAACAGTCCTTTTTTGAGACAAATGATTCTTTGATATTCACACTCTAGATTACAGTAGAATATAATCCAGGAACCAAAAGAAATATATCATTAACAAGAACAAAAACAGCAAAATCTCATTTTTTATGCTTTCTAGGATTAGTAAGAATTTTATAGAAACTAATGTAGTCATTTTTACAGCTTCCTGAAGAATAAATTTAAATAAAAAAGAATGATTATAAAGGCTTGCATCTATTAAGAGTTTGCTATGTGCTAACTTGCATGCTTAATGGATTGCCTTGATGCTTTACAAACCACCATAATTCATCTTTGCCAAGTGACCTAAAGAGACAGTATTTCAAAACTTTTGGGGTGCAAAATCATCATCTAAATTCATTAACAGGATACCCAAGTACCACACTTCATTGTACTTCCTGAACAACCTATGGCATTTATATGTTAATTTCACCAGCTTCACCATTCCACGTCAATTCAATGTCTGTACGGAGCTTTTAGTTTTGGCCAATTCCCTAAAGATGTGTGAGGGTAAAAATATGCTCTTATACAAGGAAAAAACATTGAATATAATGTAGTTAAATATTCAAAATATTTTTGGCAAAGCGTGGCCTCAAAGATTAGGAATACTGTTGTATAGATCAGAAACTAGTTGAGATTTATTCTGTCATTTAACATGGCCTGGGACAATTTTTATTTAACCTTTTAAAATCAAATGGAGGGAGCTCATGAATTATAGGTAACACTAAGGTCTTCTGGTTAGAGAAGAGAGAAACTGATGAGAGTATGTTGTAGCAAGATAACATGAGACTATGAGATGGCATTCAAGTGGCAATCGAGTTCCTATGGGAGTAAGTGAAAAGCAATGCATTTAGCTATCAGTTACATCCTTTTTAAAAATATAATACCTGAACATTTGTGTAGAATTCAAGACACTGTAACAGTTGCTTCTATGACCAAAAGTGTTAAAAAAGTAAAGCCAAAGAGCAAACATTGTTTTGCTCATTTATAAAGTGAGATCTGTCCTTTACTGAAATGGTATATAAGGCAGTAACTAGTTATTGTTCTGCTAACATATATGAATACATACATACATAAAATGTCAGTGTGTTATTCTAAGTAAAATATACAGCTTCCAGTCTGGGTTCAATTGCTTCTTCTTTCATTCAATAAATCATTCATTTAATCATTCATTCAAAACAAGATTTATTAAGTATTTATTATAAGTCAGACACTCTGCTGGGTATAGGAAGGGATGTGGAGATGATGAAATTACATTTCCTACCCTAAAAGATCTTATAATCTAATAGGGGAAATATACAAATAGCAAATGATTACAATATGATACATTAAGTGATTAAACATAAATTTATAGAGCAAAAGTAATGCATAAGAGATGAACACATTTCAAAGGAGAGTAGGAGATATTTTGCTAGCAGTTCAGTGTGGTCAAATGTAAGGGACAGGAAGAATGGAAGTGTGGTGATAAAACAAGATACAGAAGAGAGGAGCGAGATTATGAGCAACCTGCTGTGCCAGGGCTTGGGTGTTTGCATGTTTGTTATAACAAGGCAATTAAAAGTCATTGAAAAGATTTATGGAAAAATGGGCAAATGGCAATTATTAAATTCATGTTTCAAATAGATCAATACTTTTATGGAGACTAATTGGATGATATTCAAGTCCAGAGACAAAGGGCAAACCAGGGTACTACTAAAGAGACTGGGCTAAAAAATGAGAACTTTTCATGAAAATGAAGAGAAAATTGGCAAGATTTGATTACCTTCTGGAATGGGAGATAAGGAAGGAGTCAAGAATGAACCACATGTCTCAGTTGGGCAACTACGTAGATTATGAAAATAATACTCATCAAAATAGAAAGAGTAGGTTTGTTTTAAATTATATGGGGGCCAATTGATTTTGAAGAGCCTTTGTGACCTCCAAGAAAAGAAGTGTAATGCATATTTGAGTGCATACAAAGGCTGGACATAAAAATAGATAGCTATGCTGCAGATGGACTTAGAGTTCTCAAAATGTATATGGTAGTTGTAGTCAGGAGTTTGAATAAGAAGGAGACTAGAAGATTGTCTGGTGATGGGACCTTAAGTGTCTTCAACACTCTATCAACAATAGCACTATATTATAGATACAAATGTGTATATAAACACTTTTTTTCAATTTCACATCAAAAATTCATACAAAGTATGTTTTCAGGTCACAGAATTAAAGTATTCTATAATACGAAGATATATAGAAAATTCTCAAGTATTTGAAAATTAAACAATACACTTCTATATAACTCATGGTCAAAGAGGAAATTAGAAAATATTTCAAACTGACTGAAAATGAAAATACAACATAGCAAAATTTGCAGGATGCAGCTAAAGCAATATTTACAGAGAAATTTATAGTGTTAAATGCTGTTAGAAAAGTAGAATGTTCTCAACAAATAAGTTAAGATTCCTGTTTAAGAAATTAGAAAAAGAAGAGCATTGATGAACACAAAGTAAGTAGAAACAGTAAATAATAAAAATAATAGCAGAAGTCAATGAAATTAGGGGTGCCTGGGTGGCTCAGTGGGAGCCTGCTTCTCTCTTTCCCTGCTGCTCCCCCTGCTTGTATTCTCTCTCTCTGTCAAACAGATAAGTAAAATCTAAAAAAAAAAAAAAAAAAAAAAAAAAAAAAAAAAAAAAAAAAAAAAAATCAATGAAATTAAAAAACAAAAATAGCCATAAAAAATGAAATCTTGCCATTTGCAGTGACATGGATGGAACTAGAGGGTATTATGCTAAGCAAAATGAGTCAATCAGAGAAAGACAATTATCGTATGATCTCACTGATATGTGGAATTTGAGAAACAAGGCAGACTCCTAATCTTAGGAAACAAACTGAGGGTTGCTGGAGTGGAGGGGGTTGGGGGGATGGGGTGGCTGGATGATGGACATTGGGGAGGGTAAGTGGTGTGGTGAGCTCTGTGCATTGTGTAAGACTGATGAATCACAGACCTGTAGCCCTGAAACAAATAATACATTATACGTTAATAAAAAGAATAATAAAAGAAATCATGAGAGAATATTAAAAAGCAACCAAAAATAGAAAAAAATACCAAAAACTGGTACTTTGAAAAATCAATAAAATTGATAAACCTGTAACCATATTAACAAAAGAGACAGAGAGGAAGGGAGGGAGGGAGAGAGAGAGAGAGAAAGAAAATACAAATTATAAATGTCAGGAATAAAAAGGGTGATATCATGACAGACTCTACAGACTTAAAAGTATAATAAGAGAATACTAGAAACAATCCATATGCATACATTCAAAAACATAGATGAAATGGGCCAATTTCTTTAAAGACACAAACTACCAAATCTCACTTAAGAAGAAATAAATAACCTATACCTATTAAATTGAACGGATAGTCAGAAATCTTCCAAAATAAGCAAGACCCAGAATGTTTTCACCGCTGAATTCTGCTAAGTATTTGAGGAACAAAGTATAACAATTCTGTACAATCTCTTCCAGAAAATAAAAGAGGGGATAACAAATCACAACTCATTTTATGAGGCAAGCATACCCTAATTCTAAAATTGGACAGGTATTACAGGAAAAGAAGACTATAGGCCAATATACCTTCTGAACAAAGACTCAAAAATCATCAACAAAATATTAAAAAATTAAATCCAGGAATATATAAAAAGATTAATACATCATGACTAAGGCATATATTTTTCCAGGAATGTAAGCCTGGTACAATATTCAAAAATCAAAGAACACAATTCACCATATTAACAGACTAAATAAGGAAAGCAATATGATCACCTTAATGGAGAAAAAAGTTTTTGATAAATTTCAACATCCATTTGTGATAAAAGTCTCAGCAGCAATGTCCACAATAGCCAAACTATGGAAAGAGCCAAGACGTCCATCGACAGATGAATGGATAAAGAAGATGTGGTATATATACACAATGGAATATTATGCAGCCAATAAGTTGATTCTAAAGGAACTAGAATAGCTGAACAATTCTGAAAAAAGAAGTAAACTCTAGGAATCACACTACCTAACTTCAGAGGTTACTATAGAGTTACATTAATCAAAGAAGTGTGCTATTGGTGAAGGATAGACATATAAATCAATGGAACAAAACACCCCAGTCATTGATTTGTGACAAATATGTAAAGGTAATTCAATTAAGAAAGGTTAGTCATTTCAACAGATGGTGCTAGAATAAATGAATATCAACAGGTAATCATATCTCATACATAACTTGAAAATTAATGCAAATCAGATCATTGACCTAAATGTAAATATAAAACCATAAAACTTCTAGAAGAAAATATAAGAAGAGGTCTGAATGACCTTGTGTTTGTTGATGAGTTTTTAGATACACTACCAAAAACACAATGTGTAAAAGAAATATTGATAAATTAAACTTTGTCACAATTAATTTTTTTTTTTGCTCTGGTAAACACACAGTTAAGAGAATGAAAAGAAAAACCACTGACAAGGAGAAAACATTTACAAATCACATTTCTGACAAAGAACCTGTATTCAGACTATAAAACAAATTCTACAAACACAACAGTAATAAAACAAAAAACCCAATAAAATAAATTGGCAAAAGATCCAAACAGGCAATTCACCAAAAAGAATATATGAATGGCAAATAAGCACATTAAGAGATAGTTAATTAGGTAAATGCAAATTAAAACTATGTGATACCACCCATTCTTTTTTAAAAGAGGGGGAAAATAGCTCTACCAAGTTCTGACAAAAGACGCAGAACATCTGGAGCTCTCATACATTGCTGGTGGAAATTAAAAATGGTACAGTCACTTTGGAAGATAGCTTGGTAGTTTCTCATAAAGTTAAACATGTATGTACCATATGGCCCAGCAACCTCACTTCTAGGTATTAACTCAAAAGAGATGGAAACTTAGTTTCATGCCAAAACCTGTACATAGATATTTAGAGCAGTTTTTTTTTTTTCCACAGTCATCCACATGTCCTTCAAATGGTAAATGGATAAACAGAACATGGTACATCCATACAATGGAATACTGACCAACAATAAAAAGTAACAGACATGCAACATAAATGAATCTTATGCACAATTTACTAAGTGAAACCAGACCCCAAAGACTATGAACTGTATGATGCCATTTATATAATATAATACTCTGGAAAAGCAAAAATACAAACACAGAAACAGCTAAGTTGGGAATGGGAAGGTACTGCATATTAATTACAAACAGGCAACATGAGAGAATCTTGTGTATGATGGAACTCTCCTATAAGAAAATCTGTTGATGGGTGCCTGCTACATCTTTGTCCAAAACTCATGGAACTATATGCCAAAAAAGAGAGAGTTTTACTACATGTGAATTTTAAAGATCAACCAGGATGTTGGGGAAACCCAAGGAGGAATGCCAGCTGTAACAATGACTTTAACTGTTTTAACATAAATTACATAGCCACACTGGAAGAAGTGGGAAAGAAAGTAGTTGACTTAAGAAACTTGAACAAAAATATTTTGAGCAATACCATAATGCTAAAATAAAAGATCTATACAAAAACTATGTTGTAGTTGATAAATATATCATTCACAAGAGTGTGTTCAGCATTTATGTAATGACTTTACATGTATATTAGGCTTGACCAAATAAGTAAATATATTACAGATGAAAGCCAGGCTGCTAACTGTCAAAGAAAGAAATTACAAATAAAGAAAGAGAGAAGGATAGCACAAACACTGGGGTGCTGGTGTCATACCCATCAGTATGGAGTCATGGATTTTAGTTAAGATAGATCCATTGAGAAGCATCGATTATAGAGGTAGATGCTAGACAGATAGTTAACAAAGATGTATGCTTATGCCTGGGTTAGTATACATACATGTATTTCCTAGTTTTAGCCACTAAGAGGTATTAGAAGCAGCAGCATCCCCATTAAGCACAACCAGTATCTAGATTTTTTTGGTTTCTAAATATTATTCTTCAACACAAGCAATCAGCAGTCCTTGAGAAGTGGTTGCTTCCAAGACTATGGCAGGAAAGATACAAGATGAACCTGAAACATCTGTGGTCCCAGGAAGGGAAAAAGCATGCAAAATAATTTTTTTTTTGAGGATGAGGGTATATCGTCCCATTGGCTCCTCGTGCTAAAATCAGAACAACCTTAGTGGCAGAATAAATAACATAACAATAAATAAACAACAGTATTGAGTATTATAACTCAAAAAATAAAAAAAATAAAAAAGTAAAAATAAAAATAAAAATAAAATAAAAATAAAAATAAAAATAAAATAAAATGAATATCCATGATTTCATATTAATATAGTGGAAACTCTGGCATACACCACTTTAACCAAATGATCAAAATTACATCACAAGTCATGGGTATCTCTGTAGCCTCCTTCCCAAGAATGCATAATCTTGATCTAATCATGGGAACACATCTGATAAACACAAATAAAGGGATATTCTACACATATATCCACCAGTACCTTTTAAATATGTCAAAATCACAAAAGACAAAGTTACCTGGTAGAGAAGACTAAGGAGACATGTGTAGTCTAATGTGTATTACGCCAATGTTCATTTCTTAGCTTTGATAAACATATGCTCTTTCTGTATGCTGTTACCCAGACTCCCCTTTAGTTACTAGATACAGAAATTCTCTGTTACACTTTTGCAACTCATGCAAATCTAAAATTATCTCAAAATTAAAAGTTAAGAGAAAGTATTATTGAAGATATAGAGCAATGGGAACTCCTACACTGATATTCATCAGCAGCATAAAATTAAATCGTTACAAATACTTTGAAAAACCACTTAACAGCCTCTTCTCAAAATAACCCTATGTTTGCCCTATTTTGCAATAATTCCACTTCTAGGGATATATCATATTATACAGATTTGTATGCACATGTGCACTAAAAGATTTACACAATAATTGTTGGTAACATTACTAAATATAGCACAAAGCTAGAAACAAGCCCAATGCCCATCAAGAATATAATGGATACATTTTGGTAGATTCATACAGTGAAGTACTACACAGCAATAGACATGAATAGACCACTCTTACATGAAATAACATGGCTGAGTCTCATAAGGGTAATGTTGAATGGTAGCATCCAGACACAAAATAATATGCGTTGCATGTTTTCTGTTATATGAAATTCAAAAAGGGGCAAACTATGGTGTTACAGATCAGTCTATTGGCTCTCACAGAGCAGGAAAGGTCTCATGATTGTGAGGGGGACACAAAAGATGCTTCTTGGATGCTGGCTATCGTTCAATTCTTGAACTGGATAGTTGTATGAATGTACTCATTTTGCAAAATTCATCAAGCTGTACACAAGTTCCGTGTACTTTTCTACATGCATATTATACATTTTAATAAAAGTGAAGTTTTTTGTTTGTTTTTGTTTAAGACAAAGTATCTTTGGCTGCTTTGTTGTGAATAGACCTTAGGGATGCCAGTGTGGAAGTAGGATGATCAGTTAGGAGAGAATTTCTCCTTATAAAAAATAAAGATATTTTGTTTATAAGTTTTTTTAAAGGGAAATTTAAAATGCTGGACCACAACAGCATATAAATAGTAAAGGATGACCTGAAGTGTTCTGAAGTCCTAGTGTTTAGAGTGGGTTAAGATTGCTTAACCTTTGTTAAGCATGAATGTTAAAAGATCAAGAATAATTACTAAGAGAATAAAAATAGATTTTATTCTCTTAAAGAAATAGAGGGAAAAAAATGGAAGAAGAAAACAAACCTGAATCAATCAAGAAAAAAAAAGCATAGAAAAGCAAGACAATGAGAAAACACAAAATAAGATAGTAGAAACAAATCCAAATATCAGCAAACATAAAACTGATTGAACTGACTTCCTTTCAAAAAAGAGAAGAATATTCAGCTTGAGGAATAAATTCAGGCTTGTGGTGTTTCCAAAGAGACACACCTAACATGTAAGCTGTTAAAAGGTTGAAAGTAAAAGGATACAAAAGAGATACTAAGCAAATATCCACCAAAATAAAGCTAGGGTATCTATGCTAATTAGTATAAATAAAAGAATTAGTAGAGATTAAAAAAGGGATTCACAACTTGATAAAAGATTCAACATAAGAATACCAGTATATTCAAAGCTTGTGGCACCTTATAAAATAGCTTAAAAATTATACACATCCACACACACAACACACACACACGCACAAATGCACACAAAACATACCAGAACCACAGAGAGAAGTTGGTACCTCACCACCATTATGGGAGGTTTCCACACACATCCCCATATTATTCTTAGGTAAAACAACACAAAAACTTGAAGATAAAGAATACAACAAGCTTGATTTAGAGGGCATACATAGAACCCTGGATCTGAAACCAGAGAATTCCCATTCTTTTCAGGCACACATGAACAATATTTAAAAGGTACAAGAGAGGCAAATCATACAAAATATGTTCTCTGACTAGAGTGGAATTGTTACAAAACAAAAACAAAGATATATTTAAAAATAAAAAAAACACTTCTAAAAATTCACTGATCAAAGAAGAAATCATAACTGAAATAATTTTGAACTGAACAATAATGACAATATTTTATATCAAAACTTTGAGACGCAATGCCAGTAGAAATTTAAGGGAAATTTTAGTCTTAAGTGTTCTAAATGCATGAGGCTAAAATTAATTAGGAAAAAAAACTATTTGAAAAAGTAAGAACAATGTGATACAACAAGATCAGTTGTGAGCAGAAGTAGATGTGGAGTGGTGGGAGAGAAAGAAAGTCTCAGTAAAGAAGGATTTGCCATTATTTTCATTATTTGTGAAAAATGCTGAGTATCTATAGAATTGCTAATTGCTGACGAGAAGTTTCCAGTATGAAAGTGTCCCTGCTTTTAAGGAAGATTATACAAATCACAATAAAAAATGAGGATTAGTCAGTAGGAACAGAGATTTGTAAACAAAGCCTGAGGAGTTATAGCTCAGTTGTAGTGATTGGAATGTATAAGACAGGGGCAGCCCTCACCTGCAGCAATTCAGACAGAGAAAACAATCAATGGCTTGCCTCCATGGATGGGTACAGGGGAGAAAAAACAACAACATGTGTCCTTCAGGAGATTCCTGCTTCAGATAAATAGGAAGGTGGAAGAGCTTTCTATGAAGAGACTGGGCAGGTGGGAAGTTTGGTTTACCATGATTCAGAGGTAGCAGAGGAAGGAAAGAAAATGGTTGGGAGGGAATACAGAAGTGGGAGAATGAATCTGGGAAGAACTGCATGACAGTGCTAGACTGAGTGTACCTCAGGGGAACAATCAGCGGAGACTTTCCTATGGACTTTGGCCAAGACAAAGAGAATGTGAGGCATGAGGCATTTTCCCTCCTTAAGGTTCTAAATAAAACTCAGGAATATTGTATTAAGACTCCTGCAGGCTAAAGTTCCTAAAATGCTGTAAGCTTGGTTATTCTGGCAAAATGTAGCCTTTGGCCAAAGTTCTAATAAAACACTGTCAAGAAAGGATTAAGGACTCGCTGAAATTCTTCTGGCAAAAAGGTAGCAAATCATAGGAGTCCAGCAACTCAGAATCAACTAGAGCCTAATTTGGTCCCACATCAGAAGAATCCACCCCTGCCACATAGATAATGGTTTAACTGGTTTCTAAGAACTTTTCTTGGGGTGGATCTCTGGTAAGAGTCGATTCTGGCCTCAACTGATGGATCCAGGTTGTATCGTCCCAACACTTAATAGTTGTGTGGCCTAGATTAGAGTACTTAGAAGTTCATAGCTTTTTTTCTTCATATATAAAATTGCGAAAATGATACAGGGTTAGTGAGGTAGTTATCAATAATGTAGAAAGCACCCAGCCCAGTAGGCATCTGCCACATTGTAGGTAGTTTATATATTGTAACTCATCATTATTATTATTGCTTATGGCAGATTACCACTGTGTCTACAAATCAAACATACATATTTAAGTGATTTTAAAATCATCAGTTCTTCAAAAAAAATCACCAGTCCTTTATCACACAGGTACATGACAACATTTACCTCCTAGCCAGAATCTGCCAGATCACAGTTTTACTTGCCTTACTGCATCCTGTTGGCAAGTTCCAGCTTCCTCTTCTGTCTCCTGTTATCCACACTGATACTGCCCACTTTCTTCCCCAGGGAATGTGGGGACAGACAGTAGGACTGCAGACAGCCTTTAATGCCATCCTTTATATGTTTGCTTTAATTCTTTCATGCTGCTCTCTGCTTTCCTCTCTGCTTTCTTACTCTTGATTCATTCATTTATCAAACATTTGTTGAGGGGCAAGGTACTAGGTTGGACAGTAGGGATACAGAGTTGACAATGCACAGTCATGTCCTGCAGGATATCACAGTCCAGTGGGAGAAACAGATGTGAGCATATAACCACAGTGCAATTAGATAAGTGGTAATGGAAGAGTTTCCAAGGTACTTTGAGAGCACAAATGGTGAGGCAGCTAACTCTTCTGGGACAGAGAAGGTTTCAGTGAAGTATCTGAGCAGCTTTGTAAAAGATGATTATGGGACCACCAGTCCATGAGGTGATAATGATGATGGGGAAGGGAGAGACAGAAAAAAGGAGAGTTACTACAATCCAAGGGGTTGGGTAGATGGAGGAATTCCAGCAGAGAAAAGCACAGACATCGGCTTAGCTAAAAGATTTTAAGGGAGGCTTAGGGGGAAAAAAGAAGGAAATTCAGGGAAAAATAAAATAATCTTTCTTGAAGATACTTTATTGGACTAAAGAAAAAGTAGTTTCTGTCCCACAAATACCTAAGATTGCTCAAGGCAAGAGCATATGTGTTCACTATAATTCCTACTGAAAAGATGAAATCTTTGAGATTCATGTCATACTTTATAGAGATGCTGTGGTAAACAAAAATTATCAAGGCATCTAAGCATCATCTAGGGAAGAAGGTTCAGTTTAGTTTGAAGTAAACATATTTTCTCTTACCTTTCTCCTGCCTTCTCCTTGTACTGCAGTTCAGTAGGTGACATAGCACTCTCCTCTCCTTGCTAGAGTATCCTTGTAATGGAAATAAAGGACAAGAACTATGGCAAACCAGTGTCTCTATCTGCATCTCTAATGCCCTTATATACACTTCAAGACTGGGGAAAACATTTTTAAAAAGCTCTCACCACCTCTTCTGCCTCAACAAACAGTAACATTATAGCAAAGTAAGCCCAACCCAGTGAGGGCAACCAGCAAAAAACCCAACCTTCTGACTTGTTCCTTTAACTCAGCATTGCAAAACCAGTAGATTACACAGGAGATGCTGCCAGTAAAAGCTTCCCTCAAGAGTTATTAGCAGCACAACCATATTTTAGGATAACATAGAGAAAAAAATGTTCTAGGAGTGTGGAAGTGCAAGGGGAGTATCTTACTGAGATGAAAAATGGACAAATTAATTTTTGACAACTACGCCAGTTTCCTTTTTTGTCCCTAAATTCTCCCCCTAGCTCTTACACCCTACACATTTTCTTTCTTTTTTTTTTTTTTTTTTTAAAATTTTTATTTATTTATTTGACAGAGAGAGACACAGCGAGAGCGGGAACACAAGCAGGGGGAGTGGGAGAGGGAGAAGCAGGCTTCCCGCTGAGCAGGGAGCCCGACGTGGGACTCGATCCCAGGACCTTGGGATCATGACCTGAGCCGAAGGCAGTCGCTTAACCAACTGAGCCACCCAGGTGCCCCTCTTTTTTTTTTTTAAAGATTTTATTTACTAGAAAGAGAGAGAGAGAGAATGAATGGGGGGAGGGGCAGAGGGAGAGGGAGAGACAGACTCCCCGCTGAGAAGGAAGACCAATTCTGGGCTCCATCCCAGGACCCTGGGGTCATGACCTGAGCTGAAGGCAGATGCTTAACCGACTGAGCCACCCAGGCACCCCCACCCTACACATTTTCTGTGGGTTTCTTTTTTTTTTTTTTAAGATTTTATTTATTTATTTGAGAGAGAGAGAGAGTGAGCACGAGAGGGGGGAGCGGGAGAGGGAGAAGCAGACTCCCCGCTGAGCAGGGAGCCCAATGCGGGACTCGATCCCGGGACTCCAGGATCATGACCTGAGCTGAAGGCAGTCGCCCAACCAACTGAGCCACCCAGGCGCCCTTCTGTGGGTTTCTATCATTTCCTCATTCCTGAGGAAACAGATCTAGAAGAAAGTGGACTCTTGCCTAAGCTCCAAAACTCTTCAGAGTACCTTGGTAAGTTGATACCATATTCTAGACTAGGGAAATAGGACAGGAAAAGCAGAATACATTTGTATATGATTTTCTTACAAATATTTACAGAATTAGAGTCAAATACTCTAATCCTTAGCTACTGCTAAGGGTTTTCTTGTGTGAGTGTGGTTAATTTGGATTTGTTTCATCTTAGGTGAAGACTGGTGTCAGCAATTCTAGTGAATATTAGAAATGTGTCAAAAAAAGGAAGGAAGGAAGGAAGGAAGAAAGGAAAAAAGAAAGAAGAAAGAAAGAAAGAAAGAAGAAACAAAGAAACAAAGAAAGAAAGAGAAAAAGAAAGAAAGAAAGAAGGAAAGAAGAAAGGAAGGAAGTCTATTCTTCAGATACAGTTCAGGCCATGAATACATCACATTTCCCTGTCCTGTGGAGCTTTATTATTTTTCTTTAAAGAGGTATAATTGACATATAACATTATATTACTTTCAAGTATACAATATAATGATTCAATATCTGTATATATTGCATAGGTCATACACACACCACATCTTCCTGTCCTGTGGAGTTTTATTCTAACATTTATACTGAAACGGTCACCAAAGTTGGGTTCCATTTGGGTTTTAAAGCATTGGAATAGGAAAGTGCCAAAGGTAATCATCTAATGAGCAAAATCTCTCCCTTTTATGCTGAGATTGAAATTGGGACCTTGAAATAGTTGGTTACTTTAATTTGATATCTCATATCAAGGAATGGTTTAATGTTAATGTATGAATTTCAAGAGTTTCAGTACATTTAAGGAGAGGTGGAGAGGATATTTTAATTACTGTGAAGCTACACATGATCACAAATATTTTCTTATTATTTTGTAAATAACACCAAACCTTTTTTATCTCCATCAGCCCCAACCACTGTGGTACCATTTTGCATGCAGACCACTCAGGCTGAGGAGCATTAAATTTAATTTGTGCAAAAGTTGAAGGTGGAAAAGCGTGAAATTAACTTGATGCATTTTTACGGCATTTTCTCTCTCTTAGCTTCTCTCAGCTTTTCCAATCCAGAACGATTTGATTGACTGTGTCAGGATCTCCCCATCCCTGGAGCTTCTCTCTACTCTGTTCAGTGAGATTTGTGGGCTTCTGTTAATGTGTAGCTCATTCTTCCTTAGTCTATAGGCAACCCAGGTAAAGGAAACACTGATTTATTTGGTTTGATATTTACATTGGCAGGGCTTCAGTCTGTGCTCAAGGTTCGCTCTTCTTGGTGACTCATCTCTTTCAGGAGTGTGTGTGTGTGTGTGTGTGTGTGTGTGTGTGTGTGTGAAACAACCCAAGATGACTCAACTCATTCAAGAAATCATTCAGCCTAGTCCAAACAGTTTGAAAAGCTTTCGAAAGAAAGCTAAACCTTGTATAAGGCTATGCAAGACAAAACAACCTACCAACAATTGGTTGCTAGTATAATACCTACCAATTTGTAAGTTACAGAGACATCTCAACCTGGGTGTGAGGGATAAAGATGAGGTATCCCATATTATATCAATAAAGGAAGCACTTCTACACAATTTGAAAAGTCCATAGAATAAGAGCTGATTGAAGATGATTATGTTTAGAAAGAAAAAGAGAGATGGAAATAAGACTAGGTTGCCCACTGTAGATTTCATTTAATGACCAATTGTTAGGCATTATAAGAAATGCCTGCACCAGGCAGTATAAGCATTCCTCTGATTATTAAAAATCCAGAAAGCCATTGCTATCAATTCTGTTCATCTTCTGATATGATCACTCAACTAGTTTTATTCAAATAACCTGGTTGTGCAGAGACTTTTGAAGTTTTGTCAGGAGAGGCTTGCAAAGGAATGTATTTGCAATGTTGAAAAGGATAATAAAAAGAAAAACAAAATGTTTAAACACCACAGATTGGAAATCTCACAGTATGCCATTATGTTCATTATTATTGAAAAAGTAATGATCAGTGCATATTTTGTGCACTTTATAGAAATAACCATGTAGTAATTTTTTAAAAGGTTTAAAAAATTTAAAATTTTTTCTGCTCATGACCATGTGTCTTTTTCAGTGCTGGCTGGTTTTCCTTAAAAGAACCTCTTCTACCACACTAAATAATTGATGTCTTTTTTGAGAAAATGAGGTGTTTCTCACCCCAAATATCCCAAAGGACTTGTACTTCATTTACCATTACCCAACACAAAACCAGACAACCTGATTCTGTCTACTGTATATGGTATATCCATGGATAGTGGGCTCTTAAGGTGCAGGTTTTATGCAGCATCATGCATTTATACTTGATAAACATGAGCAAATAAATACACATGAGTCATGCCCTGATTCTATGAAACACAAAGAAAGGCCTTCCATTTCTGAAATGAGTATAGAAAGGAATAATTTAAATGACACAGGCTCGGGCGCCTGGGTGGCTCAGTTGGTTAAGCGACTGCCTTCGGCTCAGGTCATGATCCTGGAGTCCTGGGATTGAGTCCCGCATCGGGCTCCCTGCTCGGCAGGGAGTCTGCTTCTCCCTCTGACCCTCCCCCCTCTCATGTGCTTGCTCTCTCTCATTCTCTCTCTCTCAAATAAATAAATAAAATCTTTAAATGACACAGGCTCATTGGCAGTGGCCTTGAAGGAAAGTTTAAAGGGACAAATAATAAACCTATAATTTAGAAAAATAGGACCAGCTTTCTGTTAATATTGAAAACATAGAAACACCAAAGAGACGGAGAAAAGAACATGAACATGAGAGAACATTTGTGTGTTGGGAAAGAAGGGGCAGATTTATTTGTCCTTTTCAAAAATAATACTCATAGAAACTCACAAGATAGGGATTTTCATCCTCATTGCACAAATGAGAAAACTGAAGATCTGAGAAACCATTGCTAGTTGAAAGTTATACAAATAGAACATAATGGAACTAAGATAAACTCCAGTTCTAACAAATTCAGAATTTCATTCTCGTCAGTTTAAGAAAAGTGTCTCGGAGAAGTTTATGCCTGTGCTAAATTCTGAAAAAAAAAAAAAAAGAGAGAGAATTAAAGCCTGTTTTATGAACAGGTAAACATTGGAGAAAGAATATGTCACACAGAGGGGGATGTATTTACTGTGTGTTCGATATTTAATGTACAGGTTACATAACTATCAAATTAACATACAATATCTTATTTGGTTCCCTTAACAATCTTATAAAGTAGGTAGTAGTACATTTATTTAAGGCAAAACTGAACATAAGAATGCTTAGAGTAAACTACTATATGTCAGCCTTCCTTGGAGTCAAGTCCAAAAGGGTCTCTAAAATCTATGTTCTTTCCAAAGTCTTAGGATCACTAGCACATCTGGATCAGAGCGGGTGGGAAGGAAAGTGGTAGAATTGAGCCTGGTGGGCCGAACAGAGGCCAGGTCACAAAAAGCTGTGTAAGCTAAGGGAGAGTGTTTATACCTTATTTTTGGTTAATGAGATACCTTTGAACAATATTAAATGAGGAATGGCATGACCATACTGAAGCTTTAAGGTCATTCTGGTAAGGTACAAATTGGAGACTCACACAAATTGGAAGGCAAACAGACCACTAGGTAGACAATTTAAATAATTCAAAGCAATAAATAATGCCATTTAGTTAAGTAACCATGGGATTGGATTAGATGAGGAAGATTCTAGATATATTAAAGAGGTAAAAATGACAGGTGACAAGATATAGACCAATAGATTTCCTTGCTAAGAAAGGAGTCTGTAATCATTCCCAGTTCTCTGATTTGGTTACTGCATAAGTCAAGGGCATACTAGAGTTGCTGGGAAGCAAATAAGCAACATCTAACAAAGATCCAGTTAGCAGGCTAGATTCAAAATTCATGGGAATGTTTTCGTATAGTTAGGATTCAAAAATGGTACCATTAGAATTAATTTGGAGAACACGTGAAAAAACAATTTATCTTTAAAATTATAAGATAGGTGATTTCTGTGTTTGAAAGTATATTATTTGTTTTTATGTTTAACTTTGCACCACGTCCCTAAAATGTAAACTCCTTGAGGACAGGATTTGTATTCTTGTTACCACTCTAAACTCAGCATATAGAATAATCCACAATATAGAGTAAGACTCAGTAAGTATGTGTGCATTGGATGACTGTGCGTCACATATGACTGAGATCCTGATTACAGGAATCCTCATAGTTTATGTAGCATCTTCAGCTAAGTGTTCATGCAATATTTTATTTCTGACCCTGTCAGATCAATAAAATTGAGGTCATTTCTGACATTCTGAGAGGACAGAAATGAGAAATGTAATGACAAACTCCCTGAACTCTGGCCTTACCTTCTTCCTGCAAATAATGAGCACCACATTAATTTTCAGATTGGACATTCTTAAAATTCCCTAAAAAATCAATACTACAAAGTGGTAGGACTAAGGTTAGGTGATTGATTCATCAATTGATTTTCTTTTAATTTTTCCGGCAAAAGATGTTTTTTTTTTCAAGGTCAGTGATAACTACCTACTCTCTAACTCCTTTCCCTAATCTCTTTCTCCCTCTTGCTGCATTTAACCTTGAGGACCAACCAGTGCTGGATAAAATGTCTTGAGCCTTCCAACTCAATCAGTTCTAATGAAGTAGAAATGAGGGTACATATGATATCAGGAACACAGAGTCTAGGACATACTTGTGAAGGAGCAGAGTCAGTAAACAGGAATGAGCTCAGAGACCCAGAAAATCCAAACATGGTTATAAACCCAAAGTCAGAATACCATGGAGAGAATCGGAAGTTTGGTTCAGAGTCAAGAAATGCAAGAGAGAAGCAGATCATGGAAACAGAGAGAGGATGTTCACCTGACTCAGAGGCTCACCCTTTCTTTTCCTCAGGTCCATCTCAGCAGGGACCTCTGGAAAAGTGTCCCATTCTGTATACACCTTTTCTCTCTTCTCTGTCTCCAGATTTTCTTGATCTTTCATAGTTCTCTAAGGTTCATCCTCATCCCTTGGACCATCCCCCCCCACAAAATCTTATATTCTAATAGTTTCAGGTATCCCCATAATGCTAATTATAGCAAAGTTCTCTTTCTATCCATGTTGATTCTTTCTTGAATCCATTTCATAGCATTAACTGCATACAAAACATCTTCAGTTACAAATACTAGCGAATTTCAAATACAATAATACTACAAAATATATTGGCACTGTTTGTTGTTGTTGTTTTACTTATTTCCATTGTTACTAGCTGCATCTGAGTGCTCCTCACCTTGTGTCCAGATTGCTGCAGTGCATCCTCATCTGGTAATTCTTTCAATCTTTTCTACTTCAAATCCAATTTATACCTAACTTTGAATCAAAGAAAACTCAAACTCCATTTTTATTATATTATTCCTCTGACTTAAAAGAAAAAAAAAAAACCTAATTAGCTTTCCCTTACAATGAAGTTTCTTAACCAATTTTGTATAGGAACTTACCTTTTTTGAGTTTTCAAAAGCACTAACTAGAGGTTGTATAATGACTAGACCCTGTTAAGAGGAGCCCAGTCATATTAAAGAGGGCATGTACTGCATGGAGCACTGGGTGTTATATGCAAACAATGAATCATGGAACACTACATCAAAAACTAATGATGTAATGTATGGTGATTAACATAACATAATAATAATAAAAAAAGCCTAAAAAAAAAAAAAAGAGGAGCCCAATCCTGGATGCTGTATTTAGAGGCCCCATTGCACCCTCCCTTGATCATGGCTCCCTCCAATCCCCTACCCTCTACCTCTGACAAGCAATTTAGACCAGAGCAGTTACCCATCAAGAGTTTTTGTTCCCTAATCTGAACTACATTCCAGATACCTGCCTAGGGCCTACCTGTGTGAGCCTCTTTCCTGAGTCCATCTTCCTAATAAGGAAGCAAATCTGTGCATGTCTAAGGTCCAAAGAGTGGCCAAGGAATAAATGTTTACAGAGGGTATAGATAAAGTTGGAACATGTGTGGTTAAGTGTCCCAGAAGTCATAGTGAAGGATGGGGTTAAGGGTAGGAAGAGAAGGGGTATAGGCTGTAGGCCCCCTACTGTCTTTTTCTGAGATAAACTCTAAGGGTATGGTACTAGTTTTCTATTGCTGCATAAACAAATTACCACAAACTTACCAACTTCAAACACCACCAATTTATTATCTCACAGTTCTGTAGGTCAGAAATCCAAATGGGCTCAGATGAGTTCTCTGCTTAAGGTCTCATAAGGCCAAAGATATGGTGCTGGCTGGGCTAGCGTATTATGGAGGATTTGGAGAAGAATCTTCTTCCAGGCTCAGCTAGGTTTTGGCAGAATTCAGTTCCCCATAGTTGTAGGACTGAGTCACCATTCCCTTGTAACCATCATCCAGGGGCCATTCCCTTATCTTCTGAAGGCCACCTGCATTTCTGCTCATATGGCACCTTCATCTTCAGACCAGCAACCGTTCATGGAGTCTTCATCTTTCTGACTTTCTCTTCAGCTAGTATATAGAAAAAGCTCTGTGTCTTTAATGGCTCATATGATAACTTTGGCCCACCAAGAAAATCTGGATAAAAGCCCTATTTTAAGGTCAGTTTTGCCATGCAAAATTACCTAATGAGCAATATCTCATCATATTTACAGGTTCTGGGGATTAGGGCCGGATGCGTTTGGAAGCTGTATTAATTGGTTTGCTAAGGCTGCCAAACCAAAGTCCCACAGACTGGGTGGCTTAAGCAACAGAAATTTATTTTCTCACAGTTCTGGAGGCTCAAAATTTGGGGTCAAGGTGTCAGCAGGATTGGTTTCTTTGGAGGCCTCTTCACTGACTGCTAGATGATCGACCTCTCCCTGTGTCTTCCCATCTTCTTCCCTTTGTACATGCTGTGTCCTATTTTTTTTTCTTATAAGAATGCCAATCATATTAGATTAGGGCCCACTCCAACGATATCCTTTTAAACTTAATTATCTCTTTAAAGACACTATCTCCAAATATAGTCACATTCTGAGGTACTGGGGGGGTTAGAACTTCAACATATGAATTTGGAAGGGACATAATTCAGTGACTGATAAAGGCTACTTTTAGAAGTCTGCCTAACACAAGAATGCTAAATGTGAACCTGGCCTTGCAGCTTTGGCCTGAGAAGGCATACTTGTCAATGTAGGAAGATAAAACATATTACGCTTAATAGTTTTCCAACTTTGCTATTTTAAGTATTTCGATATATGGTATGTATTCCTGCTCCAATGCTGCAGACCTGGTGGGTGGCCGGGATAGAGAAGTGAGGAATCTAAAAGGAAATGAACAGAGCCCGAGGCTGCCTTTCTATGGTAAGCAACTGCGGTGGCAGTGGCCACACTGGAGTCTGTGAGGTGAAGTCTAAGGATCTGCTGATACATCTAAGCCTAGTGAATGGGGAATAAGGCCTGTTTTCCTTAACCTGTTATCACTAAGAGTACATACAGTCAATCAGGTGTTCTTTGATCATCCTTGTAAGATGGAATGTCATGCTGATTTTCCCACTCTCTCCTCCACAGCATGCCCCACACAATCTGACTGGCTGGCGCCTTTCTGTTGGAGCCAATTCTCTTAGTCCATCAGGGCTGCTGTAACATGTTTACAATCCACCAAGATTGGGTGGCTTAGAAATAACAAAATACTCTCTATCCCTCATGATTTTGGAGGCTAGAAAGTCCAAGATCAAGATGCTGGCAGATTAAGTGTCTGTTAAGAGCCTGGTTCTTGGGTGGCTGTCTTATCTTTGTGTCCTCACATGGTAGAAGAGTCCAGGGTACTCTCTGGGGTCTTTTATAAGGGTTCTAATTGCATTCATGAGTGCTCTGCTCTTATGATCTATTCACCTCCCAAAGGCCGCACCTCCAAGTACCAATGTATTGGGGATTAGGTTTCAACATACATATTTAGGGGAACACAAACATTCAGTCGATGGCACCAACTTTCTATAAAATCCTCTCTCTTAACTTCTAAGACATGTTCTTGCCTGTTTTAGTCATTTGAAACTTAGCATTTCCAATTTTACACAAACTTCTAAGTTTTTTACATCATAAACATCATACAATATCTCTTCTAGATTATGATTGTGTTGAGTTCAAGTTCCATGGCTTATACATACATCTCCCCTTGTTCCCTCATATAGAGGGAATGCACCATACTTGTTAAATACTCAGATGAAATGAATTCAGGTTATTTTCCCAATGTTTTCTCCTTATGGATGCTACATGAAAAATGATTTGGCATTAAAATAAGTTCGGGCAGTTTTTACAAGGTTAAATCATGTTTCTGTACTTTAAGATGTCTCAGAATCTTTAGTATATGACTCTGTATGGTTACAATCCAAGAGGGAATAATAATGAAGAGTTTATCAAACTTATTGGCCTTTTATTTCAAGAGCATCTTATGTAACTAATGTTCCAGAATATACACTTTTTAAAAGGCTGGCTTAAGAGCTAATCCTCACCAACTCTTTTTAATATAAATATGTATTATTTATAAGTAGCATATAAAATAATTCCACATATTCATATGTATTTAAAAGGCTAGTCTTTATCCTAAATTGCCCAACTATGGGCAAATGATCAGGCTATATTAAAACTTCTATCTCATATGCCAATTTCCCACTTATTCAAGGTCTTCAGGGGAAAAAAAAACAAAAAACTTCAGGCCCTTTTCGCAAAGTTTAGTGATGGATTGAACTCTGTCCATTGAGAAAATATCAGAGTAAGCAGCTTTATATAAAAACATAAAATATTAAGATTTCAGTTATTAACTGAAATCTATTAAGGAGGGAGAACACAGAATATCTGGCTCTAGAGGGCATTTAATTCTTTATTGCTAAACAAATGATTTTGACATCTGTGAGGCTGATCTTATCAGGTTTTCCTAGTTTGTAACCTCCATGAAAATGGACACAGCAGCTTTCTTAAGTTTTACAGAGTCTTAAGTGTATATTATCTAAAAATGTTGATGATAACAATGAACAGATGATTTTTTGCTCCATCACAAAGATGTTGTGAAAATTAATGACAGGCAGTCTGATAAGTGCTTGGAGTTCCTTTGGGGAAGACTATATAAAAAATACAGTACTTTCATATAATAAAGTCTTTGTCTAAGTACCTAAGCACTTGTGTGTTAGATTATTTTAAAATACATAGTCAATGAGGCATTAACCTCTTCGAGATGTAGGGAGATAAAGTTTATGATTGGTATGAGTGTCCAAACATTAAGCTATCACTCTGGGTCCGGTGGGTAAATCCTTGACTTAGTCTTCCTGTTTTTTCATTATTTACAAATGTCAAAGTTCCAAGATGTAACCTCCAGAGAGCTGATGAGAATTGCCAGTCCCAGAACCCATTCTTATTATTTTAGCTGACCCGCAAGTAACTATGTTGTGGAAAACTTTATCTAATTTGTAATAATGCCATGGAACTGAATTTTCCATTAAAACTTTCATACATTGTATTTTCCTCAAATACTTTTGCTTTTTTTTTCTAATTGAATTTCTCACTTTTGAAGCCAGAGTTTCTTTTATCAATACTGTTATTAGCATTTGCATTCCTATTTTTAACTCCCATTTCAAGGCATGCCTTGAAAACATTTTGTTGAAAGCAGTTATTTGCCATGTTAAGAGTGTTGTAGTTCAGTAAAATTGAAAAATACATCTACTGCATTAGTAACATAAGAACAAAAATGTATTTTATCACTTTGAGTATGTAAACACACAGGAAAGAGAAAATCAAATAATAGAACTAAGAGGAGACACAGTCTAATGGACTCAGCAGAGAATTAGGAGCCAAAAATATCTGAGCTCAAACCCTGGCTCCAATACAGGTTTCTATGTCCTTGAGTGTGTTCTTTTCTCTTTGTGGGGCGGGGAAGCAAAGCACACACACACACACACACACACACACACACACACACAAAACAACCTCACTGTAGTAGAAATACGGGAGGGTGGTCAGAAACATGACAGATATTTCAGTATTTTCTAAAGCAAGATTTTCACTTTAGCTATGACTGTTTTTATTTCCACCAGTTTTTGTCACAAACTTGACACTGTCTCTGTTTATGCCACCATAATTCTAATTGTTTTGTCTCCATACCCTTTGAACTTGAATGCTTCCCAGGCATAAGTAAATCATTTGAAAGCCCTGAATCAAACAGCCGTACTCTTCATTTTTGTACTACACCCCGGCATGCAGTTATATATTCTTTAAAGGGACAATGAGTTCAGGAAGCAGAATATGCATGCCTGTGGTCTCAAGTTTCTCTAAGGGTTTAACCAGGTTGAATATATTCTGTTACATGCAATCACCATCTGTGATGTTTGGACAGGAAATAGAATGCATGGCACCTCACCAGCAACTTGTATAAACTTGTCATTTTAATTAGTCAGGGACCATTTGTGTGAGGGCTTCTACATCACCTCACAAAAAGCAATGATCTCCTCACATGAGCAAAACATCCTAAAATACAACTTGAAGGCAGAACCGTGTACTGTGCCTTTGTATTTCCAGCATCTAACAAAGTGTTGGATATATAGAGAGGGCCAAATGAGTATTTGTTAAATTGACCTGAATAAGTTTCTGTTCAGAACTACACAAGTAATAGTATTTCCCCAGGAACCAGTTAGGGGAAAATGAATGGGTACGGACTATAATTCAGCTCCTTTACCATCTTCTTTCTTAGGTGTGCCTGCTGCTGCTACATTAGTCACCGTCCCATGCAAGGACTGCCACCACAGCCTGGACTCTAACCCAGGAGAATCCTTCTCCAGATGTTGTATCTTGGCATCCCGGACAGACTGCTGCAAGTGTCATCTCCTCTTCTGTCCCTTTCTATTCTTCCTACAGGCCTGTCTTACATAGGAAGGGCTCCTCCTCTCTTCCCACAATGGGCTTCTTAGAATTTCTCTGGACAGCAGTAGAAAACTTCCCTCAACTACTCCAACCCCTCTCTATCTTGTGAGTTAACACTACCAACCCTTCACTGTCCCCTTTGCTAACTGAGCAGATTACTTCTTCTGCCATAGTCTTCCTGCGGCCATTTCAATCCTTTTTGTTGTGGAGGCTTGCTGCAGTATGAAAGACATAATTTCAGTAAATCACTACAGCTACTGCCCTAAAAGTATCCTCTTATTTGAGTTTTTGCATAAAGACGCCACCACATCTCTGGAAGATAAAATATGTACATACTTCCAAATTAAATCCTTTTTAAAATTCATGAGGTTCTTGAGGTTCTATATATAAACTGGAACTATTAGGGAATAGACTTTCTTCCCAGAATATTCCTTTGTTGGACCTCTTTCCTTCCCTGTCTCACCCAAATGAGACAAAGGCAAAATGGTACTGTCTCTCAGGGAGTTTGGTTTTATCAAATGTGCAAGTGGAAAAGCCCCACATAAAACTTCCTTTCCTAGACAGAAAGGTGAGCGTGATACATGTTACTTTTAATGGGAAGTAAGTCTGTTTGGGAGTTAACTGCTGTGTACAGGCCATGAAAATATGGGGGTTCTGCTCCAGCCAGGTCAATTCCTCAGCCTTTGGCCAAGTCTAAGTCTCTCAGTGTATGTTAAATTCAGTGGGATGGAAGGATAGAGGGACTGAGAGAACCCTAACTATGCCAAGTTGCCCTCTGGTACAGTTAGAGATCTGCCCCACAATCTAGCTCTGCAGCTAGGTGTTGGCTTAGATGACAATAAGTTGAGGGTAGAAGAAACGAGTAGATGGTGTCTCTAAGCTTAGTGGGTAAAGAGGAATGGATTAAGAGACAACATTTCACTTTGAAAAAAACATTGATATAATGGACTCCAGCCATAAATTCTCTTTAGAAGAACTTTGACATTTTCTCTTACATCCTATACTTTGATAAGTAAAGTCCTTTTTTTTTTTTTTTAATTTATAGGCTGGGACCTAAGAGAGGGAGATGGCTATGTAAGAGAAAAACAAATGGAATACATATGGCATATTGACTTTTTACTGAGTCTGGAACAATTGACTGCTCAAACATTCTACAAATGAGGATATGAATGATTGAGGTATGAGTTCAGCCTAAAAACGTGTTAATACAGACAGAGAAGTAAATGCATGTAAAAGCTACAGACAGTAAAGCCCCAAATGCTCACAAGCCATTAAGTATATCTTATGGATTAAAGTGTGGCCCCCAAATTCATACTTGAAATCCTAACCCCCAATGTGATGGTATTAGGAGGTGGGGGCCTCTGGAGCATGATTAGATGATGAGGATGGAGCTGTCAGATTGGGATGAGTGCCCTAATAAAAGAGACCCCACTGAGCTTCCTTGTCCCTTCTGCCATATGAGGACACAGCCAAAAGACTATGAACCAGGAAGTCAGCTCTTGGGCTACCAGTACCTTGCTCTTGGACTTCTCAGCCTCTAGAACTGTGAGAAATAACTATTTATTGTTTAAGGCATGCAGTCTATGCTATTTTTTGTCATAGCAGCCCAAACAGACTGAGAGAGTTTACATGGACCAAGAGAGAGATGTAGAGCCAAAAGGAAGCAGAAATTTGAAATCATTGTTTCAATGTCATCTAAAACAGGCAAAACAGAGAGTGACATAAAACTAGAAATCTGATAAAAACTAGCAAAGGACACTAATCACAATACGTTAGGCCATTGAAGTACCGTGCAAGATTTCAAGTATATTATTACAAGACAAAATATCGAAGACTTGGAAAAGTCCAGAAACGGCAACAAAATGGTAAGTGGTATCAATGTTTTTAACTATGAAGAAAGAGCGGGAAATAAGCTTTATGTTCATTAGAAAGGAAGAGATTAGAAGGAATAATTATTGAGGTGTCTAAAACTCTGATGAATACTGAGAGGGGAGAGACAGGAAATGGCTCAAAAGCAAAAGAGGACATCAACAGAAAGGAACAAAGAACTGTGCATTAAAGGGAATTCAGAAGCAACGTATTTACAGAATAATTACCACGGTCCGCAGAAAAGGCTATGGATATCATCAGAAGGGCAACATCCAAACCCTGAGTGTATTTTTACAATGAGTCAGATGAGTGTCTTTGGTGGGGGTGAGTTGGGGGTGGGGGGTGCTCTACAAGGCACAGAACCTGCATGGAGGGATTGATGTGTTTGTCAGGACAATGTGGCTGCTTTCCTTCCTGAAATGTGAGCTGCTCTCCCTCATTAAGTTAGCATGCTGATCTGGCAGAGCCACATCCTGGAATCCTGAAAACATCAGCTTCCATCTAAACTTTTCATTTCTAATATGTTTAATTTGGCTTAGCTTGATGGCAAGTTTATAATATTATCAATATGCGTATGACCTGGTATCTGTACCATCTGATCCTGAGTTACGTGCCTATTGGAAAAAGCATAAACCAGATAGGATGTACAGTTGGGCAAACCTCCAGGTCTGGAACTCCGGTTCAGTCTTGATAAATACCAGATAATTTTGAGAACTCATCTAAACTGGTCAGTACCATAGAGCCTCTGACTTTTCTCCAATCACCTGACTAGCTCTTATTCTCTGGAGGGAGGGTAAAAATTCAAAAAGCAACCCATACAAACCATGGTTTTACCATAATTTGACTATGGTGATGAAATATTTTGATACCCAAATGTCTCATAGTCCAGGGCAAACCCATACTTGTTCGATGTATGTGCTAAGTTACATTCACCCTAAACATTAAAAAGTATAAAATCCCAGAGAACAGGCCCACCACAGTGGCTGCTTGAGTCACCTTCATCCCTCTGTAGGGTGGAAGGCTGGCCTCATTGGAAGTCTTTCTCCTCTCAAACTAATTCAACTCTCCAGCATCTGTGAGATCTTGCTGTGTTAAATTTCTCTTCTAAAATGTTAGTCTCATTCTTTCCCTTCCACCCATAAATATGTTCCAATACCTTCCCCAAAAGTGCTCCCTCTTGTTACAACTGTATCCCATCTCTCTAATCTCTCTATCAAATTCTCTCTGGACCAAAAAAAAAAAAAAGGCACAAATTCATAGGTTCTGCTTCTGCATGGCCCCCAGCACCCATTAACTCCCCAGCTTCTACAATTTGGCTTCTGGCCTCAACATTACACTAAACTTGCTTTGGCAAAGGTCACTCATGACCTCCTACTAACCAAACTCAATGAATATTTTTAGTCTGGGGTGTTCTTGGAGAGTTTACATTCTCCTTCACTCTCTTGCTTTCTTTGGCTTCAAAAACTTCAATGCCTCTTCATTGTCCTTCCACCTCTGTTTGCTCCCTCTTGCTTTCTTCATGATTCCTCTTGCTCTACGTAGTCCTTCAAGTTGGTGTTTCCCAGATTATCTCATTATTCTTTGTTTCTTTTCACTCTATTTACACCTGAGCTTCCTTATCTGATATCTAAATCCCATTTATTACCCACATTCCAAACCTCCCAAATCTTTTATTTCCGTTCCAGACTTTTGCTTGAGTTCTAAAACCTCGCATGAAACTGTCTACAAGACATTGTCTGACTGTCTCTCACATATGCCGAGCCTATTACATGCATCCCTGTAACTCACTGAACTTCACTCCCTCTGCCCATCTGCTAACCCCCCTTCTCTTTCTATTTGCCTCTGCTGATGAAAACTCATAAACAGAGAAAGAATTCTAGGTTCTTCTTTTTTCTTCAACATCCATATCCAATGGGTCAACAGTTCTACACATTCTACTTCAAACATTTTTTAAATTTTTATCTTTTTTAGATTTTACTTGTTTATTTATTTGAGAGAGAGAACATAGACACAAGCAGGGGGTGGCTGAGGGAGAAACAGAATCCCCACCGAGTAGGGAGCCTGATATGGGGCTCGATCCCAGGACCCCAGGATCATGACCTGAACCGAAGGGAGACACTTAACCAACTGAGCCACCCAGGCGCCCGTCAAACGTGTTTTTAGATTTAGTTTTCTAGCCTTAGTTCCTACTTGAATTATAATTCACTTGACCTATTGAAACAGCTTCCTTGCCGGTGTCTTAGACTCCAGTCCTCTTCCTTCCAATGCATCCATTAGCAAAGTTTTGGATAAATCAAATCTGATCACATACTGTCCTGCTTAAACCAGGCCATTTATTGTATCAACACCAGAAAAAACACTCAGCTTCCTTCAATCTCATCCTTTGTGTGCTCCATCGAATCTTCCCTGAGCCTTTAACATATCCTTGAGGATGATTACACTCTCTTGTATCTTTATGACACTGTAAAGGTCCTCTTCAGCTGAAACACTTTTTCTCCCACTCCAGTTATTTTCCCAGGAAAACCTTTCCATAGGCTTAGTTTAAATATCATTTGTGGCACATTTTCCTTGATACTCCCCACCCAGTACCAGCCAGAATTAAGCATACTTTGAATGATCCTCCCAAAGCATTTTATGAAAGTTTGTATTAGAGCTTACGTCTCTGTGTGGTTTGCAACACGGTATGCATTGTTAGATTCTGAGTTCTATGAGGTCAGATATGATATCTTATCTTTTTGGTCTCCCCTAGTGGAGTACTTGGTACAAATAGCTACTCAGTAATTATTTAGTGAAATCAATAAACAGTTTTGTTAACTATGGTTGTGGGATATTTAAGTTCCCATGGTACCAATGGTTGGGAAAGAATTCCATGTGATTTCTTCTACTATAAAAAGGCAAGAAGGTAAGACTGTTGAGTCACAGACCTGTACCTCTGAAACAAAAAATACATTATATGTTTAAAAAAAAAAGAAGAAGATAACAGGAAGCGAAGAATGAAGTGGGGGAAATCGGAGGGGGAGACGAACCATGACAGACTATGGACTCTGAGAAACAAACTGAGGGTTCTAGAGGGGAGGGGGGTGGGGGGATGGGTTAGCCTGGTGATGGGTATTAAAGAGGGCACGTACTGCATGGAGCACTGGGTGTTATACGCAAACAATGAATCATGGAACACTACATCAACAACTAATGATGTAATGTAGGGTGATTAACATAACATAATAATAATAAAAAAAGGCAAGAAGGTGGGACTGGACAACTTTCTCTAAGCTAGCTGGAAAAATCCCCATGAATCTAAGCCACTAGGAAAAAGTTTTTAAATCTACACTTACCCTCCCCCCAGAAAAGTGCAAAGAATTCAAGTTTTTGAGCAAATGCTTACTAACCAACCCCAGAAGGTATTTTAGAGGTGTCTAGATCTGAATTTTCTTAGAGAAGTTTAATAGTAGCAACACATGTGGTATATGTAGCATTTTTTCCTAAATGTTTCCATCTTTATCTTGGCATATATTTTCACAGATCTAGCCAGCAGATATGAGAATATACTGAGATTTCATTTAGCATATGAAGAAACCAAGGACTCAAGATGTTAGGCAATTTTCTCAGAATTATACAATGTGTCACCAACTGATTGGTATCCAGTCTCCTAAATCCATGTTTCATGTTCTTGCAACCTAAATTTGTTGTCTCCTTTTGAAAGGGTCTTCCTCTCTCATGTCATTTCTTTTATTAATGCATATATGCATTCATTTTACAAAGATAAGGGCTATGATAAAAGAGGAATAACCACTTTGGAGTCAGGGGGCCTGACTGTGAGTTCCTCTGAGACGCACGCAAATATTCAAATGCAGCCGCACATAATGACAAGAGTACTTGGGGCTCAGTCCCAGCTCCACTGCTTTGTGGCTAGGTTATCTTGAGCAAGTCACTTTCTAGGAACCTCAATCCCCTTATCTACAGAATGGGAATAACAATACTTACACAATTTCCTACGTGACTCTTGTGAGACAGACGGAGCATGCAGAACCATTTTGTCAAGTATAAATGTCATACAATGATCTGGAAACTTTTAGTGAGTGTTCACTGTGTGCAAGGTAGTGCTCTAAGTATTTTACTGACTCGGACTCATTTTAATCTTCACAATGAATCTACAAAGCAGACACTATTATTATTCACACTTTATGATAAGAAATTCGAGGTATGCAGGACTTAAGTAACTTTTCCAAAACTACACAAGATATGGAGCTAGGATCAAACCCAGACAGTGACATGGCCAAGCTCATCTCTGAATCTCTTAGTTCTGCTGGCTCCCAACACATTGAAGACTGCCAAGTTCTGGGATCCTCAGATATATCAACTCACTTCATAGCTTTTTATGTGTATTATCTCACTCAATCCCTCTACAATCCAGAGGCAGGAAATAAATATAAAGCAGTTCCATGGTTGGTCTTCTGGTCTATTCTGAACACAGCAGTCATAGCGAGGTCCCTTCTCTCAAAACCCACTAATGCTTCCCATTTTATCCAAAGTAGAATCTCGAATCTTTGCCATGGCCTACAAGGCCCTGCGTATAGGGGCCTTTACTGCATGTCCTACCGCTTCTCATTCCTCTCTTCCAACCACGAGGACCTCTTTGCTACTGCTGAAAAATGTCAGACATGTTCCTGCTCTGGGCCACTGTCTCTACGGTTCCCTCTACTGGGACCGTTCTTACTCAGATGACTGCAGGGCTCATCCCTTCACTTTATTCAGGTCTCTGCTCAAAAAATAAACTCTCAGAGTCTCCTTCAACTGTTCAATGTAAGATAGGAATCGTCATTCCCCTCAACCACTCTCTAACTCCTTACCCTGGTTTTATTTCTCCTTGTGGTACCTGGCATCATTGGCATCCATTTAGGGCACCTGATAAATTTTACTTTTTTTTTTTATTATCTGTTTCCCTTCTGCCATATACACATAAACATACATAAACAGTCTCTCAACACCGTCCCACCTCCCCCCACACACCTTAGAACACTAGCTACTTTGTCAAAAGCTCTTGGTTTTGTTTTCTGCTGTTACCCTCCAGTACCTAGAACAATGCCTGACATGGAGCAAAAGCCTCGAAACTGACAAGTTGTGTGAATAAATAACTCTGTGCCCTCACAGAGTTTAAAATCTGGTAAAAAAAAAAAAAAAGGCAAAGGAAGATTATTAAGGAAATAGCTGACAGTGACAGGAAAATCTTGGATGGTATATTTTTTGCTGCATTTCTTTAGAAACTTTTTGAAGCCCCAAACACAGTCCTCTGTGATGAGGTTGAGTAAATATTACCAAATGAATAATAAAATTAGCTCTCTCCTACAGAAGTGCCTACCTTTTGCTTCCAGCCACATAATGGTTTACTTTATTGCCAGTGGCAAACAAAGGATTAAATTCACTTGACTCAAGCCAACTGTGGACCACGAAGTGGAGTTGAGGCATGTGCGAAATGATTCTTTTCATTTCTGATCTCTGTTATGAGAAGGTTTTGTTTAATTAGAAGTTACAATGCACTCGTATTACCAAGGTTCGTCACTCATTTTTAATCCAGGAGATGTAGGATTGACTGACTGGCATATTATTCTTTCCTTTTTCTCTAAAATTGTTTAACTACCTCGCTATTTCATACTGCCATAAGGCAAGTGAGGTAGGAAAATAGGTGTCTAAATAGGAAACTGCTAACACAGAGCCAAGCATGGGTGGAGGGTAGGAGAACTCTTTTCAAAGAGACTGTTTACAGAAGTTTCAGAAATGTGAATAGGCAAGACACAGAGATACTAAGTTTTGTGCTGGTCTTAATTAAAAATTTACCAGCATTCACTATTTTTGACAACCCTGAAAGGTAATGTGGTAGTGTTATCACCTTTTCATGGAAGAGTTGCTCAGAAGCCAGGGAGCTGAAACGTACAGCTCCGCAGTTCCCTGGCTAGGTCAAGTACCTCAATTTCTTTCCTTTCTATGAGGCATTAGGAGTCAGTAGAAAAAGCAGGGGCTTTGGAATCAGACAAAATTGATTTTAAATTTTGGATCTACTGCATATTAAAAGCTGTGTGATTTCAATATGCCACCTAACCTCCCTGGGCATGTTCCTGCCCACCTAAAATTGCACTTATAATACCTAATCACTAGGACTTTGGGGGAAAATCAGTTGAATTATGTAGCAATGTATCCAAGTGGTCTCAGGACATGAAAGTCTGTTACCTTTCTCTCTGTCTTAATAGAAAAACAACAACAACAACAAAACACTCCAACTAATTCTTGATAAAAGAATCCAACAATGAAAATCTCATTTTATCATTTGCTTTTTAAATGAAGATTCCAAATGTTTCTTCAGAAATGTCTAGGGATTTGGGGATCCAGGGACTCTAATTAAAAGGGGTTCTGATTCCTACCCCCAAATGGCAGTGGACCGAAGCCACACTTAGCCTTCATACAAGATTCATGACAATCTGGGGACTGGCTGGGCTCTGACACTGTATTAAATATGTGAAGATCCAAGCTGCTCTCTACATAACTCAGGGCAGAATAGGGATTGCTTTGTAGGTACCCTGGCTGTTTTAAAGTTTTCTTTTAACCCAGTGACTTTGAAATGTCTCAGTATTTTTTTGTGTGAGTGAAAAGAGAGTCAGACAGAGGAGAGCTGACGTTCCCTAGGGACAAATCGTGTTTTCGGCTCCTCTTTATACCAAAGTTCTTCTTGCATTTTATCTTATATCTCCTCCTACAAGCTAAAGATATGAGCAGTTCTTCTTTTCTTACCAAATTTAAGGGATGGATGCTGCAAGGACATCCATCGTCCATTGGATCTTAAATGCTTTACTCAATGTATAGAAGGTAAGTGCAGGAGTTTTCATTAACCCCCTAACCCTGAATTTAGCCTGTGTTCTGCTCATGTCTCCAGGGGGCGGGAGGCCCTGAATGAGCTCCTTTGATTGCCCAGGTTGATACTCCCAGAATTCAGTTGTGAAATCTGTACCAGGAGCTAGAAAAATTGAAACTCTGATTCTAAGAGGAAAAAATAAAATGGATGTAATTATACAGGGAAGGAGAACAACACCACCACCAAACTATGAAGCTGTATGAAATCCATATTTTCTTAAAAATTATGTCATGGCCCTTTTAGAAGGGAAATAGAGTTAAGTACTGGTAACCTGTTTGTTTTTTGTTGAAATTATTTCATTTAAAATATGCTTGAAACCAGCAAAATAATGTTGGACTCTTATTAAAGAAATTTATTTTAAATCTTTTATTTTAAATATTTATTTCTCCACATAGCTTGTTTGTTGCAATTTAAGGGCTTGATTTGTGAAAATCACTTATTCTACAAGCACCCATAGCATTGATGACCCCATGGGGGTGTCTTAAGAATGTATCCAGTAGGATCAATTATAAAGCACCCTGAAAGATTTTTTTTTTTAAAGGCTTTAGTGGGTTTCCATAAACCAAGTATATCTGGGCAATTTCTATCTTTGTGAAGGACAAAATTAGGATTAGAGGTTACGTTAAAGGAGAAGACATTCACAATAATAATAATATTTTACTATCATATATTATCTTATAGCTCATTTGAATATTTTTCATACACAGTATATATGTATTTTCATACATAGTATATATGTATTTCTATATAACAACAACCCTGTGAAGTGAAATTCTCTTTTGTACAGATAAGGATATTTGGGCTCAGAGAACTAAAGTTTCTTTGCTAGGCACAAGGCTGGAAGAAAGTCAAGTCCAGACCAGAGGTCAGCTCTCCCTGGCTCTCTGAGTAGTGGTCTAGACCAGTGGGCAATGAAGATGGGCTCTATCCCCAACCTAAATTATTCTGGGATTTTCTGAAGTCATTGTGTCCCATGCCTGTGAATTTCTTATGTGAGCAATTTTCATTCTTGCTTTCTACTATAAAAGTAACATACTTATCAAATTTATGATTTTATGATTCAGAGACAAAAGGAAAAATGTTTACTAGAAGGGAATTTGGTAAGATTGTTTGAATCCTGGAACACTACATCAAAAACTAATGATGTAATGTATGGTGATTAACATAACAATAAAAAAGTTGGGAAAAAACCATTATGTAAACATCTCATAGCTTCTAATATTTTTAGTTTTAATACTTTTGTGCTTAAAAAAACAACTATTTTAAGTGATACTTTTTAAATATACAGTCAGTATATTTCTATACAGAAGATGGTAGCTTCTGGTTTTTGAAAGTTACCTCTGAGTCCATGATGAAAAGTTCTGTAATTTTTCCCAGTGTCATTTGTTATACTAGAAAGGCCCTTAATTTTTTTTCATTTCTTCCCAAATAAGCAGAATAACAAAATAAAAGAAATTCCAT
Organism: Neomonachus schauinslandi; assembly: GCF_002201575.2. Lineage (NCBI taxonomy): Eukaryota > Metazoa > Chordata > Mammalia > Carnivora > Phocidae > Neomonachus > Neomonachus schauinslandi. The sequence goes on along the minus strand of NC_058404.1, from coordinate 117,839,219 downwards.
TTTTCAATTTATGTTATTTGGGGAAAGGGGCATCTGCTTGTCTTATAGTCTTGTGCCCTGGAAATTAAAATTCTAAACATGCAGACCTTTTTTTTTTTCAAAATTTATAAGTTCATTTCATATTTAGCAGAAGCCTACTCATGTAAAGAAAAACAAAATCAGAGGTTGTCTAGCTAGAAAACAAAACATTCCATGAAGGATTAAGAAAATGTAAAGTCTGTAGGATTCAGACCTGCCATTCTGTTTTCTTTTTAAATTTTTGGTAACTAGGAAGCAAAGGGGTTTCAGGAAGTAGCATTTCCTTTTGGCTATTTAATTTTGGGGGGTGAACATACAGCTGACCCCCATCATTTGCACTCAGAATCCACACAAAGTGATTCATACAAATGTTAACCTCTTCTTCCCAACCTATTCTTTTATAGGTAATTAGAGAGGTCAGAGCTCCTGAGCTACTATCAAGAAGGAAACTAATGAGAAATGAGGAAGAAGGAAAGGAAAAATTGCTACAAAACTATGTGAGGATCTATGTCAAAATACTGTCCTTGATTATGATCAGGACTCAAAATATGGAAGAGGTATCGTCAAAACTGTCACTCAAGAACTTTTTAGTAAAAATTGTATTGACCGTCTTGGTAATTAGTAAACATCCAAGGTTTTCATCTACTCTTTAAGTGCCTACTCTGAGTCAAGCACTCTGCGAGGTGCTAACCAAACAAAAATAAAGATGGCTCATTGGCCTTCTTCAAGAAGCTTACAGCCCATAATGCAGTACTCTGAATAAGTTCTGTGCTAGACATGGATGGAGGAAGGGCTCTTAATCCAGCCTTAGAAGAGAGGGAAGATTTATAACTGGATTACTAGCTCCCTATAAATATAGACCATATCTCCACACTTCTACAACCACTGTACCAAGCCTTATACACTACCTCTAATAGATTCTCAATGAATTTGATGACAATCTCAGCTTAGTCATAGAGAATAGCAAGAGTTATACAGGTGACAACAATAGAAATGTCTTTTCCAGCATGTTCAAGAGTAGAGGCTGCAGGGTAAATTCTAAGACGGTAAAGCAAGTTTTAGATATGGCTGAAATACTAAGTGTTGGTGGAAGATCATGACTGATGAGGCTAGATGGATATGTGGGAGCATATCTTGAAAGGCTGTTTTGTAAGGCCATGTTAAGAAATATAAATATTTTATAGAAAAACATGAAACTTCTTATTTAAAGAGGTTGAATAAACCAATAACACAGTATAATGTGTGCCTAGGTTACTGCTATGAGAGCACAAGGGAGAGAGGCAATGTAATCAAAGTTGGCTGTCCAAGAGGTCTTACCAAAAATGTGATCCTTGAACTTTGGATGAGCAAAGTGAAAAGAGATCATATTTTAGGAAAAGCAGAATGCACATCTGAAGACGTGGGGCATAAAGTAGCACAGTATTTGAGCAGTGCAATATGCCTGTCGTCATGGGTGATGAAACCAGAGAAATGAAAATGAGCAGACCAGTGGTTTCTGCATGCTAAACTAAGATGTTACACTTTACCCTGAAAGGAATGAGTAAACGTCGAAAGATTTCAAGGGAATTACATGAGCAAGTTTCCATTTTAGAAAGATCTCTATATGATGTGGCTGAAAAGTAAGAAAGCCAGTGAAAATGCCACCCTGGAAAGCATTTTGGAAACTTTGGGAAGTTTTTGTTGTCATGATAATCTGGGGGCATTAGGAGAATTGAGAAGAGGAAAGTACAGGGATGCTGGAGATTTTGCAGTGCCTGCAGTCCTGAATAAGAGAGATGGTTCCTGGACCCAACACGACTTTCTAATGTCCCATTGGACATTCAGATATGTGAAAAATCTCTTCCTAATTATCCGAATTAGAATCTAACACCATTTTACATATTAAAATAAAGTGCTTTTTACCATTTTAATATATACTGAATGTTGCATGAAAGCAGGTACCATGCAAATTAGAGGTAAAATTTTGTTTTCTTTGAGACTTTGTCAATATTTGTTCACCAGTTCAGAAAAATAACAACAACAACTGCATCAAGGGAACACTGTTTGCCACCAATACAACACACCTGAATCAATCAGTTATGATAGCTGCCATATTCCCTGTGCGGCAATAGACACAAGCTTCCAGGGTTAGGCTTCATCTTTTCTTCCCCTATGACTCAGCCCCTGTCCCAGCCACAAGTCCAGCTAATGACAGCTCACCGGGTTTCAACCCTGCTGCAAGGAGGTGTCTTAGGAAAATCTAGAAGTCATGAGAGACCATGTAATAGACAGTTCTAAATTGGGAAGGAAATTAGATTTGAATGGTGGCTCTCATACTGGACAGTGCTGTAGGATCAGAATTACCCAGGGAGTTGAGTTTAAAAGGCAGATTCTCGAACTCTGCTTTCTGAGAATCTGAGTCAGCTGGTCTGGGGTAAGGCCAAGGAGTGTAAATTTTTAATAAGTTCCCCAGGGGACTCTGTTGCAGATGTTCTAACTTTGGAACACCCTTGGAGAACCACTACACTGGATGATGTCCAAGGTCTCTTCTAAACTTAATATTTTAGGACACTATGAAGGTTATGGCAATGGGAGTGAGAGGCTTCTCTCAATCCCCTGCCTAGGATCACCAAAACCCTAAGCACCACCATCCTGATCTTAACATCAGCATAAGTGACCACAAGTCACGTACGTGTTAGTGACCACACAGCATGTGCTCTAAGCAACCGACAAAGTAACCACATTGTTGTTATGTATACAAGGTACCACCTTCAGTAATCACACATGGCTATGAAAAGATAAATGGACACACACACAAAAAAAACCCTCAAAATGTGTAATGTACACATAGCAGGTGTATAAGAAATAAAGTTTTGCCAAACTGCACTAAAATTTACTCCATGACAAGAGCGGTACATTTTCTCCATGGCTGTCATAGATTTCACGGATCCTGAAAAATCCAGCCATTTTTAGAAATCCCATGAAATTTACCTTTTCACTCGAATCCACATGAAATCAAAATTTTTCCCTATGAGTCCCCATAAAATTGGCACATTTCCTCAGAAGACCCCATGAAATTATAAAGAATATTGCAGATTCTTTGCTCCTAGCCCTTGTTGCACATCTTAAAGAGACAGGTTAGATTGAAGAATTATTTCATTTTTCTTTTGATATTTACCTAAAATCACTATGAAAAACAAGTTATCAGTTGTTAAATAGATCATTTCCAAATGAAAATAGAACTTGAACCTACTTTGGATAATCAGAAAATATAAGGGATAATCTCTTCCAATTAAAAATGAGTAATATCCCAGGAAACTGATAAAAATATGAAGTTGCTCCAATTGTCCCCTAAATAAAAGCCTCGAAAATTTACCTAGAATTTATCTAAACTTTGACAGTGTAGGCATTTCTGGAAAACCATCTGAAGTCAGGAAGTTATGAATAAAAGCACTATCCCAATTGTTCTCACATTTACAAACTATATAATACTCAATTCAAAAATAAATTTCCCCTAAAACAAAAAGTCAGATTTTCATATGTGGGTCTGCAATGGCAAACAATGTCTTTCATAAAGTTCTACTTCATAGGATGTTGTGAAAAACAAATAAGTTCATGAATGTGCAAGAGCAGACTGGTGCTTTAGAAATAGAATAGTAAGGTGGGTTTGTTTCAGATTTAATGAGAAAAAATTGATTATAATAAAAAATATAGGTATTTATGTTAAAAGTAGCACATGAATTCCAATTAATACAAAGTGAATATTCGGCCTTTTCACAGAGGAAAATGGGACATGAAAAAAAATTAAAAGGTATCACAGCAACACAAAACAAAATTGCAATAGATACATGGCTTTAAATTATGACTACTTATTCATTATGAAAATGAAAGTAACACACATATTTCATATTCTTATAGTAATCATAAAATCCGACCCTCCTGGTTTTAACTAGATCTTAATTCCCTTGGGTTGTTAAGCAAAACAAGCTCTCAGTTCAAGTCAGAAGGCCACACTTAAAATGCTATTTCCTGAATGTGAGCCAGTATTCCACTCAAAGGAGGAAGTTTTGCTGCAGAAATATCCTTCTGAGTGGTAATTGACCTAACAGAAATTCTAAGCTGCCTTCACACTTTCATTTTGAATCATGTGAATATTTACTCTTTTATTAGATTCATCATCCACAACCACAAATCGAGAAAGATGCTGGGGATGACCACGAAAATCAGTATAACAGTTAACTCAAAGCTGTCAGCGAGAAATTTTAACAGTACGTATAAGTCCCCCCTCCCCCAAATAGACAGATGCAACTACAGAGAGGAAAGAGTGATTTAGTGTGTTCTGATACTCGGAATTCTGATTTTGATCCAGATGGGAGGGATTGTGCTGTCCTGGTAAAAACATCAGTGTAGATAGAAAAGTGCTTCTCCTGGCCCTCCACCAATACTGATAGGATTCCCCTTTAGGTTATTCAATCTGCAGTTGAACTGACTTTCTGTTGTGATGAGATAACCTTTCAGGCTCTCTGCCAACACATAGCAGATAGAATATGGGGTTGAAAATCAGGAGCGGGGTTCTAATCCTAACTTTGTTATTAAATAGTTATGTGACCTTATGTACTTCAGTTAACCTCTTTGAGCTTCATTTTCCTTATCTGTAAAATGGGGACAGTAATCCCTGGTTTGACAACTTTTCAGAGTTTTAGTAAAGCTCATAGTACATCTTCAAGTGAAAAGTCCTGTGCACCTGTAAAAGCTTTTCTCAGAAGGAAACTCACCAAGCGGAGGACCTCCAGGAGCATCCTTCGGAAGCATAGCCAGGCTATGTCTCTCAAGTAGTTGCCACATTCACGGTGTTTGGACTGAGCAGAGGAGGCACATATATTTGTCAGCAAACCACTGTTTATGCATCAGATTTTTAATCTAGAAACAACCTAGGTCATGAAATTAAAACTGACATTTCTCATGTTATGAGAGGTTTTGAGCACTGAGAGCTTGAAGCAAACACACACCTTTGGTAAAATGTCAACATCTCACCTGTTGATAAATTAGTCTCATTCTTGACTCTGTTTAATGAACCCATATGGTGAGTTATATTATTTTCTTCACTTCATTGATGAGGAAGCCGAGATGCAAGGAGATTTAGTCATGTCTTGGGTCCCCAGTTAGGAAGTGATGAAGCGGGCACTTGATGACATGTCATCTAAATTACTGTGTCACAGGCCCCATGAGGCCCTAGTTTGTCTCCACCGATGTTTGAGAGTGGCTTCTAAAATGCTTTGTTAACAAAGAGGCTTGTCTGTATTTTTTTTTTATTAAGAAACAATTTGGGGTGGAGAGTGAAATTTAGCAATGGTTAAGGAAAACTTATATTAAGGTAAACAAATGCTAATTTAGGAAATACAATTTTATGTTAATTAAAAATCAGAATAAACAGGGGCGCCTGGGTGGCTCAGTCGGTTAAGCGACTGCCTTCGGCTCAGGTCATGATCCTGGAGTCCCTGGATCGAGTCCCGCATCGGGCTCCCTGCTCAGCGGGGAGTCTGCTTCTCCCTCTGACCCTCCTCCCTCTCGTGCTCTCTGTCTCTCATTCTCTCTCACAAATAAATAAATAAAATCTTTAAAAAAAAATCAGAATAAACAAATACAATTAAGAATTACTGTAATAAAAAATCGTTGTTACTAATCAAAAGTGAAACTGTTACTACTACCTGTTTTCCGTATGTCCTTGCCTAGAAAAAACAAACACACACACAACAACAAAACCCCACAGGCTGCCCTGAAGGCACAGATGTGTGGAACTATGGTCAGGGAATTAAGGAGATGAAATGGAGTGTGGTCTGTGGAGGGACTGGCCCAGAGAAATGCTACCCATCTTGATGCAAAGGACAACCTTTTTCTCCAAAGCTATCAGGCTACTTCTATCTGACTTGAGACATTTAAATGAAGTGATTGCTTGGCTGAGTTGTCCCAAAGTCTGTCTATCACACAGACTCCACAACTCAGTTTTTCCCCAAATATGATGAGTATTATAAATGGAGTATAAATATGCCACAAAAAATGCTTAATTCATTTGAAGTATCATAGGATTTCATATGTGGAATTTTAAAAATATATAGTAGGAAAAGAATTGGCTAATATACTTCAACTAAGTGATTATATTTTATATGTTTCTTTATAACATCATCAATATCCCATGATTTTTCATTATAAAAATGTATCATTAATTCATGTACTCACTAATTTCACAGTTATTTAACAAACCCCTACTTTGCACCAGACCCTAAACTAGGTTCTGAAAATTCACAAAGGACCACAATCCCCTCCATCTCTTGTCCTCAAGGCCACTTCGGGGCAGTAAGGTAGAAGTCAGCCATCAGCAATTGAAATAGGATAGGTAGGTAGAATATTGCATGGTGCTACACTAATTGCCTCAGAAGTGGATTAGCAAGATTTGATGCCTTTCCTACGGTCTAAACAGCAGCTGGGCTTAAATCAGTATGCTGATATCACACCTAAGAAGGCTAGCAACCGGGCAGAGAGAGGGCATCATCTGGAGGCTGTGGGGTAGGGGTAGGAGATTCCTCAAGGAGGAGCTGAGGCACATTAAGAAGATTTCCAGCAAGAATAGATCCTCATGTCAGAACACTGTGTAGTGAGGCTCCTGAAAAGTCCACATGTAAACCCCAAGTAGTGCAATCGTTTGGGTACTTTGCCACACAGATGGTATCTATGACCAGTTGAAGATGACCAGGGAAGAGCAAGGACTGATGGCAGTCTGCTTCAGTATCCATTAAAGGAACAGAACTAACCCCTGTGTCAAATTCCTCCTGCCTATTTCAGCTCAAAACCAAATGGTGCCCCCCGAAACTGATAATGCACTATATGTTAACTAAGTTGAATTTAAATAAAATTTTTTTTAAATAGTGAGAGGAGGAGTTAAGTAGTAGATAAGCTCCACCCCTGACTTTAATCATTGGTCTAACCTGGACTGGAGAGAAGGGAGTGTTACACTGGCTATGAGGTTGTAACTTTAAATTTCACCGGATTGATCTTTTTTATAATACTTGAAAGGGATCAGACAGCCATGAATTCACCTGTTATTGGATGGGAAAACCATTTGAAGGTGGTCATTTGAGAAATAATAAAACTTGCTTCTTTGTAACTCTGGTGGAGTTGAGACTGTTCAAAATTATATAGGTGTTATAAATAAGACACAAGTGTAGGGACATCTGGGTCCCTCAGTCAGTTAAGCGTCTGACTCTTGATTTCCACTCAAGTCATGATCTCAGGGTCCTGGAATCGAGCCCCTCATTGGGCTCTGTGCTGAGTGAGGAGCCTGCTTAAGATTCTGTCTTTCTGCTCTTCCCCCACTCCCCCACTTGAGCTCTCTCTCTCAAAAAAGAAAAAAAAAAGATGTAGGTGTAAACAGGATATGGTGAGAGCACAAAGAAGGAAAAAGTAACATAATTTTGGGATGTCAAAGAAATGTCAGAAATAGTTAGAGTTATGAGCAAATGATCACCTCTGTTAACCTCATAAACCTCCTTTTTTCTTTTGTAAAATTACTTGCCAGTCACTTTTATTTTCATTTTAACTCTGGATCACCAGCTTTAAAAGTAGCAAAGGACTAGCTTTACATAATGTATAGACTAGTCCATTTTTTTTTTTTAAACAAGTGAGTTCCACTTTGAACAGTGCTGATTTCATTGCTTTAACTGGCTAACTCACCTTACAGCATTTTGAGGATGGAGAAATTTGTTCTCTGGTTATAAAGAGAAACATGAGTGTCTAATGGAAGCACAGACTGCAAAAACCCTATTGTTTGTGTTACTTGTATTCTCAGGAAGGGAAAGAGGAAGACAAGTAGAACAAAAGAACAAATACAAAACATTCTCAGGAACACCAGAGCCAAGACTTCAACTGACTCAGTGCAGAGATGCTTCATAGTCTCATAGACCTCAAGAAGGAAGCTGGGACTCAGGAGAGTGATGCTAATCCTGGCCTCATTGTTCACCACCTCGAGTGACTGGGTGTCTCCTTCATCTCATACCTGCCTCTCCCCTTCCCATTGCAGAATGTGCTTTAAAGAGAGAAGTCCAGGAGCTGAAACAAAGAAGCCATTTCATTTTCTTCTTTTTTAGTTTCTTGTGCCTGATGTTTATTTTCAACCCTTTTTGTCTCATACCATGTGTACTAGGACTATAAGAAATGAAATGCACACCCTCTGCAACTAGAGTGATTTAAGAGAATAGATTCTCAAACGAAAGCAGCAATTTTATTCAGGAAGCTTTTAACATGCCTTTCTCTGACAATGCTTTTACTTTCATGTAATTAAGAGACTTCAAAACCTGGAAAACATGAATGGTTCTTGCTCATATGTATTCTCATATGTATATCCATATATACACGGTGCTGATAATGAATCATGTGCTATTTCGTGCAACTAACCAAAAAGTATTCCTTTGCAATTTGGAGTTAATCATTTTCATCTTTACTTGTTGCCAAGCCCAGCCCAAGTCGTATATTGAATGTTCAAAAGTGACTTTGTGCTACAATGATTTAAACTGAAAAGAAAGACCTTTTAAGTGGCAATAATAAAATTGTCTAGTTTCACAAACCAAAACTTATTCTACCAATAAAATGCTGTTATGTTTTTGAGCATCTCCTATGAATTATTACTTGTAATTTAGGAAACTGATACCATTTACCACTTGGTTATATGGACTAGAAGTAATGATTTTCTCCATCACAGATAATCAAAAATTTAATATGAATTAGATTATATAATCATGTACCCCCTTTATCTAAAATTATTACAATTCAACAGTATAATTTAAATGCACAGTGTGAATAATATAAAAATATTCAAAATGCAATTTAAAGATATATAAGATACAAACAAGGTATATTTCCATATAACAGTTATCAGATTTATTAAATGAAAACAGACTATGGTTTTCAAGTTTGCCCACTTATAGCTATATAAACCTTTTTATGTTCTTGCTCTTGGGTTTTGTTTTACTTGATTTGCTTGGAAAAATAAAATAAAATAATAAAATAAAATAAAACATAGTGACTCTCGCATCTCAATTTACAAGTTTAAGAAAGTGACTCACTTGACTCTAGTTGAGTTTAATTACCTAACACCAATACATATTAAGAAAAAACAACTTCAGTAAAAACTATCAATGAAAGAAACCTTATATTAAATGCAGTTTTGCACTTTGGAAAGTAGACTGGAGTTTCCTAAAATGTTAAACATGCGTTTACTATACAACCAAGCACATCTACCCCACAGTATCTGCTCTTACTCACAAAAATAGAAGTACATGGCCACACAAAAAAACATAATGTGACTGTTCTTAGTAGTACTATTCACAGTTAAAAAAACAATGGAGACACCTGAGATGTCCACCCAGAGTAAATGGCAAAGCCAAATGTGGTATATCAGTTCAATGGAATACTACTCAACAATGAAAATGGAATGAATCCCTGATAGTGCAGCCTGAAACCCCAGAAACAGCACATGGAGTGAGATGAGCTCCACACAAAGGACTATATACAGTGGAAGTACGTTTATGTGGAACTTCTAGAAACAGCAAAACTACAGAGACAGAGAGCAGACCAATGCTTGCCTGGAGATGTGATAAGAATGGGAATTTGCCAAAATGGGCATTAGAGAACTTTCTGGGGTGATGAAATGTAGCACAACTAGATTGGGTTGTTGACTAAACAACTATAAATTTAATAAAACTCCATCAAAGTGCACACATAAAATCAGTAGATTTTATGGTAAATTACATATACATAGAGCTTCTAAAAATCTAGGTTTGTTCTATTCTCCCTCTGATAATACTTCATATATTTCTCTGTTTTTTTATTCAGGATCAGAGTAGAACATTTTTCATTCTGTGATCTTCTACTGAAAACTCACCAAATATAGCAGCTCTTCATATCTCCCTCCTTCTGTCTGCCTGGCTTGTTCATTCACTCACTCATTCAATTATTCAACAAAACTATATTGAGCATCTACCAAGTATCAAACTCTGCTTTAGGTGCTGAAAATGCAAGATGAATAAGTCATCTCCTAATGCTCCTCTTTTCTTCTTATGATAAACTCTGTCTTCATTTTAGAGCCACTCTTACCCTATTTTCCCTATTTATACTCACGATCCTATTTAGGTCAGCAATTTGCAAGTAGGTTCAGTGCTTTGCAAAAGTGCTACCTTGACGTGTCAGTCTGTTATACTTTAATGACTATATCTTTCAAAATTACAGTTTGAAATTAAGTAATCTACCTATGTATTCAGTTGTTTCTTCAAAAAAAAAAAAAAAATACCCCGGGCAACACAATTGGTTTAGGACAAAGGACTTTTACTTTACTTGGTAATATCAACTTTATCGCCCCCCTCATGGACAGCTAAAGCAGTTCTGGATTTGTGTAAAGCTGGCTCTCCACTCTGAAGAACAGACTTCCAAGCTTGCTTTGGAGAGATCCCTAAATCCAAACCTGCCCTTTGGGCTGGGATCCACTTTCCAAACTAAGTGTGATGGACTTAACTAATGTCCAGAAAATACTTATGACTTAACCGTATTTCCTAGACTCATCCATTCACAATTCCTACAAAAATTCATATTCTGTTAACACTTGTGCCCCAAACATCAAGCTATACACTGATGTGCAAGATGAATAAGGCCTAGAGTTTGCCCTCAAAATGCTTACAGTGTGAGAGAGAGACAAATAAAATGACAAACTAACAAGAGCAAAATAATGGAAACATATACAGAGAATAGAAACAATATATACAGGGTTATATCCATATAGCTTTGTCTGTAGGTAAATTATGGTGAGCTTATTTTCAAAATTAAGTAGGAGTTTGATAGACATAGAAAGAGTAGGATGGTAAGACATCCAAGGAAGAGAACAATGTATGCAAAAGTTCATGTTCAGGGAATTATGTGTAATACAGACAGAGTTGCAATGCATGATTTAACTGTAGAAGTAGCTTGTCAAAACCGAACATTTATTTCCTCAAGAGTACTACTATTCAAGAAATTATACCTTATCTGATAAAGGGTGTCCATTGAAAGATTTTAAGTAGGCAAATAACATGAAATAGACCAATTTTATGGTGGTATAGGGTATGGGAAATGACTAGTTTGAATGTTTTAGGTGATAAAGGGGAAGAAGAGATCTAGGATGATTTCTCAATTTCCCTGGTTTTTCCAGAACTGATCATGACTTAGTGGTCAAGGAGTAATTCTGGTATGTTTTACACTTGAAAAGTAAGTGTCCCTCAGATTTTTATTGTGTAATGCCCAGAAACCTCTGATTAAACACTGGTATGCTAGCTTTCAGAGTCTAGATTAGCAATTCAATATAGTTTGGGTTCCCCCCCATTTCTGATTCATTCACGCTTAACAAGGACATGACCATCTTCAGTCTTCTTCTACAGCTGGAAAAATCACTTGGTAACCACATTGATATAACAAAAAACACAGGATTATACAGTGCATCAATAAAAACATTTCTCTCCCCAGTGCTTAATCAATGTTTTTTTTCAATACTCTGGGCCTTTACATAAAAGATGGATATTAATTTAAAACTTAAGGCTTTTACAAATTAAATATATATCTTTTAAAATTTCATTTGTGCAGAGACTACATACTCTGCTTCCTCTGCACCAATTCTGCACCATTCTGAAAAATCAGGAAGGATCAGGAAGAAATCATGGACAAAAGGGTATATACTCCAAAAAATTAGCACATGAGAAGTCCCTGGTGCATGCAATACCATTCCTCCCATGCAAACATTAGGCTTTACCCCATCCAGTTTTAATGCTTGCCTTTACCCTGTTATTCAGTGACAGAAGTAGAGATTATGTTGATTTGAGAAATATTATAGCATCCAAAAATAATTAACCTAAAGTCACTTATAGTAAATCTGTTACCTTCTTATTGGTCAAAGAGCTTTTTTTCCTTTTCCTGAAGCTGCTCTTATCTCATGTCTTAGTGTTATGTCTTTGTGGTGTGCAGTGTGGCTTTCAATCGGGCACACACTGTAAAGCTATCATCTGTAGACACTAATATTTTCACTTCACATTATACATAGCCCTCTGACTCTATCCTCAAACCTGGTCAGAAGCATGGATGTCAAATGGTAGAAGGATTCTCATTCAGGTCATTGATCAAAGTAAAAGTCTTATATAAATCAGTCTTGCAAAAAAAAAAAAAAACTGTGAAATTTGGTGTCATCTGTGAAAATTGTCTGTTTGGTTTGAATTTGTATGGAAATATCTTAAATTTAGGTTCTAGAATGATGTTTTGTTTCCACCAGCTTTAAAGCACCTGAAGGTGTGGGCCCTGGGAAAGATTTCCATTAACAGAAAGACTTCAGTATTTGTTGCTGTGACCAAACACCTCACTTAAAAACAGTTCTGACATGTTATGTTCAAAATATGTCTAAATGTAAGAAGTAAAAGAACTCAAATTTAAACTAGGAGTGGGATGAGTGAAGTCAGACTTCTTAAAAGCACATAGAAAATAGAGTATCAGAGGTATATTTTCTAAGCAACACTTATTAGTAGTCATTAACAAGGAAAGAAGGAAGTGAAACAAGTGATTTTTAAAAAGATAAATATTAGGAAATTTTCTCTCCATCGCAATAGCATTGTGAAGGCAGCCATCTTTTAAATGAAGGTAAGTTATCATGGGCTCTTTGATAAGGGAAGAAAGAGCAGAAAGAGGGTACTTTGTCTATATATTTCTATTCTGAGATGGAAATGGGAAAGATAAGAATATAAGGTGATTTAGAAACACAGCAGGAATACAGAAGCCTTGGGATGAGTTGGCCTTTCACAAGTACTAACTGGATAGGGAGACCAGGTAAGAGGTCAGTGGCTTTTCTCTAATAAGGAGCTAAAAAGAATAATGAGGTGATGCCTGAAGCAAAAGCTACAGAAGCCAGACTCTGCATGTCACAGAAATATTAGCATTTGAGAGCAGAGTAAGGGATAGGTTCAATATGACGTGAAGAAGGACAATAGATCAACATTTCAGGTTTGACTGAAACAGAAATTAAAAATAGATTAAAAACACACTTCTATAGTATAGGTATTGGTGTTTATTTCAGTCATGCCTCTCAAATCTAAGAAAAGAACTCTTAAATGTAATTTGCAAAGTAGAAATTATATTCTTGTCATCTAAATCAAAGTTAAAATATTAGTGAAAGGTGACATCAAAATATATATTTCATGTGTATGTATGTATATATACATATATACATATATATGCATATATATCTGTTTTAAAAGAACTCATTCTGGTAAGGAAGTGTGATTTTTTTTCTATTTATTTCAAGTACTCATACTAGGAAAAGAACAACTCATTTAGTCTGAGTTCCATAATCCATAGCCAATCCTGTATACTTAGGATTGGTACATTACAGGAATTGGTCCTAGAAGGAACTGATCAGCCTGCATGGAAAACACTCAATTTTTGTAATGACTTTGACAAAATTACTCTTGTTTTTGAAACTTGGAATTAGGTTTTAAGAGTTCTAAATTTGTACACGGGATTTTCTTAAAAAGGCCATATTATGATGAGGTGGTGGGAAGAGCCTCTGTTAACAAGAGGAAAAGTCATTCTGATAAATGTTCTTAATGTTAGTTATCAAATTGGAAGTGACCTCCAGCCATACAACATGGTCACGTCACAGTCAGCAAACCATAGTTCAGATCTTCCCAGTGTCCTATGGTAAGTAGGTCTGTTCAGAGGGATTGCATTCCCTCCAGCCTGACTTAATCTACTCCCCCAGGACTAAATTTGACCTAGAAACTTTTGCAACACATATGGTTATTAAGTTAAGTACATAAATCAAGGTGAGCAGTACTTCCTGTTCATGATGGCATTCAACATACTACTTCTGGCTGAAAGAATCACATCTAAGAATCCACAGCCTAGGCCTTGCCTCTCAGCAAACCCTGTCCCATAGGCATTGGGCTTTTACTATATTCCATAGTCCTCTCCTTCTGGAACCATAGGTAAAAGATGGCCACATACGGCATGTGCTGGCCACACACACAACCTGGAAAAGTGAGGGAGTTAATGCTACGGGATACACTTTGACCAGAAAACAGAGGGATCCAGAAGATAAATTCCTCTTCATCCATCCCCATGGAGATTGTACCAAAAAAAAAAAAAAAAAAAAGTTTTTTTTATGATTCTCCAGAGCCACCCAAAAGACTAAGTAAATGTCTGTGTTTTCTTTTGAAGCTGTGGCCACTTCAACAACACGTCATATTATATTTGCTTCTTCTTTGTCCCTTCCTCATTTCTTACTTCCCTTTATTCTTGCTGCCCCTGAATTATACTCTACAATAAAGCATTAGCATATAAATTTTGCCTCAGATTCATTCTGTTTTCTAAGGCTAAGAGAGAATGTCTGAAAATTTCATTATTTTGATTGAATACCATCATGAGCAGAAATTATTGGCCCATAATAATATCCAAGCAAAAGTCTTTCAGCCATTTAGAGTACTACAGAACAAGTGTATCGCTATTCTTTTGTAGAAACATAAAAAGAGAAAGAAGCAAGAGGTTATCAGTGGGAAATATACAGATGGTACGGATGCTACACTGACTCTCTGGAGGAAAGGACAAGAAGACTGACATATCCCAATTTAGGAAAATAGTCATTGCCTATTAATTCTATATGTTTATTTAAGATGGGAGGAGAAGTCATTACATTATGGTCCTAGAAGCATTAGGCCCCATAAGAAGTTCTGAAGTTCTCCTTTAATACTTCTACACATAAATTCTGGATATATCAAAGTTCTCCAAACACAATTCTATGAAGCTTTCAGATTTCTCTGTCTTTGCACAGGCTATTCCTTCCACCTGAATGCCCCCCTCCCCCCACCCCACACACATACACTTTCTGCTTTGAATAACTGATGATTCAAATAAAGACCCTTTTTTTGTAAGCTTTCCCAATTGTCCCTTCTTCTCATTACAAAATGAAGAGATCCCCCCTCCACTTTCATAATCTCCAATTTATACTGCTAGTCCAGTGCCTTAGTTCATAGACGGCACCTATCTGACTACTCGTCTTTTTAGCTCTATTGAGGACTTCCTAAATTTTCATACTGTGTCCCCAGTATGTCTCATGACCCAAGATTCTTGACTCCTGACATTATAAGGACTCAGTAAAAAGGAACAAAGGGAAAATGGTGAAGAAGAGAAAAAAGGAGAGAACATAAGAATGTATATGATCATACATGAATGTACAAAGGTCTCCTTCCATTTTTCCTTCCTCCCCAGACTTTGGGTTTGAAGAAGAGAGTCCAAAGTTAAAATAATGCTACATAGCTTTGAAAGTTCTAGAAAACATCTCAGTACCTCAGTGCTCTATACCACAAACTATTTTAAGTCATTTCTGGAGCTTTCTTTTTCCTGATTGAAAGATGGTTTGAATAGCACAATAAAAATCAATAAAGAAAAGCTTTGCTTTCCAGAAATTTGTTTTGAGAGAAGTTGTCCTGAAATGCTTCAGTTAATAAAATTAACAAATATTTATACTTAAAGTCTGAAACTTGAGCTGGGGAAAAGGGACACTATGAATTAGAATGGATCACCATATAACCAATAGCAAGCCTGCTCATCCTACAAAAGAGATAGAAACTGGTAAATTCAGTGCTTTAAACAGCATATTTTATTGAGCACTAACAGGCAAATCTCCTCTCTATCTTGACCCTCTGGGGAGTTGAACCCAGATGTACGAAAATCCTTCCTAAGCAGAATAGTTATGGCATCCCTGTGCACTCAAACACCATGAGATAAGCAGTTATTTCCAGAATGGGATTGCAGTACCCTGACACAGTCGAAAGACTGAGGAGGCAATTGCTATTTTTGATTGTGTTAACCTGTGTATAATTATGTAATTACCTACTAAAATTTAGGCAGAGTGTTGCATATATAAATCATTAACTTTAACAATTGACAAGCTGCTTTGATTAGTATTTTTATAGTGTAAGATAACATACTTTTGTCAGCTTTCATATGATTAGTTATGATTGGGAATTTGTTTATGCAAAATGTTTTCACTCCCTGTTTGGAGACACAGAAAAGGAGAGTGAGGGCAGAGGAGTCATGTGCCTCCCTCATGGTTCAACTCAGGAAATTTCAGTGATGAGAAAATACAGAAGAGGTAGACATTATCATTCCCCAAATGACAAATAATTTTAGTGTTAGTTTAGAAGAGTATCTAGAGAGTTTGACTTGAAGGAATTGGGCTCTCCTCTGGCAAATCAGACTAATAAGGACATCAGTGTATGTAGCATCAACTCAGACTGTCATAGGCAACTCCCAACTTGGCCAGGCAGCCCCTCTAACAGCATTGATCAGAGCAGTTGCTCTTCTAAGGAAAATGCATGTCAATATATTTGTTATTTACTCTCTAGCAGAAACCCAGCAGCTGCAGCAATTTTTGAGAGAATTCTCTGACACATCTCATTTCCTATCAGTCGTAGGTGCTATTGACTGTACACACACATTCCTAATAGGCTAACATCACTGAATTCAGCTTGCTATTGGAATAGAAAATCCTTTAATTTCTTGGCTATGATGGGGCTGTGTGATGCCAAATTTCAATTCTCTATGGAAGACAAGGTCCTCAGGACATGAAGTATTTCTTGTGTTCCCAGGCAAATTGGCTGGGCTCATTTGTTTGAAATAAGTGATTACAAAAAGTGGCTTAGAGAGATTGTAAAGTGAAATTAAAAATAAAAAGACTCCACTGGCTACTATGCATGTGATGTCTCCTCCTTTTGAGGGAAAGTGTTTGGAAAGTGAGGGGTGGAGACAGAATAATCCAAAGGGGCTCACATAGGTGACACATTCTAATTTGGAATGAGAAAAAAAAAAAAAGTGTGTGATTTACCAGATCAGAAGATGAGATCAGAAGGTGAGACCATCCTTCCAAAAGAATTTGCAGAGAAAAATGGACCCTTAGCTCTCATTATGCTTTTCTTTCTCTCCGCAATTTTATGTTCTAGTCTAGTTGAAAATGCCTAGAAAGGAGTGGTTTCATATGATTGTCTTTTACTGTCTGCTTACCTAAAAGAGAAATAACATTCTAAATTCACTTTATTTTTCAAGAGGTGCAGAGAAGGCTGTACCATGTGAGAGTTTTCTCTTTATCAGATTAGTAATGTCAAACTCCACAATCATAAAGTATTGATCTCTCCAAATCAGACATCTCTGTCACCATGTCTCACAAGCATGAACATCTGCTCCATCTTTCACAATGAAACTCTTCCCCACAATCAGACACACTACTGTCTCTGAGATCACAAGCTTAATTATACTGTTTTTAAACCTTCATGATTGAGCACACATGCAGCAATACCACTGCCTCACTGTCTTTAATCTTGTCTTTCCATGCCTCTAAATATAATTTAAATATAAAATTTTTTAAAAATTCAAATCATCATCCAGCCTTGTAATTTTTCTTCTACTCAGTACTAATTCTATCTTTCTTGACCATGACTAATAGTTCTTACCAACTTAAGAAATATCTACCTTTCTGAAAATTCAGAGACTGAATCCTACTCTACTTCTCTTTTTTGATAACATTGTAAGTTACCTACTCCATTATGCAGAAAAGAGTGGCATGTGGTGCTTTTTCATATTCTTTTGCTTTCTAAATAAAATGTTTATCCATAACTTTTATTATTAATGACTTTTGTCTATCCTTTCCATGGCCAACATAGATTGCTTATAGCAAATTTGGGGGCAGCAATAGGCATTTCCTCTGTCAGAGGATGCCTTCCCTATAAAACAAAATACTACAAATGAAAAGGAGTCATAATTCACCTGAGTATTGTAGGCAAAATGTGTTGGAGAGTCCTCTGGCATGGGCATGTCATATTCTATGAGGCTATTCTGCAGCCTGAAGAATGAAACTTTTTTTTTTTTTCCCTTAAACTACAACATATTTGAATCCAATCCCTTTCTTGAAACTGAGGTATGAGATGATGTTCAGGGATGGGGTCAGGAATGGTGTATGAAGGGCATCTGGAATGGGGAGAAATTTGGGGATATGAGAAATGGTGTGAGTCTCAGCAAAGAAGGGAGGAATGGGATAAACTCTGGAATGGTACAAAATAAGGAGTGCCTTTGTACATATTGGTAACAATAAGCTGTATTTATATTTTCACATTGTTGTTTGAGACTGTGTCAAAAACAAACAAAAAAAAGCAAAACAAAGGTGTTTAACAACACCCTTAGCAGCTGCCCATCAGATGCAAGTAGGCTTTCACCCAGTTGCGACAATCAAAATAAGCCTCCGGGCACAGCTTAATGTCCCCTGTCTGGAAGGCAAAGCTTCTCCCATTTGAGAACCATCATTTAAAACAATCTTAAAATGTCTCCCTTTACTCTTGATATCACAAGCATCCCTAACATTACCTGATATATGGTTTTCAGTGCAAAGGCAATGAGTTTGAGCGCTCCATACTCATGACCCATAGCCCATGAGTCATGGTTGAGTAGTGTTTAGTTAGCCACACGATCAGAAAAGGATGTTGGTGACCCATCCCGTCATAGCTTTATAAAGGTCTAGTCACAGCTCTGTTCTCCACAATGGAATCTAGAGAGAAAGCAAGGAAAGTAGACGAAGTATCTCTACATCATACTTTTGGAACACTCTTGTTACAGGCCCATGATTTTCTGCCTACAGAACATGTCTTTTTACATTTAACACTTCATTGACAAAAATCTCAAGAATGGTTGATGTTGGAACCTGGAAGGGAAAGCCAGTCTTTTGAGACAGTCTCATAAAGCCTACCAGTTTCTCTCACAGAACAACAAAGTAGTCTTGTCTTTGGATGAAAATAATATTATTTCCATTTTAGCAAATTCAAAGGTCCATGATGAGTTTCTCCTTATTTTGAAATCCCACCATGAGCCCATTCATATTTCTACAAATTTTAATAATACGGCCTTTGTTTAAAAGGTCCAAACAGAATTATATAGAGACAGCAAAACCTATATAATAGAATTTTATTAGAATTTTATAGACAGTAGACTTGTTTTTAAATTTGAAAGGTACATTACCATCTAGTTATAGAAACAATTATTATACATTTTACATAATTTTACATTTCTAAGGATATTCTGGCCTTTCTTTTTCTGATCTCATAAACTTTTCTAAATTTCTTAGGAAATGAAAGATTCTAAAAATCATAAAAGTTCCTGTTATTTCCTAAACAGCATGCAGAGCTGTTGCATAATCTTAGAAAAAGATAGACAGGACAGACCTTACAAATATATTTTAAAGCTCTGAAATGTAGACAAGAATATGTAAATTGAAAGTAAATTTATTTTAGTGAACTGGCAAGAAGGGAAAAAATATAGGGCCATATGTTACCATCAGTTTTGCTATGCATATTTGGGGGGAAAGAAGTTTCTTAAGCCAGGCATTTTCAGTCCATAAAATGCCTTCCCATAGGTAACTACATGCTGGCAAAAGCAGTAGGCAAGTGTTGAAAGTTAGAAATGAGGACAGTGCTTTTATTGGTGGCTGAGCAGAACAGGGAACTTGGTCTAAGAGAAATGGAGAGGAGGGGATGGTAATTTGACTTAAGTGAAAATGTTATCAGTGAGTAAGGAAACTCTCAGCTGGAAGCAGCTCTTTGTTTCACCTTCTTTCCTCCTGTTGGTCTCCCTACTCACAGAGGAACAATTTTGAAAATAACCTACAAAATAAAGAATGTGTATTTCAGCTCACCTATCTGTTCTAGGCACTAAGTGCTTTCTTCTTTCATGGTTTGCTTCAGGAAAAGTATCACAGGAGGTCAGTTTGAGTTCCAGCCGTGGGCACAATAAATTATGTGGATTTCAATATAAATAATATGGTACATGAAGGCAAGGCTTTATCTGTTTTGATTGTGATCTGTAGTGTTGTAACAAAGCCTGGCTTAAAATAAGTTACCAATAATTTTTAAATGGATGAATAAATATCGCAAACAATAATTATTTTGCACATGCCACCAAGAGATCGTATGTTTAAGTTAATGATTCTTCTTCTTTGTGTGTGTGTGGTGGGGGGGGGATGTTTGGACTTTGCACATTTCCACAAAAGACTAAAGATTGCACCATAATGACATGATTTTGTATGTGTGTACACCTTCAGCATTTATAAAGCATTTCCCCATGGCTTGTAATAAATGAATTCAGAAGACAGAATTCCACCTATTTCAGAAGACAGAATTCTATTTTCTGAGGCCATAGGCAGACAAGTGACTGAATCTCTAAACTTCTATTTCTTAATCTATGAAGTGACAATAACACAGCTCTCACAGGATCCCTATGAGGATTAAATGGGCTGATGTGCACAAAATTGCTTGGCAGAATGCGAAGTACTGGATAAATATAAGTAGCATTACCGAAGTTATTCTCAGAGAACAAAGAACATAGGTGAGAGTAAAGATCATTCCCATATTAGCAATGATATGACCTCCTGGACTCCAAGAGGTTGAAAGTTTCAAGGCATCAAATGCAGCTAACCAAGAGTAGTTAGCTCCTGGCCTCTTTGTAGCCCTGCTTTACTGTGAGAATTGCCAGAATTCTTGAGCCTTTTTGTACCTCAGTATCATCATCTGTGTAATGGGGCCCTCATAAAGTTCCCTGAAGTTCCTTTCTGCTCTAATGTTTTATGGCTCCATGACAGAAACAGATTAATGAGCAGATCCAAAATGTAAGATCGGACTGGAGGAAAGTGTTAGAAAAAAGAAGGGAGCATCATTGGTCACTTCTTATGCCCAAATTATAGCCTCTCAGCCCAGCTCTCACTGCAGTCCTCACTGCAACAACCAGTTTCCCTCAGTTGTAATCTCACCACACACTATGGATGCTTCAGGAGACCCAGCAGCTCTCACACATGTGCAGACTGTGACTGCAAGGAAGTTAAAGCCCCATGAAGAAAACATTCATCACTGGAGGACAAGATCTAATGGACAAAACTCCCCTCTTGTATCCTTCAAATAGATATTTCTGAGGTGATCCTGCAGGGCTTCTCCAAGGGTCCTGGGAGGATTAAATCTCATTTCCCCTTATTGGTGATCAACTTACAATGGGATCTTTACTGGCTTTCCCTCTTCCCTGTTTCATGCTTCCTAACCTACCACTCCTATGCCTTGGGATCACTTCCCAAAATATACTGTTTAAAAACCAGCGCCTGTCTCAAACTTCATTTTGTTGGTGGATCACAAACTAAGAAACAAGTAGCCTTGGAAAGCAGGCCCTCAGTATGGGACTTAGGAACTGGATTATTCAACAAGTGCACTGAGATAGAGACCCCATCATTGTAATAGCAGGTGAGGTCCTGATAAGTCCCAGCATGCTGCACTACCATTAGCACCAGAGTGCTAGCTTCTTATGGGAAGCTACATAAGTCCTAAGGATCCCAGAAACCATGTAGAGAGGGTCTTGTCTCCTGCAATCTACAGGGCAGACTTTAATAAAATTTAAGCCTTAGATTTAATTGTAAGGACAGAATTACAAAATGCATGGGTTAAATAACTTTTATATTCTAACATCAAGACTGGATAGGAAAATCAATGGCATTCCAAGGCCTGAGATGCGGACATTTTATACCAAGTGGTTAGACTGTAAAGCTTCATGAGAAAATCTATTGACCAAAGCATTCATATTTCAGGAAGTAACATTCTAGTGAAGAAACCTAGAACTGCTGCTAGGAGGGCATGTTGAAACCTGGTCTATAATAAATAATGTAGAGATGTAGGAACTGCCTTAGCCAAGGTTTGAAGAATGAGTCATAACCTCAGAAAAAAGAAATATTAGGATAATTTTTTTAATGTGAGACCAGAGAATTTATGCTGTGAGCCTGCCACATCAATAAAATTCTAGAGGTCAAAAGGTCTGGAGCAAGCCAAGATATTCCAAACTCGAAGCTAACCCCAGAAGTATTTTTTTTTTATGTTATATTAATCACCATACAATACATCATTATTTTTTGATGTGGAGATCCACGATCCATTGTTTTTGTGTAACACCCAGTGCTCCATGCAGTACATGCCCTCCTTAATACCCAACATTGGGCTAACCCATACCCCCACCCCCCTCCCCTCTAGAACCCTCAGTTTGTTTCTCAGAGTCCATAGTCTCTCCTGGTTCATCTCTCCCTCCAATTTCCCCCCCTTCATTTTTCCCTTCCTTCTCCTAATGTCCTCCATGCTATTCCTTATATTCTACAAATAAGTGAAACCATATGATAATTGACTTTCTCTGCTTGACTTATTTCACTTAGCATAATCTCCTCCAGTCCCATCCATGTTGATGTTAAAGTTGGGTATTCATCCTTTCTGATGGCTGAGTAATATTCCATTGTATATATGGACCACATCTTCTTTATCCATTCATCTGTTGAAGGACATTTCGGCTCTTTCCACAGTTTGGCTATTGCAGACATTGCTGCTATGAACAATGGGGTGCATATGGCCCTTCTTTTCACTACATCTGTGTCTTTCAGGTAAATACCCAGGAGTGCAATTGCTGGGTCATAGGGTAGCTCTATTTTTAATATTTTGAGGAACATCCACACTGTTTTCCAAAGTGGCTGTACCAACTTGCATTCCCACCAACAGTGTAAGAGGGTTCCCCTTTCTCCACAGCCTCTCCAACATTTGTTGTTTCTTGCCCTGTCAATTTTTGTCATTCTACCTGGTGCAAGGAGGTATCTCAATGTGCTTTTAATTTGAATTTCCCTGATGGCTAATGATGATGAACATTTTTCATGTGTCTGTTAGCCATTTGTATGTCTTCTTCAGAGAAGAGTCTGTTCATGTCTTCTGCCCATTTTTCGACTTGATTATTTGTTTTTTTGGGTGTTGAGTTTGAGAAGTTCTTCATAGATCTTAGATACCAGCCCTTTATCTGTAGCGTCATTTGCAAATATCTTCTCCCATTCTGTGGGTTGCCTCCTTGTTTTGTTGACTGTTTCCTTTGCTGTGCAGAAGCTTTTTATCTTGATGAAGTCCCAGAAGTTCATTTTTGCTTTCGTTTCACTAGCTTTTGGAGATGTATCTTGAAAGAAGTTGCTGTGGCCAATGTCAAAGAGGTTATTGCCTATGTTCTCCTCTAGGATTTTGATGGATTCCTGTCTCACATTGAGGTCTTTCATCCATTTTGAGTTTATCTTTGTGTATGGTGTTAGAGAATGGTTGAGTTTCATTCTTCTGCACGTGGCTGTCCAATTTTCCCAGCACCATTTACTGAAGAGACTTTTTTCCATTGCATATTTTTTCCTGTTTTTTCGAAGATTATTTGACCATAGAGATGAGGGTCCATATCTGGGCTCTCTATTCTGTTCCATTGGTCTATGTGTCTGTTTTTGTGCCAGTACCATGCTGTCTTGGTGATCACTTCTTTGTAATATAGCTTGAAATTGGGTAATGTGATGACCCCAGCTTTGTTTTTCTTTTTCAACATTTCCTTGGTGATTCAGGGTCTTTTCTGATTCCATACAAATTTTAGGATTGTTTGTTCCAGCACTTTGAAAAATGTCATTGGAATTTTGATCAGGATGGCATTGAAGGTATAGATTGCTCTGGGTATCACAGAGATTTTAACAATGTTTATTTTTCCAATCCATGAGCATGGAATGTTTTTCCATCTTTTTGTGTCTTCTTCAATTTCTTTCATGAGTGTTTTGTAGTTCCTAGAGTATAGATCTTTTACCTCTTTGGTTAGGTTTATTCCGAGGTATCCTTTGGTTTTTGGTGCTATTGTAAATGGAATCACTTCTCCAATTTCTCTTTCTACAGTTGCATTGTTATTGTATAAGAAAGCAACTGATTTCTGTGCATTGATTTTGTATCCTGCTACATTATTGAATTGCTGTATGAGTTCTAGTAATTTGGGAGTGGAGACTTTGGGTTTTCCACACAAAGTATCACGTCCCTGCAAGAAATTTTAAGGGGGGGGGGGTTCTATAAAAGGAGAAAGACCCGAAGAGTGTTATACAACAGAAATTTATAGGGACAATCTATAAAAACAAGGTCTTCACAGGCAACATGATGACAATAAATTCATATCTTTCAATAATCACTCTCAACATGAACAGCTTAAATGCTCCCATAAAACGGCACAGGGTTGCAGATTGGATAAAAAGATAGGACCCATCCATATGCTGTCTACCAGAGACTCATTTTTAACCTAAACATACATCCAGACTGGAAGTGAAGGGATGGAGATCCATCTTCCATGCCAATGGACCTCAGAAGAAAGCTGGGGTAGCAATTCTTATATCAGACAAATTAGATTTTAAACTAAAGACTTTAGTTAGAGACACAGAAGGACACTATATCATTCTTAAAGGGTCTGTCCAACAAGAAGATCTAACAATTGTAAGTATCTACGCTTCCAACATGGGAGCAGCCATCTACATAAGCCAACTGTTAACCAAAATAAAGAATCATATTGATAACAATACGTTAATTGTAGGAGACCTCAATACTCCACTCTCAGCAATAGACAAATCATCTAAGCAGAAAATCGACAAAGAAACAAGAGCTTTGAATGACACATTGGACCAGATGGACCTCATAGATATATACAGAACATTCCACCCTAAAACAACAGAATACTCATTCTTCTCATATGCACATGGAACTTTCTCCAGAATAGACCACATACTGGGTCACAAATCAGGTCTCAACCGATACCAAAACATTGAGATTATTCCCTGCATATTCTCAGACCATAATGCTTTAAAACTGGAACTCAATCACAAGAAAAAATTTGGCAGAAATTCAAACACTTGGAAGCTAAAGACCACTCTGCTCAAGAATGTTTGGGTCAACCAGGAAATCAAAGAAGAACTTAAACAATTCATGGAAACCAATGAGAACAAAAACACATCGGTCCAAAACCTATGGGATACTGCCAAGCCTGTCCTAAGGGGGAAATACATAGCCATCCAAGCCTCACTCAAAAAAATAGAAAAATCCCGAATTCACCAACTAACTCTACACCTTAAAGAACTAGAGAAAACGCAACAAACAATGCCTAAGCCATGCATTAGAAGAGAAATAATTAAGATTAGAGCAGAGATCAATGAATTAGAAACCAGAAACACAGTAGATCAGGTCAACGAAACTAGAAGCTGGTCCTTTGAAAGAATCAATAAGATCAATAAACCACTGGCCAGACTTATCCAAAAGAAAAGAGAAAGGACCCAAATTAATAAAATTATGAATGAAAGGGGGAGAGATCACAACTAACACCAAGGAAATAGAAACAATTATTAGAAATTATTATCAACAACTATATGCCAATAAACTGAGCAATCTGGATGAAATGGATGCCTTCCTGGAAACATATAAGCTGCCAAGACTGAAACAGGAAGAAACTGACAACCTGAATAGACCAATAACCAGTAATGAGATTGAAGCAGTGATCAAAAACCTCCCAAAAAACAAAATCCAGGGCCTGATGGATTCCCTGGGGAATTCTACCAAACTTTCAAAGAAGAAATAATACCTATTCTCCTGAAGCTGTTTCAAAAAATAGAAACAGAAGGAAAGCTTCCAGACTCATTCTATGAGTCCAGCATTACCTTGATCCC
This sequence comes from Neomonachus schauinslandi, assembly GCF_002201575.2. Taxonomy (NCBI): domain Eukaryota; kingdom Metazoa; phylum Chordata; class Mammalia; order Carnivora; family Phocidae; genus Neomonachus; species Neomonachus schauinslandi. Next base: position 117,813,574 of record NC_058404.1, on the reverse strand, counting down.
CAAACCAGGCAAGGACCCCATCAAAAAGGAGAATTTCAGACCGATATCCCTGATGAATATGGATTCCAAAATCCTCAACAAAATCCAAGCTAATAGGATCCAACAGGACATTAGAAGGATCATCCACCACGACCAAGTGGGATTTATCCCCGGGATGCAAGGTGGTTCAACATTCGCAAATCAATCAATGTGATAGAACACATTAATAAGAGGAGGGAGAAGAACGATATGGTCCTCTCAATTGATGCAGAAAAAGCATTTGACAAAATACAGCATCCTTTCCTGATTAAAACTCTTCAGAGTATAGGGATAGAGGAAACATTCCTCAAGTTCATAAAATCCACCTATGAAAAACCCACAGCGAATATCATCCTCAATGGGAAAAAGCCGAGAGCCTTTCCCTTAAGATCAGGAACACGTCAAGGATGCCCGCTCTCACCACTATTGTTCAACATAGTACTAGAAGTCCTGGCAACAGCAATCAGACAACAAAAAGAAATAAAAAGTATTCAAATTGGCAAAGAAGAAGTCAAACCCTCTCTTTTCGCAGGTAACCCTGGAAGTTAAAAGACAAGATGTCGGACCTTATACGCTCACTACTGATAGAAGTATAGCATGTAGTAGGCCTATTTAGATTTTAGAGACAGTGTATGCTGCACTTGGGACTACTTCTCAAACCCATTTATTTGATGACACAGAGAGTTGCCAGTTTTGAGTGGATTTCAGAGCAAGAGATGGCATTATAGCAGTTCCTAACTCCAGTGCAAGCTTCCCTAACCAATGGGCCATAGAACACAATGGATTCAATGGATCTGGAAGTGTCTGTGCTGGGTTCTGATGCTGAGGGTAATGTCTGGTAAATTCCAGTAGGAGAGTCTTAATGTAGAGAACTATTATCCATTTGAAAAGCAGTTCCTGGCTCACTACTAAGCCTTAATAGAGAAAGAATACCCTGACCATGGGACATAAAGAGCATGCCACCAAAGCTGAATATTACCCCAGCCATTGAGCTATAAGTTTGGGTAAATGAGACAGTGATCCATTATATGATGGATTGTAGCAAGCAGGTCCAGAGAATACAAGGAAATTCTATGAACATGTGACCCCAAATCTCATCTCTCCTACCTTCGTTGCACCAGTGCTTTCCCTCAAATAACACCAAGGGCCTCATGAGGGTGTTGCCAATGGTATAATTCAAATGGCAGAGGAGAACAAAATGTGGATTCAGTTCACCCATGGATTATTTTTGTATGTTGCTCCCAGTCAAATATGGACTACCAATGCACCACAGCCCCACTGGAGGTGATCCCTCGGTAGGGATCCCACCACGATAGACCGTGGTGAAGGAAAATCCCCGATTTCTGCTCTGATGTTCCGTGACAGGGCAGTTACATTGGAGCACTTGTAGCAGCATCCAGAATGGAGGGCTCTATTTAAGAAGCATTTGCAAAGAAGGTATACTGGACTTCTCTTGTGCTTCTTCCTTGGCTTATCTCGTACGATAACTTCTACCGCAGTAACCAGAAACACAGGATGAATCCTGACAGCACTTTGTCTCAGCTACTCCAAATATCACTGGTTTTATGCTCTGGGGCGTCAGTGACTCCACAGTGGTGTGGGACACTTTTGGGAACTGCCCCCCCACTCAGAAGTGAGCAGCCTGGAAATGAAAGGGAGATAATGTCCCATTAACAAGCCCTTTGTTAACTTCTTCAGAACCTTAAAAAAGAAAAGACAACCCCAGATTAGCCAATTATCAACTCAAGTCCTGCTATGCAGGTCAGAAGGCTTTCAAGGTAGTGTTTACCCACTAGGTATTAATGCAAGCACAGCTTGGAAGTAGGAGAATGTTACCGCCCCAGGAAATCACTTCCCAAAACAAACTGCCACCAACCAAGCTCTTGTTGCAGATTCTTTTCCTGCTGGGAAAGCTAGGTTAGAAGAGAGGTAAGAATGGGAACTGTTAATTCCTTACCTGGAGACCTGGCTCTGATATATGATTATTCAGGAATGTATAGATGTAACACAGAAATTATATTAAACCCAAAGATCATCCCCTTTTGCTGATATCTTGCACTTTAGCCAAGAGGTTTTGCTTTGTCTGCTTTGCAGTGATGAAGGAAAGGGGAAATTCCTCAGGTATTTCTTGAGGGTTTCTGTTGATTCAGGAATCCCCATCTTTACATACCACCTTGGTATTTCCTATATTGGGTTTGAAGAGAGAGTGACTAGCTGGGGATAGTTAGCCACCTTATCAGAACATAATTTACAAATCAAAAATAGAATTCAACCATGTACTACCTATATGATCTTAAGAAACCTATCTTAATGTGCTCATCTGGAAAATAAAGGGCTGTTGTAAAGATTACATGATATATCTGGAGTTGTGTCTGATACACAACCGTACTCCATAAATATTAGCTGTTATTATTTACATGAATTCAAGTTATATAACACATGTATTCATTTGCTCTATAATGGGCAAAAAGGTATTTCCTGGTGACCGGGCATTACCAGGATCTACTCCAAAATGGAGTACTTAACACCACGAGTGGAAACCCTTGCAGAACAGGGGAGCCCCAGAATAATAGAATTATATCAAATGCTTAAGACTTGCTTCAAAAGGGTACAAGTTACCTACCAACTTCTCCATGTGAGAGGCAATAAAGTTGCACATCATGTAGGCCCTAGAAGAAGCAAGGAGGAAATCAAGACCAACAAATGCCTTCAAATCTTTAGAATTAAATTGTAGAATCAGAAATGTGGGCTTTGGAAGCATCAAGTTGCTTTTTTTTTACTTTTGTATTTTCTGAAGTTTTTTTTTTTCTTCTCCTTTATCACTTGAAGATTTTTCTGCCTTATTACCCTTTGAAAAAAAGTGTCACCATTTGAGCTGAAGTGTAAACAAGACAGCAATGTATCCCCAAGAGCCAGGTTTGAGGTAGGCAGCTAATTGGGGTGAAGCACCCCCAATGGGTGTGGTCCAGCTAAATGTCTTGTGTAAGGCCACACAGAGACCTTCCAGAGAGATCTTAAGCCTTGGAGATTTCTTTGAGGGTTCACATAAAAGAGGCCAACCTCTTTTTTGTTGTTTCGTTTCCAATTTTATTTTTGAAATAATAATTGTATATATGCAAGGTCTCATGATGTTTTAAAATAAACATAGTGAAAGGATAACTACAAGCCAATTAATACATCTTCCTCTCACAGAGTTACCATGTTTGTGCATGATAAGGGCACCTGAAATCTGCCCTCTTAGCGAATTTCCAGTATTCAATGTAGTATTATGAACTCTAGCATCACGCTGCACATTAGATCTCTTATAGGACTTATTCATCCTACATAACTGCAACTTTGTACCCCATTGGCCAGTATCACCCCATTTCCCCCACTTTCTCCCTACTCCGTAACCTCTGTTCTACTCTCTGCCTCTATGTATTCAACTTTTTTAGATTCCACATATAAGGGAGATTGTGCAGCTTTATTTTCTCTGTGTCTGGCTTCTTTCATTTAGTCTCCTGTCCTCCAGCTTCATTTGCTATTGCAAACAGCAGTCTTAAAGGAGGCCAACCCTTAAAAACAGCATCAGAATCAGGCATCTATTGTAACCAGCAAGGACAAAGAGGAGTCAACACTTCCAAAATACACCCAGAAATGTGAAGACTCTGGGGCTACTCTATATTATCCTAAAATGGCACAGCATTTTATGTAAGGATCATCTCTAATACTTACCTTTTCATTCGTTTTGGCATAGCTACCAACGTTAGTGTCAGCCAATGTCAGTGATGTCAACAAACAAGAACAAGTTAAAAATTAAATCCATCTTAGATTATCCTCCACAAACCTCACCAGTTTGTTCATGCAGCTGCTTGCTCTGCATTCTCAACCTCACAGGAAGCTCCTGACTCAGGATCCCTTTATTTCTTCCTTATGGACACCCTCATATCTTAACCCCCTTTCCTATTAAGCTTACACCTCTTAATCCATCACTTAAATCCTTCTATTGTTAAAGTCTCTTTCTCCCTTTTCCTTCTGAGAGAGTAACAACAAAACCCTGAGCTCAAACGAATGCAACTATCCATCCTTTCCAGTTCTGCAACAGGACGACTGAGTGCCACCTGCGTCGCTCTATTCTGCAAGCTGCTGCTGTTACAAACCTCTGCTCAGTCCTCAACGCTGCCCGGGCACCATGTACATCAGGGGTTCACAACCCTGGCGAACACATTAGAATCCTGCCGTGCTCTTTAAAAATCCTGGTAAGTGGGCCTTCTCCCAGACCAATAAAATCAGATCTGCTGATGGCATCCAGGCATCAGTCATCTTCAAAGCTCTCCCGAATGATTCTAATGCACAGCCAAGGTTTAGGGCAGCATTCTCAGCCTTGGTAATAGATAAAAATCATCTGAGAAGTTACTCAAAGTACTGATTCTGGGTTCCGCCCTCTCATGTTCTGATTTTATTTGCCCTGAGGTACAGGCTGGGAGTTTTGACAACTCTCCAGGTGATTCCAATGTGCAGACGAGGGTAAGACCTGCAGGTTAGAACTACTGTTCCTCAGGCCTTCAACCTTCCCCTCCCAACTCACGGCAGACGATGACCTTACCTCTTCCTTCAGAGAAAATAGAATCAGAAAAAAAAAAAAAAGAAAGAAAGAAAGAAAAGAAAAGACAGAAAGAAAACAAACCTCTCTTATAGTTCCTTTCTGCCTCCAAATTTATAAACAGACTTCCTCTCATCTATAGTTAATGTCTGTACTTTTTCTTCTATTTTCCGAGATTTCGCTGCATCAGTTCCTCCCATCCTTTACCCCTGTCTGCTTCCCTTTGTTACTCAATGTCTCCACTCACTCATTCCAAAGGAAATATTTCCTCCTCCCCACATCGGCTCCCAAGTACCATCCTATCTCTATCACCTGTTCCGAAGCAAACATCTTCCACCTCTCCTTGGTTTTTATAACTTTATACGCTTCAGGTTTTCCCCTTAGCTCCATGCATGTTCTTCCAGCTTCAGTTGCAAGCTCTGCTTCCTCTGTTCATTTAAAAGCTAGTGTCCCTCAGGCTTCTGCCACTGGCACCCTCTGCTTCTCATGTCACCTGTTCATTGTCTCCTATAGCTTCCATTGCATATTATATGCTAATCGCTCCTTCATGGGTATTAAACTCAATCCACAAAGGCAAATACCTAAGAATTATAACTCATTTTAATTTCTGTCTCAGAGAGGTTATTCTGGAGACTGATAGAAGAAAATTGTAGCCCTTCTAGTGGTCCCCGCAAGTAAGGTTGCAGCTTTGGAGTTGTAGGCAGTGCAAAGGCTTTGGGGTTGGGATGGGGAGATACGTAGCACATCTGATACCACTGGGCCTCAAAGATTTCTAAAAAGATATTCCCCAGCCTAGCCTATGTTTTATGTTCAGGGTCAATAGCTTTTCTACTATTTCTGTATTAGACTTAGGACACAAGGAATCTATTGTCCCTTCACTTGCAGGGTATAAATTTCTCCTAGATCCAATCAATCATTCTCTCTCTTTCTCCTCCCCCTCCCCTGCCCTACCTGTCCCTCTGCTAACTTCAATTCCAGTTCTCATCCGGTTGACTTCTCTTATTTCTCTTTCTCTAGGAAAGCCTTCCTGACAACCCCCCAAGTTTCTCTGCAAATTAAATCAATATATCGTAGTGGTCAATGATGCAATTAGGGAAATGGTCCCTGAAAATAAACTTTGACTCTAAATTTAATAAAACTATACATCAAATTAGCTGTAATATGTGGAAAGAACTTATCATGGTAATAAACACATAGAAAGCATTTAATAAGTGATAGCTATTCATTTTTTATTATTTAAAAATTCGTTCAATACCATATTAGAAATGATTGAAACAAATATTAAAATGTGAATACCAAGTAATGTGTTGGGGTTTTTTTAGTATAGTTGCCATACAATGTTATATTAGTTTCAGGTGTACAAATAGCAATTCAACAATTCTATACATTATACTGTGCTCACCATAAGTATAGTCCCTATCTGTCACCATACATTATTACAATATTATTAACTATATACCCTATGCTGTACCTTTCATTTCTGTGACTTATTTTATAACTGGAAGTTTATACCTTTTAATCCCCATCACCTATTTCACCCATCCCCCAACTCCCTTTACTCTAGGAACCACCAGTTTGTTCTTCATGTTTCTGGGTCTGTTTCTTGGTTTGTTTGTTCATTTGTTCTGTTGTTTAGATTCCACATATAAGTGAAATTGTATGATATTTGTCTTTCTCTATTCTACTTATTTAATTTAGCATAATACCCCCTAGACCCATCCATGTTGTTGCAAATGACAAGATCTCATTCTCTTGTGCAGCCGAGTAATATTCCACACCTTCTTTACTCATTCATCTACTGATGGACATTTAGGTTGCTTCCATATCTTGGCTACTGTAAATAATACTGCAATAAACATCAGGGTACATACCTTTTTGAATCAGTGTTTTCATTTTCTTTGGGTAAATACCCAAAAGTGGACTTACTGGACCATATGGTAGTTCAATTTTTAATTTTTGGAGGAATCTCCATACTGTGTTACACAGTGGTTGCACCGATATACATTCCCACCAACAGTACATGAGGGGTCCTTTTTCCCTATATCCTCGCCAATATTTGTCATTTCATATCTTTTTGATTTTAGTCATTCTGACAGGTGTAAGGTAGCATCTCATTGTGGTTTTGATTTGCATTGATGATTTAGTGATGTTGAGCATCTTTTCATGCATCTGTTAGCCATCTGTATGTCTTCTTTGGAAAAATATCTATTCAGGTCCTCTGAGCATTTTCCAGTTGGATTATTCATTTTTGTTTTTGGTATTGAGTTGGGTATTGTATTTTAATGATTGGCATAAGGATGTCATACCCCACAGTTCAGATGGACCAAGAAAAATTCAGACAAGAGAACCATTCAACTTTGATCAGTATTTTATGATGGGAAGAACATTAGTAAGAGAGCCAGGTGATTTTGTGTGACTCTATGTGAAGCATTTAGAAACTCTGAACTTGCTTTGTTCATGAGTAAAATGGGAAACCAGCCTTATTTATTTCAAAGATCTTTTCCAATTCTAAAATAGTTGATGCTACAAAAGATAATTTCAAATAATGGTCATCCAGCTTAAGGCAGTGTTACTAATTGCTCAAATCTTTGCCATGGGCCTTCAGAGATTGCATTCCTCTCCCTTCCACACAGGAATCCACAGTTCTAAATGTTTTCAAGAACAAATGCATGCATTTCTAAGCAATACATTGTTTGCTTTCATGTGTTCTGAACTTTCTAAAATTATATCATGTTCTGTGCAATTTCTGAATTGGGTTTTTACTTATGCTTATGAGATTTCTACATTTGGATGTATGCTAATGATGGGGTTTTAGTATCTATATTCATGAATAAGATAGCTCTATATTTTTCTCTACTATTCTTTGGGTACTAGAGTTTATACTATTTATATATATATATACTTATATAAATATTATACAATATGTATTACTGTATATATAATATATGTATACATGTAATTTTATATATGGTTATATAAAATGAGACAGTGTTTGCCATTTCACATTTTCTAGAAGAATTTTTATTTATTTGGAATGATCATATCCTTAAATGTTTGGCAGAACTCACCTAAAAATTAGTTGGACTTTGTGTTTTTTGTTTGTTTGTTTGTTTGAACTAAGTTTTAACTTAGTTTGGTTTTAACTAATTTTAACTAAGTTTTCATATATATTATCACTTACATTGTTCATCTTATTTTATCATTTTAACTGCTCACTGCAACTATAATTATGTTCCTCTTTTTTAAAAAAGGATTGATTGATTGATTGGTTGATTGATTGATTGATTTGAGACACAGAGAGAGAGAGAATGAGAGTGAGCAGGGGGGAGGAGCAGAGGGAGAAGGAGAGAGCGTCCTCAAGTAGTCTCCCCACTGAGCAGGGAGCCTGACTTGGGGCTTGATCCCAGGACCCCAAAATCATGACCTGAGTCAAAATCAAGAGTCAGATGCCTAGCCCGCTGAGCCACCCAGGCGCCCCAGTTATGTTCCTTTTTATGCTTAATATTTTATACCTTTTTTTCTTGATCCATTTTGCCAGTGGTTTGCATATTTTACTAAAATTTTCAACAACTCATTTTTAACATGTGTATCCCGTGGGTTTTTTTTAAATTATGTCCATTAATATATACTGTTATCTTTATCATTTCTTTGTTCCTATCTTCTTTGGGTTTATTCTATTGACATTTTATCTGACTTTGTATGGTGAAAACAAAGTTTATTAAGTTCTACTCTAACAAGGGTACTTACTATCCTACATTCCCCTCTAAATGTTCGTTAATCCTATTCCAGAAGTGCGGCAGTGTATGTTTTGTACCGTGGTGGTCATGGACGTATATTGCTTGGATCTCCTACAAAAGGATGTGCTCTGGGGACATCAGAGAAGGACAGCTCCAGCTGCTGTAACTTCTGATGCACTGTAGCATTCACCAAGGCCACACTTTTCCAGGCTGCTTCTCGCCAGTGACTGAATATAGCCAGACTACTGGAGAAGGGCTGTGTTTGCTGGATGTGGGTCTCCTCCAATGGATAGCCTTGACATGGGGACTCCCATCAGCTTGATGGATGCTTTCTCAAAACTATGCCACTGTCTGAAGTTTTTCTTCGTCAATACTTCCTATTTTGTTCTTTTTTAAAAAATTTTATTTTATTATGTTATGTTAGTCACCATACAATAATACATCATTAGTTTTTGATGTATGGTCAAATAATCTATTTTGTTCTTGTTACAGATATCTGCCCTGCATTACAGCTTAAAGGTTCCCATAGCCTGCTCCTGCTCCCTCCCATGTTATCCTTCCAAGGCATTTCCCCAATGTATCTCTTGTACATCTAATTCTGTATGGCTTCTCAGAGGACTAAGGGACAAACACAGTATTTTTGTTACCCAGTTCTAAGTGTTTCCAAATTTCTATTAAGATTTCTTCTTTGACTCCCATGCTATTTATAAGTTTTTTCCTAAATGTTTGAAAAGTCTTTTGTCTCCTAATTTCGTTGTCTTGTGTCCATAGAATGTGTCCTCTGAAATCCCTATTTTTTCATTGCATTTGAAGAATGGGTATTCTATAATTGTTGAGGACAGAGTTCCTTAGAAGTTCACTAAAACAGTTGTTCATTGAGTTATTCAGATTAAATGATATCACATAACGTCAGACATGTTAAAATCTCCCATTCTAATAGATTTGTTCATTTCTCCTTATAGTTCTGTAAAATGTTGCCTTTTATAGTCAAGGTTATTTCATCAAGTATACACAGGTTGAGGATTTTTTTTTTTTAAGATTTTTATTTATTTATTTGAGAGAGAGAATGAGATAGAGCATGAGAGGGGGAAGGGTCAGAGGGAGAAGCAGACTCCCCGCTCAGCAGGGAGCCCAAATCGGGACTCGATCCCAGGACTCCAGGATCATGACCTGAGCCAAAGGCAGTCGCTTAAACAACTGAGCCACCCAGGCGCCCCGAGGATTTTTATAAGTTCCCAGTGAGTTGGAATTTTATCATTGTCTAGTGATTCTTTTCATCCTTCATATTGCTTTGATTTAAATGTCAGAAATTATTATTCATATCTATCTTGTTTTAGGCTTATTTGCCTGGTATATTTTTCCCATTTATTACACCAAAACATGTGCTTACCTTTGTTTTAGATGAGTCCTTGGCAAACAGTTTTTGCTGGATGTTGGCATTTTATGCAATCTAGAAATATGAGTATTTTAATTGGTTTAATAGTTTATTCACTTACATTTATTGTGATTGCTGATACATTTGTATTTTTCTTTCTTACTTTGTGTTTCCTATCTGTCCCACTCTTTTATGCTACCTTTTTCCTCATTTCTCCTTTCTTTTGCATTGGTCACACAGATTTTTTAAAATTACCATTCCATGACAATGTTTGGTTCTATATGGAAGTAATATGTTCTTGGTGGTTATCTTTGAAAATTCACCTTCCATTCTTAACATTAAAAAAATCCCTTTATTGGGCGCCTGGGTGGCTCAGTTGGTTAAGCGACTGCCTTCGGCTCAGGTCATGATCCTGGAGTCCCAGGATCGAGTCCCGCATCGGGCTCCCTGCTCGGCAGGGAGTCTGCTTCTCCCTCTGACCCTCCCCCCCTCTCATGTGCCCTCTCTCTCTCTCAAATAAATAAATAAAATCTTTAAAAAAAATCCCTTTATTATCTCTTCTGTCAAACAATATAAAGATCTTACAATATTTCAACTTCAACACTTTAATTCTGATTGCCTCCCTCCAAAATTACTTTATATTGCTACCTAGTATCTTAGTTCTCTTGGTTTCTATTTGATCTGAACCTCACATTTTAGACATGCTCATTTATACAACATAGGTCTATATTTGTTGCCATGCTTACCAATATCTTTGCCATTATTTCCTGCATTTTAGATCTTCTAGAATCATTTTTCTTTCTTCTTTTATACATCTTTTGGGAGTTCTCTTATGGATAATAAGTTTGTAATATACTCTGTTATTCCTGGAAAATATCTTCCTATTGTCTGTATTCTCTAAAAATTTTTCTGGATTTAAATTTATTAATGGGCAGAACTCTTGGGGATTTTTAAAATTGTCTCATGAGTTCATGATTATATTTAAAAGTATGTTTATTTAAAAATCTAATTTGATTTGCAATAACAGTTTTCTAGAATAATCTAGTCTACTATAATTCTGGAAGCAGCAGTCTGTTTCCACTATTTTACCTATAAACATAATTAAACTTTCCCAATGTTCAATATATAAATTAATGGATGTACCATCACTCATTGCATAGATTCTAAGGTCACCAGTCATCCGCAGAACATGAGGCCTTGACAACACAAGTCAATTAAGTAGCTTTATGGATTGTATTATCTAGTTCCAGTGAAACAAACCTCATAAAAGGGACCAGAACCCTAAAGCTATTTCTATAGAAAAATCACAGATGGAAAGTAACACTAACAATAGAAGCATAGAAAATTATCTAAAGTAGCAGAGCTGGTGAGTCTCCTATTCCTAGTATGAGTGCTTTATTTAAAATAAATAAATAATAATAAAATACCACTATACAAGGTAAAAATGACAGTCTAACCAGAAGTAACAAGAAGTCAGCCAAGAACCTTAAAATTAGCAAGAAGATGATTTGATATAAATAGTAATTGGTATGGTTGAATAGGACACTGGCCTAACTGGTTATTGTAGATTTGAATAATGAGCTAATGATAGATGAAGGTACCATAATTAGCAAAATAATTTTAAAATAAAATTTCATCTTTATCTCACCCTTTTAATTTATATAGCATTTGTTTTGTAATGTGTATATTTTACATCCATAATTAGTGTACTTTTAGTAGGGTTGAGTGCTCAAAATAAATGTTCCTAATAAGGATATACAATTTAAAAAAATCGAGGGCATTAGCTTACCAGCAAATAAGCAATTTGAGGACTTGAGCCATTTGAGATTTATCTGATTCCTCCATAGAAACTAACTCTGAGTTTTGTATGTGATAGAAAACTAACAACTATTTGTAGAATATTTTGTTCTTCTCACGCATTTTGAAAAACTACTCTTTTCCAATGAGTCTATTTTTGTACATGGTGGGGATTTTGAGAAGTATTCCCTCTTGGATCATCTAATCTATTCCCAGAATGTTGGTAGAATTGATTTTTATTATTCCTAACTTATCCCTGATGGATGAGTGTCAAGTGCTCCTGTGAATATTATTAGTAAGGTGAATTCATTATTTCCCTTGACAGTTTGCACTGTCACTTAATTGTTCTCATGGTTAAAAAGTTTTCTCATGTTTAACTTATATTTCCCAGCTGCAGTTTAAGCTCATTACTTCCTGTTCTGCTCTTATTGACTAATGAGAATGGGTCCCTGTCCTCCTGATAATACCCCTTAACATATTTTCAGAAGCTATCATGTCTCCTCTTAGCCTCCTTCTCTCCAGATTGGGAAATTCCCAGCTCTACTAACCTTTTATCATATATCCAATCCCTCCTGAATTTCTCATTTTTTGTGGCTTTCCTGTGAACAACATTAATTTGTCCATAAAGAGAAAAAAAAAAGCATTAAAAATTCAGTAATTTCCTGAAAATGAGAAAAAACAGTGCTATGTATAATTTACCTATTTTTTAGAAAGCATGAAATTCTATTTGGGAAATAGGTTGGCTTAAAATTAATTCTTATTCACAGTTTCATAAAGAGCATGTAAGATTATTCTTTTGTTTTTGCTTTTATTAGAGAAAGAGTTTTCAAGGATCTGAAATTTATTATGTGCACCAATATGCATAAGATGACAAGTGCAAAGTGCATTTTTCTGGAAAAAGCACTCATAGTTTTCATAATAGAGTTCTGTTTTCCCTGAAAAGGTGCAATTGGACAGGATTCTAGTTCTGGGATAAAACTAAAGTGAATAGAAAACTAAGTTGTTTACTGTTACTGTTTTCCTTTTATGAAAATGGGGTAATCACATAGCAATATATTTTAAGTAAATAATGTCTACACCTGAAGGTTTTTAAAGAAATTTGAAATCAGTATCAACTTATGAACCAGGACTTGTTGCTAAGCATTATTTTCAACATGTTTTTAACCTCCTTAGAGGTTTCTGCACTTCCTCACCGGGACGCTGATTCAGAGCATCCTCTTTCTGTCAGTTACAATGTTGGCAGCTATCTGACCAGCTGTTCTTGGCCACTCTGAAGTGTCAATATACAGCCCTCACAGTTGTGAGTTCTCCTTGTAACAAGGCAGAAATTCTCCAGGAAGATTACTCCCAAGAGAGCAGTCAAAAGACAGAAGAATTGTACTTCCAAGCATTCTCTTACGTTTTTCCCCCTACGGATATGGACACAAGGCTCTCCATCTACCTTAGAATGTTTAGCATGCACCGGCCTTTGGTAGCAGAAATCCCAACAGCCACATCCAATAAGGAGATAATTCCAGTAAGAAAGAAGTTGTATGCAGTGCAGAGACTGAGCTCACAAGATCTCACGTCCACAAGGATATGGTTACACCATATATGTTTGCAGAAGGAAATAAATACTTTTTCTATCAGATACCAATTATCCTTCTCTTCAGGTCCTCTTGGCATCCTTTTTCCCGCTCTCCATGTGTTCTGACCAAATTCACACAGATGCAACTGGGTGATGCCCCATTTTCTGCCCCTTTCATATATCTCTGATTTCCCACCCCAGGACTGCCTTGCTGGTGACACCACAGGATTCTGCTCAGTTCCCATACCCTGTACATACAACCTTGGAAGTATGGGGAAGCTAATATGTTGTGAGGTAAACTTTACCAAAAGCTTACAAGAGCCAGTGGATAAATCATTTCTACTTTCTTCCTTCTCTCCCCAGAAATGGTCATCTAAAGATGCAATCTGTAGGCATCTCCAGGGTATGGTACTGCAGACAGCTTAATACCACAGCCCCTCTTTGGCTCTGCCACCTTCCCAGAATTACTCCTTTTATTCCTCACTCCTCCTTCCTGGAATTTTCCTCCCTAAAAAATAGATTCCAAATGGTTGAAAGACCTCAATGTGGGACAGGAGTCTATCAAAATCCTAAAGGAGAACACAGGCAGCAACCTCTTCAACCTCAGCTGCAGCAACTTCTTCCTAGGAACAGTGCCAAAGGCAAGGGAAGCAATGGCAAAAATGAACTATTGGGACTTCATCAAGATAAAAAGCTTTTGCACAGCAAAAGAAACAGTCAACAAAACCAAAAGACAACCGACAGAATGGGAGAAGATATTTGCAAATGACATATCAGATAAAGGGCTAGTATCCAAAATCTATAAAGAACTTACCAAACTCAACACCCAAAGAACAAATGATCCAATCAAGAAATGGGCAGAAGACATGAACAGACATTTTTCCAAAGAGGACATCCAAATGGCCAACAGACACATGAAAAAGTGCTCAACATCGCTCGGCATCAGGGAAATCCCAATCAAAACCTCAATGAGATACCACCTCACACCAGTCAGAATGGCTAAAATTAACAAGTCAGGAAACAACAGATGTTAGTGGGGATGCGGAGAAAGGGGAACCCTCCTACACTGTTGGTGGGAATGCAAGCTGGTGCAACCACTCTGGAAAACAGTATGGAGGTTCCTCAAAAAGTTGAAAATAGAGCTACTATACGACCCAGCAATTGCACTACTGGGTATTTACCCCAAAGATACAAATGTAGTGATCTGAAGGGGTACGTGCACCCCGATGTTTATAGCAGCAATGTCCACTACAGCCAAACTATGGAAAGAGCCAAGATGTCCATCGACAGATGAATGGATAAAGAAGATGTGGTATATATATACAATGCAGCCATCAAAAGGAATGAAATCTTGCCATTTGCAATGACGTGGATGGGTATTATGCTGAGTGAAATAAGTCAATCAGAGAAAGACATGTATCATATGACCTCACTGATATGAGGAATTCTTTTTTTTTTTTAAAGATTTTATTTATTTATTTGATAGAGAGAGACACAGCAAGAGAGGGAACACAAGCAGGGGGAGTGGGAGAGGGAGAAGCAGGCCTCCCACAGAGCAGGGAGCTCGATGCGGGGCTCGATCCCAGGACCCTGGGATCATGACCTGAGCCGAAGGCAGACGCTTAACAACTGAGCCACCCAGGCACCCCGATATGAGGAATTCTTAATCTCAGTGTGTTCTTAATGGCCTTAATGAATGGTATTGTCCTCTGAGCCCTCCTATGGAACTAACCCTTAATGGGTCCTCTCATCTCACATATCCAACCCACATACTCACTCCCTCAGCATCTTTATTCCTCCCTTTATATATGCCAGGACAATTCAGACATTTCTACTTCACTCAGTGTTGACTATCACCATTGCTTTTCTTAAGGGCAACCCTGTCAACAAATTTGTCCCTTCCTCTAGGGTCCTTACTAGGGTAATAAACTTCACATGCTGAGAAAGTACTCCTAATTAATTATTTTTACTTATTTATTCTTTCATTCTAGCCCTCTTGATCAAGTACCAACCAGCATGGCAAGCAGGAGAGAAGCTAGGGGCAGCCTCTATGGGGGTATCTGCTGCCTTTTGGGAGAGAAATCTCCGCAGTATTGTCCATCTGAGGAGAAGTACTAACTCCTATAGAAACAGTGGGTTGGGAAAGGGGAGAGTACACAGTCAACACCTTTGAGGAAAGGTATCCAACCATTTTCCCAAATTCCATGTTTCAGGGTACCAAGCTTCCCTAATCAGGGCTCTGACATCAGCAGAACAGATCAGCCTTGGATGAGAATTCAAACGATTCTGGAACTCTGCAATTCTATCAGATCATTAGCCCACAGCTCGGTTATATCTGCCTTTCCACTGCAGGAGAGAAGGATTTTTTCGAAAGCTACAGATGAGGCTTCCTGCTCTCACACTTAGTATTTAACTGCTTATTAACAACCTTCAGTTTCTCATTATCCCTCTATGTAGCATAAATACAACACATCAGTAAACAGTCAACTCCACTCTCTTTGCAGTAATTATTTTTTCCATATCATTCAAATGGCTCACTGAAATTGCAAGGGCATTTTGTTCCACTGCCACATTTTCTTAGTTCAATGATGGTGAGATCTGTATCAATCATGCCACGACCATGTGCCCAGTGACTATCCATGCCAGACCTACTATTCAGGATGGTTTCCACTTTGCCTGCCCTTTAGTGAATGAACCAGGCCCAAATCCAGTCTTACCACCTGTTTATTTGGACAATTCCTGGTGCCAGTTGTGCTATTTTGGGTGTACTGAGAAGCAAAAGGCGTGATGAGATTTAGGTATGCAAGAGATTTAATGGTGAGGGGAACAATAGAAGGTATGGAGCATCTTTTAGACCATGACATAGATCTGATCTGACATGTATAGAAGGAAAGATAAAAGATAGAAAAATCTTGGACTGCAACATGTTTCTAAAAAAAAAAAACGTTCGATAAAAGCCAACTTGACAAGACTTTCAGCCAAAGTCACCCATTAAAGGAGTCCCCGATCTTTCTGTAATAGACCCACATCAGTGCCCTCACCATGCTAAGGCTTTGGCTGTGAGCAACCTAAAGGCAGTATACCCTCAGCACCAAAACAAGAGTGAATTCAGAATGACAGCAACTGGAGAGGTCATTCAACCATACTCTCTGCTGCAATACATTTTCATGTCCTCTATAATTAATTTTTCTCCTGACTACGCTTCTCATTTTCTACTTATTTATATATCTAATAATTTTATTGGATATTGGACATTATGAATTTTGCATTTCTGAAGACTGATTTTTGTTTTATTCCTTTACAAGTGTTGAATTTTTTGGCAAGTAGTTAAATTCCTTTAGATTGTTTTTCTGTGTAGCTTCATAACCTTAAGTTCTCTGTCCCATGAATTCTAGTCAACTTGGTCTCCCTGAATACCAAGCTCTGTCTTCTCAATTTATGAAATTACCAGACCACATTTGGGTTCTTCCTTCGTGCTTCACAGTCTGGAAATTCCTACAACTCATAATATATGGATAGTTGTAGAGTTCACTTTGTTTCCTTTTTCTCAGTCCTGTGTTTCCTGTTGTCCATTTCCTGAAATATTTATTTCTTGTATTTTTGTCCAGTTTTTTTATTGTTTGTACCAGGAGATTAATTGCTACTTCCTTACTCCCATCTTACTCCCTCATGTACAATCAGATATCTGCGTTTCACAAATTATAAAAGTAATATTGTATTTTTTAATTTTATGAAAATATGTGCTCAGTTCTATCATTCAGATTATTTTATATGATTGAATTTTATTTCCTCCCTAGCATAGGGACCATTCTCCCTGTTTTCCTTACTTCTCCTCTTCTTACTTCCTGTGTATTTTTTTTTTTTTTTTGTCTGTCACATAGTTGGGATTCTAGGATACACAACTGTATGAAGGTATGCTTGATGGAGGGTTGCCCAAAAGTGAAGCTGGGGAAATTACGGAGGGGGGAAAAGTAGAGTAAATTAAAATCTGTTTATTGAAACATAACTCTAGGTCCTCTACACATTTTCAAGATTTCTTAGTGTTTTAGATTCCTTGTAATACACACATAGAAAGCATGAAAGGGTTAAACAGCCAAACTGTTTCACAGTGAAACAGAAAATGAATAGTGTTTAACCTTAGCCACCGAAGGCACTGCAAAAATTGATAATATCACACAGGAAGTAAACATCATGTAAAGATCTTTTAAAAATGCCGGGAAAGATTAATGATAGCATCTGTCTTGGAGGTATGTTGTTTCCCACCAAAAGCAGTGGGCTTTTTAAAACTCTCCCACTACAACAACACAGGGAAGAAGGTTTTTCCAAAAGGCATATTTGCAGAATTTGAAGATCATAAAACCATTAACAACAACAAGGATATGTAATAAAGGAATAAAAATAATAGTTTCGGTGAGACTGTAAATTCTTTAAGATCAGCAAAAGTCTTATTCATTTATGTGTCTTTTAAATACCCCACACATGGGGCTCCCGGGTGGCTCAGTTGGTTAAGTGGCTGACTCTTGGGTTTGGCTTAGGTCATGATCTCAGGGTCATGAGATGGATCCCGTGTGGGGCTCCCTGCTGAGTGGACTGAGGTTGCTTAAGTTTCCCTCTCCCTCTCACTCTGCTCCCCCCAAGCCCTGGCATTTGCATGCACCCTCTCTTGCTCTCTCTCAAATAAATAAATAAATCTTTAAATATCCACACAAGTTGGAAAACCAATAAATATCGATTAAACTAAATTGCATTGACTCCATTTGAGAATTTGTTTTTGAAATTAAAGGAAGCTTCATGTTTAGGTGTAGTACTTGAGGAGTTCTTGGAAAGAAGTGTTAGACTGTAAATTCCCAAACACAGGAGAGAAATAAATGGAAAAATAATAGACAGCACTAGTTTGTCACAATGACTGGCTTCCTTTTTCTCCCAACATATAGAAGCAACTGCCATAGAATTTCTTAAAGAAGATATTGTGCTCTTAGAACTTCAAAGGATAATTGAGGAAGTTTCTTCCCCTAGTGTGAACTTCACTGGGAAATGCAAAAAAAAAAAAATTGGAAAAGAATATTCCTACAAGAGGGACAATTTGCAAAATATCAAATTAGAAAATATCGACATATCAAAAATAAAAGCCAATATTTTATTTATGTTATTTTCATTTTGGAGTATTTTTCAATTTTAAGACATTATTTGATATTAAATTGGAAAAATAAATTTGAGCAAGATAAAGCCAATAGAAGCATGTATTTTGAATTAGGTGAGGGACAACACCATTTACTATGGAGGCCAATTGTAGGGCACAAGTATTCCCTGTCAGCCCCAAGATGGATAATCTCACTCTCCAAAAAGATGATAAAACATTACCATCTAAAATCTGAGCTAAAAATTGGGGAAATTATTATAAAATGTTTTTAATAGAGTTACTATTATTAGAATATTTCTGTACCAACTTACTAGTTTTGTGGATTTATTGACATCACTAACAGTTGTGAATGAGTTAACGTCCTTGAATTTTTTTACTCTCCTTGAATTGCTCAGTAGCAAAGTCCAACTCATCAAATTTTATTAACAAAACAAAAATAGTTGTCATCAAGGCACAGAGATTTTCTTAATCTAGTCTGTTCAATCATTTGTTATTACATAATTGTGTAAACATATACATGCACCAGTTATTAATTGCTATTTTTTCAGGAAAAGGAAAAATCTATAAAAGTCTATAAAATGAAGATGCACAACTGAAACTAATTGGGACTAGTCTTGAAGGCTTTATGTAAGAAATGCATATGCATATTGGCATTGAAGGTCAAGCATTTAAGCTACCTGAAGAGTATATGCAAGAGTACTTTGTTTATTTTTAATTTTTTTAAGTTGGATGTCTTCTTTGAGAATACACATATAAAAGGATATTTTAAAAATCAGGGTGGTATTCTATATCTCTTCTCTCATGCTTTCTATGTGTTGACAATGAAAGGACAGTCCACGACCACTCAGTTCACCAGTGACCAGAACTGAGAACTGTTACATTAATATAGCTATTCTCCCAGGCACTGTTTTTACCCTTAGAAATCATTATTCTCATGACATAGGGATCATCTCTGAGAAATATGTTGTTCTTTATAATCAAAATAGTCATTGCCTCTTTTATTATTTTTCTGAATTAAATCCAAGCCCACTTTCATCTTGGGCTGCTGAACAAATCTGAGCTACTCTTCCCCTTCACTTTATGTGAACCAGCATTATTACTATATTCAGGATTTTTGTGTGTGGTTAGGGTGGATGTGTGTGTGATGAGTGAGAGGAAATGCTTTCTTGCTTTTCTTTTTTCTTTATTGTGGATACATTTAAATTTGCAATACCCACTCACGTATGCATGGCCCAAATAATTATATCATACCAGAAATTTTTGCTTGAGAGTTACATTACTGAGCCACTATAGAAGTACTGTTGTGGAAATACATTTCCTGGAAAATTTTGCTGTACTGTTGCCTACGTCAAGATGCCAAATAGTTGCTGAAAAAACTCAGGCCATATTTTACAGTCTCGCATCAGAAAGCATGCATGTTTTGTGAACTGCTGTTCAGTGATTATGGCAGAAACTCAGATTGTTAATTGAAACCATTTCTCTTTCTTCCTGATATACACAGTGATATTTCCTGGTCCCTTGCAGTTAGGTGTGGTCATGTGCTTATGTTCTGGCCTATGGAAAGTGGATAGCCAATAAAAATCTGTATAATTCTCTCTCAATTCTACCATCCATAGTTTATATGATAACATCTAGGTCAATTTTGGAAGCCATACATTGAAAATGGTACAGACTTCTGTAATTTCTATACCCATATGATTGCCCTCTTCACCCCTACATTATTCCTCACCATCAGCTGGACTTCAGAAAAGCTAAAATAAATTTCTGTTGCATTCAGTCACTGAGTTAAAAGGGTATACTTATTACAGCGGCCAACCATAGCTGATACAACAGGAAATTTTAATTTTTTTTTTAAGATTTTATTTATTTGCGAGAGAGAGAATGAGAGACAGAGAGCATGAGAGGGAGGAGAGTCAGAGGGAGAAGCAGACTCCCCGCTGAGCAGGGAGCCCGATGCGGGACTTGATCCTGGGACTCCAGGATCATGACCTGAGCCGAAGGCAGTCGCTTAACCAACTGAGCCACCCAGGCGCCCGATACAACAGGAAATTTAAAAGATCCTATATGTTGGTTGCCATCCACCTTCTTCCCTCTACTAAGATTGCTTCTATGTGGGTGACTAGTTCATTGTTTCTGAGAGTTACTACCAACAAAATTTTTTTAATGAAATGTACCTCTTACACAAGGATGTTATAGGGATTATTGCAATATTTTCATAAATCTTTCAGGGGTCCTTGGAGCAAAGGCTCCATATAAGGCAATATAATGATGCTCATTTTATTATACACTATAATTTTAATGAATAATACTGCATAATATAAATACAAAACAATTGTTTACAGAAACAATTGTTTCTCCAAAGTAAACACTGTGAATATATCAGAATAATTTCATGGAACAAATTAAGGAAGCACTTGGTACAATCTATCCATTTTGTTGTCTTCCATTTTCATAGTTCCGAAACTAAAATGCTTAGATAGGACTAATAATTATCTCTAGTAACAAGGAAAAACTAATCTATTTCTTTCTTTCTTTTTAATCCAACTAGCTTTACTTCTTATAAAAGCAGCAGAGAATTTCTGGCTCTGATTTGTACCTTCTGCCCATCCATTAAAAGTAGATAACTTCTTTCCCTGACCCAGTCTTGTAGGTCCAAAATTGCTTTTTCTTCACTGGAATATATTCTCCAAGGGTCAATAAACTCCCATGCTCAAGATTTCTATTTTTGTCATAATGCCATGATTCATAATTTTTATCAAAATATCATGAGGTGTATCACGGTAAGGATTGTCTTCTGAACAGCTCTGAAAAGTACAAAAAGTATTTTCTATACAAACAGAGGACTCTCTGGCCTTTTCGGCCTTTGTTTCTGCTGCTCTCTCCATTTGTGAAGCATCTATCCCTTTCTGTGAATCAAAATGTATCTCATGCCTTAAGGGATCATTCATATACCCTGTGAAACCTGTTTCCAGTAGATTTCATTTCTTTTTCTACTCCATCCAGAGAGCCTCAAATCACATAGTGACCTGACTTTCCCATTTAAGTAACTATAAGAACCAAAAGGCAATCCCTGTCACGAGGTTGTAAGTAAACAAGGTTCACAGAAATAACACCCAGTCCAGGACCACCACGGGTCACCACACTGGTATGCAACGCACACCCACAGTGGGCCCCATCCATATGGATGACATAGTGTAGTGTACAACTGTATACAGTAGCCCTGCCCACTACCCATATTCTTTAGTTTTTTTTCGTGTTCTCAGTTCCAGTGCCCTTCACCCACTCCATGGCTATCACAAATTTTTTCTCTCTCATCTGGAAGTCCTACACCACTAAAAATAATCCCAAGAATCCACTCTTTGCTACATTTCTTATTGTTTTCTTTTTCTAATTTTTTCATTCTTTTATTCACACTAAATCTGTTCTTCAAATTTTCAAGACTTTTCTTCCCCCATTCCCTTCATTTTTATTCCTTTTTCTGAGCCCCCTCTTGGGCTCATTTTCTTCCCTACTCAGCCTGGACTTCTTGATCGATAGCCTTAGGAACATTGCCACAGAGACTCCCCACCATCTCCAGTTCTAAATCAGAAAAATTCTGTAAATCCTTTGACTGCCTTTTATATACTCTTTTCCCCTTCATCCTTTTTCAGTTTTTTAAAAAAAAAAAAAAAAAAAAAGTCTGTGCTTTGTGGCCCACTTTTTTTCTTAAGCCAAGGCAACCAGTCTCATTTGTATGGAGTTTGTACTCCTGCCCTAGACTGTTTGTTGACGACCTTTCTTCTCCAGGCCTGGGAAATTCACTCCCAAGAACTCTTCCCTGTGCATGGTTCTAGGTTAGAGGTTATCAGTACGAGAAACCCAGGTGAAAATCAGGCTGAAGCAAAGCTGCTGTACTCTGAAAGCAGGTGACATATGAGCAAGGTAGAGAGAAGAGCCCATGGCTTTGGGGGAGGCTCTTAGGACCCATCTGCTTTCCCCCCACAACTAAGAGAGTTTCTGGGGACTTTCTACGGATTGCTGAGACATGCCATAACTTCTGCCAAACTTTTAAAAAAGGTTTTATTTTAATTCCAATGAGTTAGCATACAATGTTATATTCGTTTCAGGTGTACAAAATAGTGATTCAACACTTCCATACATCACCCAGTGCCCGTCAAAACAAGTCCTTAATCCCCACAGCCTAGTTTAGCGACCCTCCCACCCTATAGCTAAGAGTTTGTTTCTTGGTTTGTCTTTTTTCCCTTTGCTTATTTTTTTTGTTTCTTAAATTTCACATATGATTGAAATCATTTAGTATTTCTTTCTCTGACTCATTTCACTTAGCATCTAGTGCCATCCACATCACTGCAAATGGTTAGATTTCATTCTTTTTCGTGGCTGAGTAATATTCCGTTATATATATATATGCCACATCTTCTTTATCCATTCATCAGTTGATGGACACTTGGGCTATTTCCATAGCTTTATTATTGTAGATAATGCTGCTATAAACATCAGGGTGCGGTTAGGTGTAGTCATGTGCTTATGTTCTGGCCTATATCCCTTTGAATTAGTATTTTTATATCCTTTGGATAAATACCTAGTAGTGCAATTGCTGGATCACAGGGTTGTTCTATTTCTAACTTTTTGAGGAATCTTAATACTGTTTTCCAGAATGGCTGCACCAGTTTGCATTCCCACTAATAGTGTAAAAGAGCTCCCCTTTCTCCATATCCTCACTAACACCTGTTGTTTCTTGTGTTGTTGATTTTAGCCGTTCTGTTAGGCATGAGGTGATATCACATTGTAGTTTTGATTTGTATTTCCCTGATGATGAGTGATGTTGAGCATCTTTTCATGTGTCTGTTGGAGCTTCTGGCAAACTTTTGAGAAAGTCTTACTTTAGCTCTCTATGCTAAAATATTTTATGTCTAATTCCCTGACCTTTGGGCAACTACTCCCCTTATCCTCTGTGGCTGCTTCCCTGAGCATCATTCCTTCAGTTCATCCAACAAGCCCTGTAAACCCTTAATTCTATATGAAACCCTTTCTGCACAGAATACATGGAATGGCATATATTACCTGAGTGAATGCTGACGAATATACCCAAACACTCCCTGAATTTATTCTAGCAAATATCACCAATAATCTCCGAGTTTCCCAAATTCAGCATATTTTCATCTTTATTTGATGTCTCTGAAACTGTTGCCAATGTGACAAATGCTTTCTTGGAACTTACTATCATAATAGAACCTAGGGATTAGTAGAGGAGATATTTAAATATATGATAATATGTATATAATAAAATGTGCCATAAAAGGAAAATAAGTTTTTATTTGAATATAAAGAGGAAAAAGCAACTGGATCTATCTTGGTAAATTATTGTGAAGGATTCCCTCTGAAGATTATACTGAACTCTCCTGGGGTCGCCAAGCAGTAGATGGGGCATCTTGGACATTATTAACATACATAACAACTTTTTCCTTTGTCACTTTTTCTTTTATCCTCTGAAATATAACCTATGTCCACAAATAGATTCTCTTGATTTTCTATCCTGCACATTTTTGTTTCTGACTATGGCCATAAATAAGGAACAAAGGGAAATGTGAGCAAAAAAGAAAGATTTTATGTGAGTAAAGAAAATCTATTTACTAGAGTTTACAGGCTTAAAAGGCTAGATTTAGTCAAATAAATACCTGATATGGACCCAAAAGCAAAGATCCTGAAGTTTTCTACCATTACAGCCCTTTGGAGAGTAATACCAATTGTATACAAATATACAGAATAGGTATTCACAACTACTATTCATAACTACTTAATAGAAAAACAATTAACTAAAAACTTTATATAAATGTAAAAAAAATCTTATTAAATTGGGTACTTTAGGAAATTAAAGGCAAGATCCTCAACTACTTCATAATGTAATATGTTAATAGATCTAACAGTAACAATCAATTTAGTGTGTGAGATTCACTCTTCCGTAATATTTTGACTACAATGATATTCCACAAGCTGTCAGCATGGATAGAAAATTTCCATAATTTTATAAAAACTAGGTCAACATCATATAGATATACTCTACATAATCCAGCCTATTCTGTCGATATCTTAACTCTAACAGAAATGTGAATTCCATAATACTGTGAAATCAAACAAGAATTTCTAAAATAGAAGCAACTGGAAAATGTCCTATACCTCCAAGTTAAATTCAGATGTGGAAAATATGTGTATATCACAATAGATTTAAATAAGGAATGCTGCAGATGAAATAAATAAGAATTTTGGTATGATAGTCATTTTAGTTAATTACATCATAGCCTGAATTTAGAAAATCTATGATGTTACTATGGAAACTGTTTTTGCTGAAATGTAGTTATAGATATCCTTTAAGTACAAATTAAATTAATTGAAGGCAGGGGCACAATGCTTGAAACATTTAGAAGCTTAAAGAACAGCTTATTCTTCTTACCTAGAATTAAAAAGTGGTAAAAAAAAAAAAAAAAGAGAGAGAGAGAGAGATGAACATATAAACTAGTCTCCAAAAATGAATTATACATACAAAATACTTTTCAAAGCAAACTGTACATACTTTGAAATCCACTTAGAATAATATGAACTCCAAACACTATCCAATACAACTTCAACATGATGTTTACAATCTAGTGCGAATAAAGCCATGAACACTCTGATGACTGTTTTTACTTTTTAAAAAGCTGGGGTGGAAGAATTAACCTTCCTAGGGATGACCTGGCATATAGTAGACACTTAATAAGTATTTGTTGACTATGTGAATGAATGAAAAAAAATAGCCTAGAATGCAGAAATGGTACAGTGACAATGCTGAGATTCGGTGAGGCTCAGTAAGTGGTACTCCACTTCCCTTTTTTTTCCCCCGAGACAGTTAAAAAACAAGAAAGATAGAAAAGCTAATGGAGGATGCTCTGGTCTGAACACTTGTGTCCTCCCAAAATTCATATATTAAAGCCCTAATCCCCAGTGAGATGGTATTTGGAGGTGGGCCTTTTGGGAGAAAATTAGACTTAGATGAGGTCATAAGGGTGAGTCCTCCATGATGGGATAAGTGCCCTTTAAGAAGAGAAAGAGACCAGAGCCCTCTTCCTCTCTCTCTCTCCCTCTGCCATGTGAAGATACAACAAGAAGGTGGCCATCTGCAAATGAAGAAGAGGCTCTCACCAGTCACCACCAACTCTGCTGGTACCTTGATCTTGGACTTCCCAGCCTAAAGAACCATAAGAAATAAATGCCTGTTGTTTAAGTCAACCAGTCTGCGGTATTATGTTGTAGCAGCTGGAGCAGACTAAGACAAAATACTTATTACAAATATCTCCTTTAATGCCAAATCTGATAAAAAAAAGAATGGGGTTATAGCTGCAGCAAGCAGGTTTCCTAATTGTGAACCCAGATTTTAACAAACACCCAACCCAGGCACAGGAAGGATGAGGACACCACAGACCTTCTCACATGGGAGACGACATCTGTAAACCTTAACACATAGAGAAGCACACTTTCTGTGAACAGGTTTGAATCCAAAGAGAAAGATAAAAAGAAATAACTAGGCAAGCGTATTCAATTTATTCTTCCAAAATTTGTAAGTCCCATAACCCACCCACTCCCTCCAGAAAGAAGCACGTGAGGATGGGGATATAGGCCACAATTATGTGAATGGATCACCCTTCATATGAAAATAATCATCTAGACTGTGAAAAGAATGTGTTCTCTGCATATCGATTATGGGAAGTCTTGTTATTTGATAATTAGTTAAGCATGAAATAAGACCAATATACTCTTATTAAATAGGTTAAATCAGAGTACTTTCAGTCACTCATTTATCTAACAAGTATTCATTGATACTTACTAGGTAAATTCTATAGATGTTGGAGTTATGAGGAATAAGAGGTTTCCATCCTTATGAGGTTTATAACCTACCAGGCAGACATTTATTGAATAAGCTATTTTAATTCAGAATATTAGGATAGAGGAAGTACAGAGTGCTCTAGAAGCTCATCGGTGAGATATTTAACCTTATAAAGCTGAGGAGTTCTACCTGAAGTACTCAACTTTGAAGCAGAGAGCCAAAGCAACTGGTAAGAATTATCAGGCAAAGAAAATGTTTCTCAGGCAAGCAGGCAATAAGTTTGTGGGCCTAAAGCAAAGAGTAAGAATATGTAGTCAGCAAACCAAAAGAAATTCAGGAAGTCTAGAATGTAGTGTGAAGATCACAAAAGAAACAGATTCTGCTAAAGCAGCAATCAGAAAAGAGAAATGCCCAGTTTCACATTTTAGTAAAATCACATTAGCTCCAAAGGGGAGAAAGAGCTAAAGAATAAAGTTAGAGATACAATGAAGTTTTTTTTTTTAAGATTTTATTTATTTTTCAACAGAGGGACAGCGAAAGAGGCAACACAAGCAGGGGGAGTGGGAGAGGGAGAAGCAGGCTTCCCACTGATCAGGGAGCCCGATGTGGGACTCGATTCCAGGACACTGGGATCATGACCTGAGCGGAAGGCAGGCGCTTAACCAATGAGCCACCCAGGCACCCTACAACGAAGTATTTTAAGTGAAAAAAAAAATGACAAGGAGACTAAACACAAAAATGGATAGAAATCTTTTGTAGATAGAGCAACCAAGATTGGGTGTTCTTGGGAAGGTATCCAATATAAGGATGAAAGAAAGGGAGATTAATGTATCTCTGCCTTGACTAGCTTAGTGGATGCTGATGTCATTCAGCAAAATAGGAACCCAGGTAAAGGTGGTTTGGAAATGGGAGAGCTAAATGATAAGTACACTTTGGTACATTTTAGATTCAGCTTTTCATAGAATATCCAAATAGCAATATCCAGTAAACACGTGAGTATATGGGTCTAGAGTGTAGGAAAATGAGTTGGATTGGAAATAGAGAGGGGGGATCAAGGACCTATAAATGATGACTGAAGCTACAACCATTTTATCAAGTGGATTGAATTTGGTAGATACAATCGGCAAACAGCATTATTATTTAACCACCATTTTCTTCAAATGCACTCAGTGAGATGTCCCTTTTCCCCCCCCAACATCCAACATCAAGGTCCTGTGACTTTTAATCACCTTCATGTAAGGAATAACATTACTTTAAGTCACAGGTATAAACTCTAGATATATGGGGGTTTTTTTCCTGTGATACCTTTTTTTTTTTTAATTTTTTATTTATTTGCGAGAGAGAGAATGAGAGACAGAGAGCATGAGAGGGAGGAGGGTCAGAGGGAGAAGCAGACTCCCTGCCGAGCAGGGAGCCCGATGCGGGACTCGATCCCGGGACTCCAGGATCATGACCTGAGCCGAAGGCAGTCACTCAACCAACTGAGCCACCCAGGCGCCCCTTTCCTGTGATACCTTAAGTGTACTCTATTATTGATGTGAACCCAACCTAGACAGTTGTCTATGTTTCTCCTGACAAATGACACTGGGAGACAGAGAGATCACAGAAGAACCAGTGAGGTCTGTCATAAAAGAAATCTGTCCCAGATCTTGGAAAAGAAATGATTTAGCATATTCTTTAAGTAATTGTAGAAAAAAATCTTAAGATTATTAAGAGAAAAACAGCACTAATATCTTGGTTTTCTTCTATTCTCTAGATGTGGTTTTTCAAATAATGATAACTTTTAAGAATAATAAGTCACTTCATTGCAAAGAAAAAATTAATGAACTATCCAAAATATTTGAAATGAAGCTCAGATGTTTAAATATCAGGATGTTTCCATAGACACTAAATTTAGAGTTCTAGAAATTAATATGGAACATTCATTCAAACATTATTCCAAGCAAAGCTTGAGAACACCAACAGGAAAAGAGGTAAAAATGCATCTTGTGAAATATCTCCAGCTGTTATCACACTTTTTTAATATTGATGGAATGTCCATAGTGTATAAGGTGTCACACTTAACACATCCAAAGCAGTTCTGGACCCCCAGAATTTGCAGTTTACTATGTATATGAAAAAACAAGTCCAAAATTTATATAAATTGACTTTTTTAATCTAATCTAATATTTTGGTCTTATTTCCAACCCATATTTTGATTTTGTTTGGCAGACCACTAATGTCTAAGGAACTACAATCTTAGTTTTGCCCATTATATTTTCTGATTTTGATTTTTTTTTTCAGAGTATTGATATTTACTTTCTAGGTCATATTTTGAGAAAAAGCCTCCCCATTCCATCTTCCAACTCTTCTCCAGTTATAACTGAGCCCAAGTGTGGACTCTTAAGCCATCCAAAGGTTATTTCACACAATAGGAACAAATCTATGACCCAGCCACACACACAGAAACATACACACACACTAAATGAGCAGGCACAGACTGTCTCCAGAAACTAAACTGGAAAATAAAAAGAGAATGAGGTACTGAGAAACATAGCTTTTATATAATATATATATATATATGGAAAGCCATAAAAGGGGCCATAAGGGATTCTAAAAACTAGAGTTGTGATAATTCATAAAGTTTAGTTAGCAGCTACAATATATAGTTTTTGTTCTGTTTTGTCTTGAATATACACAGAGTAGAAGGGACTTATTGGTAATAGGGAGTAGAAACAGACACAAAAAGCAAAATGTCATGGGGAGAGCCATGGAGTCATGTTAATGGCAAAGCCGTAAGAAGGATACCCAGGAATTCCTTCACTAGGATCCCAGAGCTACAGTGGAACTGTCTAGATATGTAATGTTTCTGGGATTTCTGTGAGGTTTTATTTCTCTTGTCTATGGCCATGGTGAATGTTTGTAAAGGTTGTGCTTTTATGAAAGTGTCAAGTCCAAGACAGAGAACCACAGTGATACCCAGCCCACATTCAGAGCTGTGGTGACCTGGACAAAGAAACAACTTTGTAGGATTCATACATCTACTCTAGTGTCTTCTAATTTTCACACTGTGACCCCACGCTTAACACCCCAAGTGAAATGTTAGAATAAAGTCCCCCTTTACTACTCAAATCTGCTTTTTGAAATCAAAAGAACCCAACTTAAACAGCAAGTTCCTCTGTCTTTTCCTCATGTGTATAAAAAGCGTGCTCTCACAGTATCACATCATACCTATTAGAGTGGCTATTATCAAGAGACAAACAAGTGTTAGGATGTGGAGAAAAGAGAACCCTCGTGCACTGTTGGTGGGAATGTAAATTGCTACAGCCACTATGGAAAACAGTACAGAGCTTCCTCAAAAAATTAAAAATAGCACTACCATATGATTCAGCAATTCCACTTCTGGGTACTTGTCTGAAGAAAACAGGAACACTAATTCAAAAAGATATGTACGCTCCATGTTCACTGCAGCATCAATTACAACAGTCAAGACATGGAAACAACCTAAGTGTTCATCAATACATAAATGGATAAAGAAAATGTCACACACACACACACACACACAGATATTATACAGCAATAAAAAAGAAGGAAGTCCTGCCATTTACAGCAACATGAATGGACCTTGAGGGTATTAAGCTAAGTGAAATAAGACAGAGAAAGAAAATACCATAAGTTCTCACTTATACGTAAAAACATAAAAAAGAAAACTCATACATAGAGAATAGATTGATGCTTGCCAGAGGTGGGGGGTTGGAGGTGAGTGAAATGGTGAAGGGGCTCAAAGGTACAAACTTCCAGTTATAAAATAAGCAAGCTCTGGGGATATAATGTATACTGTGGTTGCTATAGTTAGTAATACTGCATTGTATGTTTGAGAGGTGCTAAGAGAATAGATCTTAACTGTTCTCATCATGACAAAGAGAAAATTTGTAACTATGTATGGTAATGGATGTTAATGTGGTAACTATTTCACAATATACATGTATATTGAATCATTATGTCATACCCCTGAAACTAATGCCATATGTCAATTATATTTCAATTTTTTTTTAAAAAAAGCATAGAATGAAAACAGTGGGCTCTAATAGTTCATCTCTAAGATTCCTTCAAGCTATTATCTATTATTTCCTTTAAATTTAGTGGGATTCCCCCCCCCCCCAGAATTTAGACCTTGTGAGCTCACTCTGTTTTCATACAGATGATATAATCCTGTGTGGATCTGTTCATTGCAGGAAGCATGAGATCTCTTTATTCATAGTTTAGACTTATTTTAATTGCATCCTTTAAAAAAATATCATTTTAGATAAAGGTTTGTCATTCTCTAAAGTATAAATAGTACAGTGACAAAATACTTAGTCTCTTCCCTTAAACTGCATGTAATCTAAGATTGAGACTAAAAAATAAATAGTTTTAATAAAATGGAGGTTATGACACAGTGTAATAAAAACATATAGGATTGGTGTCAAGCCCAAATTTGGGGACTAGGGGGTCAGGAAAAGCTTTCTGGAGAAGATTAAATCTAATTTGAGTTTTAAAGAGGAGGAGATAGCCAGTTAAGGGAAAAGTCAGAAAGGCATTCTAGGCAAGAGAAGAGATGTGGAAAAGAATCAATTATTGAGACAGAGAAATCTTTACAGCAGTGGTGATCAAGCACTTTTTAAATTATAGCCTGCTTGAGTGGAGTCCAAGACCCATAGCCCTCTGAAGACAACTATTTAAAAAGTTAAAGAGACATAAATAAAGTGATCTTTTGATATTAAAATATATGAATTAATCTCATCAATATGATTAAAATATCATTATTTATTTAACTATATGTTTAAATAATAACCTACACATTTTTTATATTAACTCCATAAATCATTACACTTAACTTTGGCAATACAATGCCCTTTAGATTTTTTTAATTTTGTTGTGGTTTTTTTTTTTTTTTTTTTTGGCCTAGGTAATACCTGCACATAAAAAGGAAAAGAAAAACAATATACAATAAAAATTATTTCACTCTGTCCCCCAAAATCCCTACAGAGGCTACAAACATTGATAGTTTTCTTTGTGTCATTCCAAACATATCATATCTATAAATACACATATTTTGACAAAATATACAATTGAATTTTTCTTTCTGAGACTTAGAATACATTTTGGAGAGCTTTCCAGAGTACTTCAATGTATGTTTTAATTTAATATTTTTAATTTTTTATTTTAAACTAATTTTAACCTTACAGAAAAGTTATAAAAATATTACAAATCTCCTTATATCTATTACTATGCTTTCCATAATGTTAACATCTTATATACTACAGCAAAATTATCAAAAACAGGAAATAAACATTGTTACAATATTATCATTTAAACCACAGACCTTATTCTACTTTCAGCAAACTTTCCACTAATGTCTTTTTTCTGTTCCACAATCCTATCCAGGATCCCACATTGCATTTTGTTATAACTCCTTGGTCTTCTAGTCTGTACAAGTTCCTCAGTCTTTCCTTGTCTTTTATGACCTTGACATTTGAGCAATACTTATCAATTATTTTATAGAATTTCCATCAATATGGATTTATCTATTTTTTTAATAATTAGTATGAGATTATGCATTTCTGGCATAAAGGCCACAAAAAAAATTATTTCTCTAAAGACACTTAAGGAAGTGCTTGATTCCAGGACAGGGACAGGGAATATAATAAGGTTAACCTGGGTTATCTGGTGGTGTAGGGAAAATAAGAAAATGCTAAAATAATTGGTGGCTTTTGAAAGAACAGAGGAGCCAACAAGACTTATGACCTAATGACCAAATGGTCCTAATGACTGAAGCTGAATCAAATTGAGGAACAAAATAAAAAATGGTACTGGATTTTATAGAATAAGTTAAATATTCATGGTATGTAGTGATACATATAATTGAGTAAATACATAAATAGAGGAAGGAATAGCTTTAAAAATAAAATTCTACCTAGTGAATTAGAAAAGAGAAATAGAGAATCAACTTTAATCCAACACCACAATAATTATTGCAGGTGCAATCCACGAATAGATACTAAAATTAGTGTCAGAAGTTTAAGGAGAAACAAGATTTGTCTAGTCTCAAAGTATCTTCCATTAGAGATGATTAACTATAAAAGAAAAATATAACTTTGCAGTGGAGAAATTTGATACATACGAACTTAATCACATGATCAAGGTACCCATGATTCGTAGTAAGATAATGTGAGCTATTTGATGTGATGTATGGAATATACAAAATTATAACTTTCAATAAGTAACTTTTTAAATAGGTAACATTTATGAGATTTAAATTTTTTTTTAAAGATTTTATTTATTTCAGAGAGAGAGAATGAGAGAGAGCACATGAGAGGGGGGAAGGGCAGAGGGAGAAGCAGGCTCCCTGCCGAGTAGGGAACCCAATGCGGGACTCGATCCAGGGACTCCAGGATCATGACCTGAGCCGAAGGCAGTCGCTTAACCAACTGAGCCACCCAGGCGCCCGAGATTTAAATTTTTTTAATATTAAATTTTTAAGGGCACCTGGGTGGCTCAGTGAGTTAAGTGTCTGCCTCCAGCTCAGGTCATGATCCCAGGGTCCTGGGATCGAGTCCCGTGTCAGGCTCCCTGCTCAGCCGGAGCCTTCTTCTCCCTCTGCCTACTGTTCCCCCTGCTTGTGTGCTTGCTCGCTCTCTCCCTCTCTCTGTCAAATAAATAAATAAAATCTTTAAAAAAAATAAAATAAAATATTAAATTTTTAAAATGTAGAACCATACAGTGCAAGTCTCTACAAAACATTTTGCTGCTGTGGTTATGCAATCAAAAAGGTTTAGAGACCACTGCTTTATGTAGCTCCATAGAAAATACCCAGCATATATTCAGCCTAATATATGCATGATCACTAACAGGTGTAAGTATGTCTAGAATAAATTTCCAGAAGTAAAATTGTCAGATCAAACTGTGTAAATAATTTGTTATGTTAACATCTTAACCAAATTGCCTTCCATAAAGGTTGTGCCAATTTACCTTCAACACAATGTACATGCTATAGTCTCAGAACAGAATGTGTTACTATTTGAAAGTTTACAAATTTTATGGGTGGTACAAAATGTTTCAGTATAGTTTTAACTTATATATCTCTTAAGGAAGTACAAATGACCCAAAAACACATTATCTGAGTAGTTTTTTCATATCCATTGTCTATTTTTTCAATGCAGTGATTGGTTTTTCTTTTTTTTTTTTCAAATTTCTGGGAACAGTTCATATATTAGGAATAACAATACTTTATCTGTAATATGACTTGCTAGTTGTTTTATCTTTTACCACATAGAAAATTATTTAAATAGTACACATTATTAAATACCAGACACATTGTTGTTAGTTTTCCAACTACTTCTATTCTCACCATTAGGACCAGTATAAGTTACTTTGTGTCTTAAAAGTAATAATACTTTAAATACTTTAAAGATTCGCAGTTTCCATTTCTTCTAAAAAAGGATCTTTGGACTTTAGGCAAGTTATTTACATGAAAGTTTTGCTTTATATTTATCAAAGAGCTATACAAATCAGGACTTCATCAAAAAGGTTTCACAGTATTTTAGATCTAGCATATTATCTTAAAGACCTAGCATTTTTAAAAATTGAATGTAAAATGATTAGAGATTTTGCAGAAAAACAGTTATATCTTTCTTACAATCATAAAATCTCTGAGTTTATATGACTCAATGTCAGGTTGTCCTAGGATACCTAATGTATCAAATGAGGAATCACTGATTGACCACAGAAAGTTGAATCCTAATTTATTACAATAATTCTGGTACAATGCCACCTAAAAATGATCCCCATAACCCTATCTCCCAAGCAATTAAGGAGTGGGTTAGTCTCTGAACCCAACATCTCTACCATTAGGATTCTTAGGTCAAACATTGGTTGTCATTGCCTCTTCCTTCAGTTTTCCCTTTATTATTACTAAAAGGAATAAAAAATATATGTTAAAAAAAGAAAGAAATATATGCTGAATATTTTCTATGGTGCTATAAAGCAGTAGTCTCCAAACTTTTTTGATTTCATGACCACATCAGCAAAATGTTTTGAGCTTGCATCTCCACTAAGCTTTATAAAAATCATAAATTATATATATTCTGCCAATCTAGTTATCAAATATTAATAAAATGTATCTTCTTCAGTTTTTGATAAATAACCAGAAGTCCTAGTACTTTCTTTGTCATTTCTAATGAACCCACTTCCCCATACTCTAGAGAATAAGCATCATACTGTGGAGAGAGTTATAACAGAGAACCTGGAAGACAGGTGCGTCCATAAAATCTGGCCTGTAACAGTAGGAAACATACAATCTATTGGAACTCATGAACAAAACAAGAAAATAGCATCTGATAAAAAGACATCAACAGATGAATGGAAAAAAATAAAAGATCAGATTGTTTCTTAATGACAATAGAGGCTTAAAGATGTTCAAGAAGTTTAGAAAAGTGTTCATGAATGAGGTAAGAGTTGAACTGAGCTTCGAAAGAGGATAAAGGCAAGATATACACTAAGCAGATGTTACTGAACAAAAAGTTTCTGAATGTATCATTGTACCACGCACATCAGAGTAACATGGATTAAGTAAAGAAATGGGAATGGGGGTAGCACATAAACGGGGCCTGCCTGGCAATATAAAAAGATAAATGACCACCGCTCTGATTCTCTGCAACACCTACAGATGGTGCTAAATATTTTCACACAAAGTTTTAAAGCGTGGGCTGCTAAAAAAAAAAAGGAGTGGACTGCTTAGTCTTTAATGTGTATTACAAACACCTGAACATCTTGTTACAGTGCAGATTCTAATAGAGTAGATCAAGGTGAGGTAGGAGATTCAGCAGGTGTAGGCTCACAGGTAATGAAAATACTGCTGGTCATGGACCACATTTTAAACAGTAAGTCCATAGAGGTCAGATTCCCCACAGGTCTTCTTTTGGGACTTTTATTCTGATATAATTTCAAAGTTACAGAAGAATTTCAAGAATAAACAAAGAACTGCCATATACCCTTCACTCAGATTTACTATTATTGTAGCATCTTCCATTATGTCATTATCCAGAGAGATTGATGGATAGAAAGAAAGGGAAAAAGAGAGACAGACAGAAATAGGGTTATTTGGGAACCATCTGGAAGTAGACTGAAGACATTGCATCTCTTTATATCAAAATACTATAGTATATCCTTTATAAAACAAGGGCATTCCCTTATATAGCCACAGTACAATTATCAAAATCAGAACACTTAACAATACTATCATCCAACTCATTGTCCATATTCAAATTTCATCACTTATCATAATAGCTTCAAAGCTATGTTTTTCCAGACCAGGATCCAATCTGGGATCACACATTGCAACTAAGTGTCATATTTCAGAAGTGTCCTTTAATCTGTAACCAGTCTATGGCCTTATCTTGTGTTTTTTTTTTTTACCTTGATATTTTAAAAAACATTAATTTTCTGTAGATCCTCTTTCAAATTAAGTCTGATGTTTCCTCATGGGTAAATTAATTTTGACAAGAATGTCACAGATGTGATTCTGGGTGCTTCCCGGTATATCATATCAATAGGTGGATGATATTGTTTGTCCCATTATTGGTGATGTTAAATTTGGTCATTTGGTTAAGGTGGTTTCTGCCAAGTTTTTCAACTATAAAGTTCATAATTGAATACAGTTAATTAGTAACTTATGGGGCAAATTTGAGACTATGTAAACTTCCTCTTCAAATTTTTACATCCTAGTTTAAGAATCCATTGATAATATTCTAATTTTGTAATCCCTTCTACATTTATTGGTTGGTATTATAAAGAAGAGCTCTCCTAGTTATTTATTCATTTATCAGTAGGACTCATGGATTTTTATTTTATTCGATAGGTTATAATCCATTATATCATTTTCATTTTAATAAGTTGTTCCATTGTATATATATATACCACATCTTCTTTATCCATTTATCTGTTTATGGACATTTTGGCTCTTTCCATAGTTTGGCTATTGCGGATATTGCTGCTATAAACATTGGGGTGCACATACCCCTTCGGATCACTACATTTGTATCTTTGGGGTAAATACCCAGTAGTGTAATTGTTGGGTCATAGGGTAGCTCTATTTTCAACTTTCTGAGGAACTGGAATTTTATGTAGCCATCAAAAAAACAAAATCTTGCCATTTGCAACAACATGGTTGGAACTAGAGAGTATTATGCTAAGTGAAATAAGTCAATCGGAGAAAGACAAGTATCATATGATTTCACTGATATGAGGAATTTGAGAAACAAGACAGAGGAGCATAGCGGAAGGGAGGAAAAAATGAAACAAGATGAAACCAGAGAGGGATACAAACCATAAGACACTCTTAATCTCAGGAAAAAATCTGAGGGTTGCTGGAGTGGTGGGTGTGGGAGGGATGCGGTGGCTGGGTGATGGACATTGGGGAGGGTATGTGCTATGGTGAGCACTGTGAGTTGTGTAAGACTGATGAATCACAGACCTGTACCTCTGAAACAAATAATACATTATATGTTTAAAAAAAAATGATAGTAGGAAGGGAAAAATGAAGGGAGGAATTGGAGGGGGAGACAAACCATGAGAGACTATGGACTCTGAGAAACAAACTGAGGGTTTTGGGGCGTGGGGGTATGGGTTAGCCCGGTGATGGGTATTAAGGAGGGCACGTATTGCATGGAGCACTAGGTGTTATAAGCGAACAATGAACCGTGGAACACTACATCAAAAAGTAATGATGTAATGTATGGTGATGTAATGTATGGTGTAACATAATAAAATAAAATTAAAAAAAAATAAGTTGTTCTAAACCTGATCAATGGGAAGCCTTCCAAACTATCTCATGTCTTTTTTTCCTAATAATTATTTTAAATAGATTTAGACCTATAGAAAATTTGTGAAGATAGTAAGAGCGTCCGTAACCCACACTCACTTTCCCCTATTATTCTATCATTTATCAAAAATTATATTTTATCAAAACTTAAGAATAATTTATTAATTGGGGTGCCTGGGTGGCTCAGTCATTAAAGCCCCTGCCTTCAGCTCAGGTCATGATCTCAGGGTCCGGGATCAAGCCCCACATCAGGCTCCCTGCTTGGTGGGGAGCCTGCTTCTCCCCCTCCCACTCCCCTTGCTTGTGTTCCCTCTCTCGCTGTGTCTCTGTCAAATAAATAAATAAAACCTTAAAGAATAATTTATTAACTAAATTACATACTTTAAGATACTGTTAGTTTTTTTACACAATGTTCTTTTTTTTCTATTCCAGCACCCCATCTAGGATACCACATTACATTTGTCTGATGTTTTTCTCATGATTAGTCTGAGGTTATGGATTTTTAGGAGGATGACCATGGAAGCAAAAGGACATTCCTGTCATATTACATCAAGGATGCACACTATCAATATGACATCACTGATGACAGTAATCTTGATCACCTAGCTGGGGTAGTGTTTGTCAAGTTTCTCCACTATAAAGTTATTGTTTTCCCTGTTCCATGCTTTACTTTTGGGGAGAAATTTTCCATGCTGAGCACACACTTAAGGAATGTGGGATTATGTTTTATTTCCTTGAAAATAAAGTATGTGCATAAATTATTTGAAATCTTCCTACACCGATATGTCTATTTTCTTCATTCATTTCATCATTTATTTATATCAGTATGTACCTATGGATAATTTATATTTTGAGTTATAACCCAATACTGCTATATTTTGTTCAAATTGTTCCAGCTTTGGCCATTGGGAGCCCTTCCAGTTAGCTCTTATGTTCCCTCAACATATCTTCGTCGTTGTTTGGATTTACTTTTGAGGATTTCCTTGCTTTCTGGCATTACGGTATTCTCCAGGCTCATTGTCTATATTCCATGCCCTAATTCTAAGACCTGCTATTTCTCAAAGAATCCTGGTTCCTTTTTTTTAAAAAAAGTGGTATTAGAAACCAAGAACTTGCTGTTAGGTGTGTTCATTGCCACAAGGGTTTCATTGCTTCTAAGCCCACTCAGCTGATGAATCAAGCAACAAAATATTTATGCGTCTACAAACTGTGCATATACACAGATGTACACATCAACAAACCCCAAATGATGGACATCCTACAAAATACCTGATGAATACTCTTCAACATTTTCAAGATTGTCAAAAACAATCTTGGGAGAAACTGTCCCAGCTACATGGATTAAGGTAGCTGTCTCCCCTTGCTGGTTTGTAACCTCCCACTGCAATCCAAAGAAACCTGGCCTCCCCCATACAAAATCCACTTACTTAGTTGTTCAATTTTAATATACACAGAGTGCTTTAAATTTGTTAACTGGTACCCCCATGGGAAACAGCTTTAGCAACTCGACTACAGTGTTTATTACACCCCCTTTTCTTTTAGGTTTACATTCTCCACTCATTCCCCAACTTACATGAGTGAGCACTTTCTTCCGTGTCTTCTCAGAGAAATTGGTTCATATATTTGTAATGCAGTTAGATTCTTTCTTCCCCCATAGTTTTCATTAGATCCTGTGATTCTTCAGCATTCTAAATGATTTAATTTGTATTTTAACTTTTTAAAGTGTCCCTAGTCTTTGTTATTGGCTTCCTTCTTATTTTGGGTTTACTCTTCTTTTTCTAGTTTGCTAAGGTGAAAGTTTAGGTTGTTATTGATTGTAGACCTTTCTTATATTCTTTTTTTTTTTTAAGATTTTATTTATTTATTTGAGAGAGAGTGAGAGAGAGCATGAGAGGGGAGAGGGTCAGAGGGAGAAGCAGACTCCCCACTGAGCGGGGAGCCCGATGTGGGACTCGATCCTGGGACTCCAGGATCACGACCTGAGCTGAAGGCAGTTGCTTAACCAACTGAGCCACCCAGGCGCCTGACCTTTCTTATATTCTAATTCAGGCATTTCATACTATAACTTTCCCTCTAAACACTGCTTTCACTGCATCAAATTTTGATTAGTATTTTCACACTTGTTTGAAAATATTTTTTAAAGTTCTCTTTTTTAAAAGATTCTATTTATTTGAGAGAGAGAGTGCACACAAAGGCAGGGGGGAGGGGCAGAGGAAGCAGCAGACCCTCCACCAAGCAAGGAACCTGATGTGGGACCCCATCCCAGGACCCTGGGATCATGACCTGAGCAGAAGGCAGACGCTTAACCAACTGAGCCACCCAGGCACCCCTAAAGTTCTCTTGATACCTCTTGGACCTGTGTTATTTAGGAGTATGTGGTTTAATCTTCAAATATTTTGGGATTTTTCAGGTATCTTTGTTAATTTCTAGTTTAATTCCATTGTGACTCAAAAATTTGTATGATTTCCACTATTTTAAATTTGTTAAGGTGTGTTCTCTGGTTCAGAATGTGAACTTGGTGAATGCTTCATGTGGACTTGAGAAGAAAGGATACGCTGTTCTTGTTAGATAGAGTATAAATATCAAATAGATCTTGTTGATTTCTAGTGCTGTTGAGGTCACATATATCCTTACTGATTTTCTTCCTGTTTGATCTAGCAAATACTAATTTTCCATCTATTTTTGTGGATATGATTTGTTTCTCTTCTCAGTTCTTGCTTCCTGTGTTTTGACACTCTGTTGTTAGGTGCACGCACATTTAGGATTGTTATGCCTTCTTAGAGAACTGACCCCTTAATTATTTTATCATCTCCCTCTTTATTCCTGATAATCCTCCTTGTTCTGAAGGCTGATTTATCTAAAATTGATATAGTTACTCCAGCTTTTATATTCCAGCTTTCTTTTGAGTGGTATTAGCATGATATATCTTAATCCTTTTACTTTTAACCTCTTTAGGTTTCTTTGTATTTAAAGAGGATTTCTTGTAGACAGCGTATAGTTAGGTCACGTTTTTTTTAATCCAGTCTGACAATCTTTTAATTGGCATATGTATACTATTCATATTTAGAGAGATTATAGATGTAGTTGGATTAATATCTACCATGTTTGTGTCTGTTTTCTATTCATTAAATTTGGTCTCCCTCCTCCAATTTTTCCTTCTCTGGCTGTAATTAAACATTTTATCTACTCTGTTAGCATGTATCATATTTTTTTTAAAGATTGGGGGAGAGAAAGGGAGAGCACATGAGTGGGGGGAGGGGCAGAGGGAAAAAGTCCCAAGTAGACTCCCCACTGAGCAAGAGCCCTATGCAAGGCTCAATTTCATGAACCATGAGATCATGAGCCACCTAGGTGCCCCTAGTTTTAAAAAACTTAGTGGTTGCCCCAGAATTTATAAGATATATTTTAAGCTAATCTAAATCCACATTCAAATAATACTATAGCATTTCACATGTACTATCGGTATTGCACGTTAAACATTTTAATATTGTTGCCCAGCTTGTGGATGTTCCTTTTTGTTTCCTTCTTCTCTCATTGCATTTCAGTTTTGGAAGTTTCTATTGACCTATCTTCTTGATCACTGTTCTTTCTTCAGCCATGTCAAGTCTACTGATATGTCCATCAAAGGCATTCTTTAATGTGTGTGTTTTTTTAATTTCTAGCACTTTCTTTGGGTTCTTTGAGTTTTCATCTTTGTGCTTACATTGCCCATCTGTTCTTGCATGTTGTCTACTTTATCCATTAAAGCCTTTAACTTATTAATCATAAATTCCCAGTCTGATCATTCCAACCTCTATGTCATTCCTGACTCTGGTTTTGATGATTGCTTTGTCACTTCAAGGTGTATATCTTTTTCTTGCCTTTTGGCATGCTTTGTAATTTTTTAATTCCAACAGGTTGTACTGGGTAATAATTACTGAGGTAAATAGTCCTTTAGTTTGAAGCTATATGTTAATCTGCCTAGAAGTTGGCCTAAGTTTAATATTTGATGTATCTACAAGTTTCACTTCAATTTTTGCAGTGTCCTTGTTTTTGTCTCCCCTCTTGACTTTGGCCTTCACTGTTCTTCTCAACAAAAGGATATGTCTTGCAGCACTTTCAACTATAATCTGTTATGCTGGAGACTTTTTGGTGTTGTGGCAAAGTATGGAATATGGAAAACATTCCGCAGTATTCCAATTAAAGGTCAGTGTCCTAGGGGGCCTGTGTCTTGGGATGTAAACTTCACAAGTGTCTCTGCAGTGGTATTTTTTTCTGCCTGAACAGCACTTCTTTCCTGGGTTCAGTGTTAGCTAGCTAGCTATCTCTATATGTATATATTTTTTTGCCTGACCTCTGCTAATTATGTTCTGCTTTTTCTTTTTTCTATGGTGAGACAAGAAGGCTGGAGGGCACAGGAGTAGGAGAAATTCTTTTATGCCAGCTGGGGAAAAGGTTGTAGAACAGTACTCTGGCAAAGTCATGCTTTATGAACTTTGTTATGAAGAAGACTCTGATATATTTCATAATGTTTACTCTTCCCTGTTCCCTTCCAGAGCCACAAGAGGCTCTTTTTCTGTTGCTGTCTATGAGAAGTTGGCAGATTCTTTAAAGAGAATCCCAGAACAATGTGTTATCCCCAGGATTTTCTCACTCTTATATTAGAGCATACTCCACCTCTATCACTTTGTCAAAATTGCCATTTAAGTGTTCCTGTTTATGGTCAAGTATAACTATTTATGGTTCTAGTGGCTTCTGTTCCATATAAACAAATTTCAATTGCTATAACTTTCTGGATGTACCAGTGTCTCTAGGTTTTAGGGTAGTGGCTTGACCTGTGACCTCAATTCTCTGATGGGTTCAAGAAAACTCAGGGATTTTCAGTTTGTCTACATTTTCTTACCGTAAAGATGAAAGTGTTGACCTTCAAGATCTTTACATGTCAGAGCTGAAACTGTTCCTATATCTTCCTTACATGTCCACGTAATTTTCTTAGCACTTCCTTACTTTTTGGCACTAGTAGGCTCAGTTTGCATTTACTCTGACACTGTCAAAGTCACCATTTAGAAGTAACCATTCTTCAAGAAGCACTGGTTCCTTTTAATAAAGAATAGAATCTAGAAATCAAGATCTGAATACTAAGTTTGTTCATTGCTTCAAGTGTGTCTTTGCTTCTAGAATTTCATAGCTGATACAACTCAGAAATGTGTGTGTGTGAATGTGTGTATGTTATGTAAATATATACCTGTATGTTTATCTACATTTCTATCTCTATATTTACATATATATTTATACATATATACAGTATACACACACACACACACACACACACACACACTACAGGGGTCCTTCTAGACTTCTCCCCCGTATGTTTTTAACTCCTTTCTTTAATAGTGAGAAACCTGGTTCCCATTATCCTCAATATATGTATTTCACAAAGCTCAGAATAAACAGAAAGTAGTTTCAAAACTGATTACCATACCACTGTGAAAAAGCAAAATATCTATGCAGTATTTTTCACTTAAGGTAAAATTTACATACAGTAAAATGCACAAAACTTAGGTGTATAATTTAATGTTTTGACAAATATTTGCACCCACATAATCCACACCCCTGTCATTCCCATTACCCCAGAAGTTTCCCTATACCCCTTCCCAATCAATTCTGCATCTACCCCAGAAAATGTCACAACCTGATTTTTTTTTTTACAAGTTAAATTAGTCTTGCCTCTTCCAGAATGGTACATAAAGGAAATCATTCAGTTTTTAGTCTTTTGCTTTTGGCGTCTTTTATTCCACAGATCATCTGTAACTCATTAAGTTATTAAATGGGATTGCTATGATAAAGTGAAGACTCTGACAATCTTTTTCTCAAAAGTGTTGTACCATTTTACATTCCTACCAGTAATGTCTGAGTATTCCAGTTGTAACATATGCTACCAATATTTGGTGTTATCGGTCATTTTTGTCAACTATTCTAGTGGATGTGTACTAACATCCCATTGCACTTTTTTTTTTATTCTCATGTTAATCCCCATACATTACATCATTAGTTTTAGATGAAGTGTTCCATGATTCATTGTTCCCATTGCACTTTTAATTTGAACTTTTCCTGATAATGATGTTGAACATCTTTTCAGGTGTTTATTGGCCACGTGTCTGTTCAAGATTTTTGCCCATTTTTAAAATTGGGTTGTTCATCTTTTCATTTCTGTACTTTGTAGGAGTTATGTATTCTTTCTACAAGTACTTTGTCCAATATGTTTTGCAAATATTTTCCTCCACAATGTGGCTTATTAATTTCCTCAAGTGACTTTTGATAAACAGTTTTAACTTAATACAGTCTAAATTGCAATATTTTCCTTTTATGATTCGTGCTTTCTGTATTCTTTTGAAGAAATCTTTGACTACCGCCAGGTTAAGATATTCTCCTATACTTTCTTCTAGAAATTTAAGCTTTCTTTAGCTCCATGCTCAATCTAAATATTTATGCATGGTGTGAGGAAGGGATCAATATTTTTGTATACGTTTGGTCAGTTGTTCAAGAACCATTTGTTGAACCAATTTTTCATTTACCATTAAATTCCTTCAGTACCTTGGTAAAGAAACCAACTATGGGCCTATTTATGAACACTTTTCTGTTTCTCTGAATGATTTATTGATTCTTACACCAACAGCACACTGTCTTAATTACTATAGCTTTATAGTACACATTGAAGTCAGGTAATTTAAGTCCTCCAACTTTGCTCCTGCTCTTCAAAATTGCTTTCATTGCTTTAGTTCCTTTTCCCTGCCATATAAATTTTAGAATCTACTTGTAAATTTCTTTTTTTTTTTAAGCCTGATAAGGTTATTGTTAGGATTTTATTAAACAGA
The DNA here is from genome assembly GCF_002201575.2 of Neomonachus schauinslandi. NCBI lineage: Eukaryota > Metazoa > Chordata > Mammalia > Carnivora > Phocidae > Neomonachus > Neomonachus schauinslandi. The sequence continues at coordinate 117,769,809 of NC_058404.1, read as the reverse complement.
TAGCTGAGCAATACCTGGGTACCTCAGTTGGTTAAGTGTCTGCCTTCAGCTCAGGTCATGATCTCAGGTTCCTGGGGTCAAGTGCCACATCAGGCTCCCTGGTCAGTGGGGAGCCTGCTTCTCCCTCTCCCTCTGCTGCTCCCCATGCTTATGCTCTCTCTTTCTCAAATAAATAAATAAAATCTTAAAAAAATACAAACAAAACAAACAGCTGAACTGGAATAAAATTGACATCTTAACTGTACTGATTCTTCCAACATATCAACATGATACATGACTCCACTTATTTAGGTCTTCTTTAATTTCTCTTAACAATGGTTTCTAATCTTCAATGTAGAAATCTTGCACATATTATTTATCCCTAAGTAGTCCATAATTGGAATGCTAACATAAATGGCATTTCAATTTCTAATAGTTAACTGCAGGTATATAGATAATTGAGCTGTATTGAAATTGTGTCCTGAGAAACTGTTAAATTCACTTAATGAGTTTGAGTAGTTGTTTTGCAGATTCCTTAGTATTTTCTACATAGACAATAATGCCACCTATGACTTGAGGCTTTACTTCATTTCCAATCCTTATAACTTCTTTCTTGAATTTTTCCACTAGCTAAGTATTCCAGTGCACTGTTGTAAAAAACAGAGTGAATATCCTTCTATTGTTCCTAATCTTAGGAGAAAATCATTCAATACTTTACCATTAAGTGTGATGTTGGCTGAAGGTTTTACACAGATGTCTTTTATCAGACTGAACACATTCCCTTCTACACATAGTTTTTTTTAATATCAAAAAAGGGTTATTAAATTTTGTTATGTACTTTATCTGCATAATAAGAAATAGTAAGTTTTGTTAATATGGCAAATGCTGGTATCATTCATTTATGTATATTGCTGAATTCTATTTGCTTCTGTTTTCCTAAGGACTATTTTCCATCTATGTTCATGAGGGATATTGGTTTATAATGTTTTCTCTTGTAACATCTTTGTCAGTTTAGGAACGAACATCATCTTGACTGTACAAAATAAATTAGGAAGCATTCCCTCTTTCCTTATTTTCTGAGTTTAATATTATTCCTTCCTTAAATATTTGATAAATGCTACCAATAAAACACATGAGACTAAAGTTTGCTTTGTAAGAAGAATTTTGGTAATGAATTTAATTACTTTATAGATACGAGGTTATTCATGTTTTCAACTTCTTCCATTAGTGTTGGTAAGTTGCGTTCTCTCAAAGAATTTATATTTTTCTCCAAATTTGTAAGTTTTCAGTCATTATTTCCTCAAATATTATTTCTGCCTCCATTCTCTCTCTCTCTACTTCTCTCTCCTCAACTTCTAGGACTCCAACTGCACACACATTAGAATATTTCCTATTGTCTCATAGGAACAATTGAGATTCTGTTCATTATTTTTAATGGTTTTTCTTCTGAGTTCTTCAGATTGGACAATTTCTTTTGATCTAAAGTTCACTAATACTTCTACTATTTCTAATATGCTCATAAGGCTTCCACTGAAGTTGACTTCAGTTAGTGAAACTTTCAGTTTGAGAATTTCCATTTGGTTCTTGTTTATAATTTTCATTTATTGGCTGAGATCTTCCATCTGTTCATTAATTTCAATTTCTTTTAAGGTCTAAAACATATTTTAATAGCTTCATTAAAGTTTTGCTAATTTTATCATTTATGTCAACTTAGGATTGATTTCAATATGAACTACTTTACCTCATTGCTAGGAGTTACATTTTGCTGTTTCTTCATATGTCTAAGAATTTTTTTTAGCGTTCTGGACCTAGTGGATATTACATTGTAGAATCTCTGGATTCTATTACCTTCCTCTGAAGAGTATTTGCTTTTGTTCTAGCAAGTATTTAACTTGACTGGATTCAAATTCAAAACATGCCTCCAGTGTGGTGGGCAAGCTGACATCTCTGCTTAATTACTTCAGCCTTCAATCTATTCTTTCTCACAGGCTCCTTACAACCTGTCACCCCACCTACTCATGTGCAGTTCAAGTTTAGGCAAGAATTAAAGTTATTTGCAGATTTGGGGCTTTAACTTATGTGGCTTTTTTCTGGGATTTACTTTTTTTCTTTTTTTTCTTTTTTTTTTTTTACACCTGCCTTGGCAGTTCTGACTTCATCTTCTGACTGCTCAAGCCATTAACACCGTGGTTTGTTACTTAGGTTCTAGTTTTTCCAAGCCTCATAGCTAGAGAGATCTCACAAACCAAAAACTGTATAAACTCACTTTTCACCCAATGCAGTATCCTATTTTCAAGAATTGACTCTCCTCCAGTTTTAGCCTTCAAATATTTGTTGTGAATGTTCCCCCAGAGTTTATAATTATTATCTGTAAAGAGGGCTTGTCCAATACAAGCTACTTTGCTACCAGCAGGGGATTTCCTTCAGTATGTTTTGAAACAGATTATGTATGTTGAATTCAGTAGGCACCAAGTAAGCTAGAGTATACTCTAAAAGCCCAGCTTTATTAGTACTACAATAATATTAGTATGCATGCATGTGTACTATTTTTAAATACTTATTTTGGGATACACAGTGTAGTACATTGGCTAAAAATAAAAACTGTCAAGATAATCACCCTAGATTAAAATCTAAGCCCTACCAGCACATTAAATGTACTCACTCTATGACTTTGAGCTATTAAAAATTTCTAAATTTTAGTTTTTTCATTTATAAAATGGAGATAATAAACTACCTACCTATGTGTAGGATACTCTGCACTCAGGGCTGATATTCCATAAATACTCACTGGTAAGGTCTTACTAATTATTTACAACCATTGCCCATTCTAATTTGTCAGTGTCTGTGCAGTAACAGTTGTTAAATATTTTTAAATTTATACTTTCCACATCCATTGCCAAATCCCTTCTCTTTTGCCAGCATCCATTTCTTACATCTAGAAGAAGTAAGCAGAAGTTGACTGTGGATTGCTGGAGAAACTTTGCTTCCTGATGAAAGCAACAAACATGACAGGTCCTAGCCCTTCCATCTTAATCCTGTGTTAAATACAGGCATAATATTCAGAGCTACTGTAGCTATTTTAAGTCCATGAGGGAAGAAGCAAGAGAATTTCAGTGATGTTAGTCCTGAAACGCATGTGATGTCAAATCAGTGCCAACAGCATTTTCTCTAGACTTGTTAAATATTCTCCTATTTAGGTTATTATTCACTAGATATTCAACTATTAGCACTAAAGATATTCAACTACCTGACACTTCATGGGGTTGTTTTGAATATTATTATGATAGCATATGTAAAATGCTTAGCTAAGAGTGTAACAATATAGTGAGCAATCAGTAAGCTATATTTTTATTTGCTTATTTATGATCTAACTTTCTTCTAAAATTATTAGTTTATGTAAACATATGTAATCCAACAGGAAAAAATAGAGTTAAGGGGAAAAAATTACAAAGTATAATAGAGTTGCTAAAGTTAAAACACAATACACATTTTTAAAGAATTAATTAATTCTTAATTGTTACATTCAGTTCCCAAACTTGATTTGAGTTTCCTAGCAGATAAAGGAAAAGAGGAAAAAGTCCTTCAGTATTCAGAACCAAGATGAAGTTTTTTCTTCAAGGTCAAGTAATAGCACAATGTAAGAGAGGAATTAGAACTTGGAGATTAAATTTCCAAGATGTAACCTGAGCTTTTGAATTATTACCCACTGATTCAGATTAATGGGCTTTAATAGAATACCCAGACTTTACTTAACACCTTTTATCCCATACGTAGTAGAAAAAGAAAGAATTCACTGTGATAAAAAGGAGTTTCCTCACAAGAAAAAAAAAAGTATCTGCTCCAAACTGATAACAAAGACAAACAAACAAACAAAAAAGCATTATTTCCTTAAACATTTATATTGGCATCCTGAGGTTGGGGTGGGGGGAAAGAGTCTGGGCAATTCTAAAGGCTCCACCTCACCCAACGACTTGAAATGTTATATAGATTTATCAATTCTAGACTTATCACTTACTCTGCAGTAAACAAGAAAATCCCAGTCATGTAAGAAATAAAGAAATACTCACATATAACAAATATGCAAATATTGAGGTGATCTTGGGTAAGGGGATGGAGGGAGCTATCAAGAAAAGAAATAACATTTTCTCTGTCGGTCTGTTTCCTATTTATTGTGAAGGCTATAATATCTGTCAAGGAGTTGTAAGTTAGTCTGGAAACAAAGTCTGCTTTAGGAAAATGGGAGCCTCTTTTCTGGAAAGATGTTCAGACTTTTCAAAAGCAAGGGAGTATCTGGTTTTCTGACACTTTCCAAAAGAAAATTTCAACATGTCTTTTAGAAGTTTTGGAGTATTCCTTGTACTCAGAAAGTGTGCAAGGCAGAAAGACCTGGTAGTTTGTGATTACTCATTAATTCAAGGTAAATATTCACAAGGAAACATCGGCCATCACGTATTTTAGTGAAAGGAGAGCAAAGAGAAGAATGTCAAAACCAAAGCAATGGGGAAGGGAATAAGTCTTACCTCTGGTCCTGAAGTTTTCTTCTCTAGATGAGTGGGTAGTAAAGGCTCCAAATCGAGCTTGCAAAATAACTGCATGCCCTTGGCACAGAGGCTAGAGTAGACTCCTGCAGCCCTGCTTCCCAGATACCTTGAAAAAGGTACCATCCTAATAATAAGGGAAGATATAGCCGAGCTTCAAATTGTGGGTTCAATTAAGTTTTCAAAATTGTTTCTTTTTTTATCACCAGATGTAGGGGGTCATTCTAGTGCAGAGAGCTATATCTGAATAAATAAATGAAACAGATACCGATTTATTCTGTTTTCAGTTTGCTTCGGTGCTTAATGATAAATCCTGTGGTAAGAGTAAAAATCCTTACAAGTCTTAACACATAATTTGGAAACCATCTCTCCTCACTTATCCTAATTCATTAAATCAGGATTCTGAGAGCAGAGACCATTTGGTTTTCCTGAAGCCATGCTGTGAGAACAAGAAATGGCCCTGTTTAGTTGTCATGACCTCCTGCAGGGGAGATGGGCAACCTTGAACTCTAGTGTCAGCTGCTTCATATGCGTTTTGCTCAGTTTTATGAATGGATGCATTAACTAAAAAGCATCCTAATCTGCTAATTATTTGTAAACCATCTTACATCCACTCTTTTCTCGATTTAGGGTTTGAAGCAATTCTGCAGTCACTGAAATTCTGTAGTTCACCCTGTAGTTACATTTTTTTTTCACCTTCAAAGAATACAAGGAGTGTTTCAACCTACATTTTAAATATGAAGAAGCAAATGTGTGAAGTGAGGAAATAAAAATACACTGAGGTTTTTTTTTTTTTTGGAACCTATATACTTTCAAAGCATGCATATCTTAACAAGAAGTAAGCAAGCTCCATGTGAATACAGCCCTCGCTTATCTTATTCATCAATACAGCCCCAATACTTTTATCAGTGCCTGACATGTAGTAGGCACTCAACAAACATTCCTCGAATGAATACGTACTTCTTTTAAGAAATGCATTATTATGCATCTAAACTGTTTTCTCTTTCATGTTAACCATGACCTTTTAAAAAAAAATAATCTGTCTGCTGCAACAGCTGAGAATGAGCTCAAAATCCCTCCCAGTTTCTAACTACTCATCAAAGACATGAGTATCACCTGTCAGGTGACTGTCAGGCCCAAGTTGGAATCACTGCTATCTTCTTCAACTTACAATACGTGTGCCTCATACCTCCCTCTGAATTTGAGGAAGGTAAATTCTGTTTTTTAAGTAAATGTGGAATTAAAGTGAAAGAGATAAAGAACAATCCCATCAAAGAATTTTATAAATTCTTTTATAAAATATCACCTGCTTTACTTAAATATGCCAATATGAAATTTGAAGACAGATTTTCCAAGAATAATAGAGATGACTTGATTTGTTTTTATTATTGATGCATTAAAGGGTACTGGTAATCTTTGAAAGTAAAAGAAATTTCCACATTTTTAGAGAGGATATTTAAAATGTACCTACATGCATGAATAAATATATTCCTTGCTGATACTGAAGCTTTGGGCTGTGATCAAGTATGTTAGGCACCTCTCAAGCCCTAAAGAATAAGTGGAAAATGATCCCAACCCCAATGAACTCAGATCATCAGTCCCTGCTGATTTTGCCCGGCTAACTCAGACTTCACCTTTACAACTCCTGTTTTACCTTCTGAAAGACATGCCCCTCCCTATGGAGACATGTGAGGGCATCCCTTTAAAATCCCACTTCGGTTAAGCTTTGTGGGGCTAGAGCTCTCTCAGTGTGCCCTCCCTCCCCCCTCCTCCCAGCACAGGCAAGCGGCACTCAAACAGTTAACCACCTTCTAAGTATCCTGGTAATGCATTCCTGCCACATCACTCCTCAGCTCTCCAGAATCCGATTTCTGAAAATGTCTCTACACGGAGACATTCACTCCCCTGCTCAACAGAAAGGGCTGCAGTTAGGGCCAAGGAGAGTAAAAAATGAGCTTACAAATGTGGGGCAGGACATGCGTGGTTTTTTTTTTTTTTTCTTTGACAGAGAACTCAAGCTTCGGCCTGACAGTCTGAGACTCAGGCGACCACCTTTAACATACACACGAAGGATGATCATTTGTTCCCTGAATACCACTGGCTGGCAAAGGCCCTAAACAAATTATTAGAAAGTGTGTAGGGTGGGGGAAGATTTAGTCTCAATTATTAACCCGTGGGAAGTTCTATACATGCAACTAAAAGCAAATATACTTTTTTGTATGTCCAGTTGCCTCCAAGTGCTGGCATTTGATGTGTTAAAGTCAAATGACTATGGCAATTAAGGTTCTAAGTAAAAAACTCAAGGTATTTGACTGAAGGGATATGCTAGCTCTTTGTGCTGAGTAGGAAGAGCAAGTGAGGCTGAAAAAGAAGGGAATGGGTCTTAGAGAATGCATTAAGCCAAAATAGCACACTTGTCCTGACCATCCTAGGTACTGTGTCTCAATAATTAGGAAGAGCAATACCCTTCTGTGGGTTGGAAAAGCCAGGACGAAGGAGGCTTAAGTTAAGCTAGCATACATCAAAAATAATTGACAACGGTTAGGCTTCATTGTGGAGAATCCTGCGTTGGCATTGCAGCCACCAGCCCACCACCCACCTAAGAATTATTATTTGAAAAGGATGTCAGAGGATTATAGAAGATCCTTGTGTCTGCTCCAATTAGGATCAACAGTTTTGCTGCTTGCTCACTGAGCATTCAGTATGTAATGATGAAAACATACTGACCCCTGCTGGAACTGTGTAGAAGTGCAACCTATTCCCCTCTCCCAACTAACCTAACAGGCAGGCATCCTTTTTGCTTGTGCCCAGCCTCAGGGGTTGTGTTTATTTTAGATACGGCTCTGTATCACAATGCAATATCAAAATAATTAATTGAAAAGATTGCTTCAGCATACTCCATGAATCCAAGACAAAGCTTCTAATAATCTAGTCTTACAATTTCTCTATCACATATCTACTGCATTTCTATCTTAATTCAAATTGTGGGCACCAGGCAACTAGCATCAAATCTGGTCCTTTCTATATTTCTTAGACTCCATGGACTCACCGTCCCCAAAATACAGTCTTTTCCAAGAAACTTAAAGTCTAGGACATGCACTACAATTTTGAGTAATTATTTTGTTTCCACTATGAATATTGTCCCAGAGTTTTAATCTTGGTGACAAATTCCTTCTAAGCTATTTTCTATATGAGTAAGAGTCATAAACCTGTGTTACAGTAAAATATCATGGAGAAATTTTGCCTCTGAAGAATTCTTAGCGAAAAGTTCAGGGCAAAAAGCCATTTCCAGCATATTTGGGGTCACTAAGCTGTTTTCCAGCCAAGTGATTACAGGACACAAAACAATTAATTCATAGAATACACGGCTTGCTATTTTGTAGGATGTATTAAAATAGTTATTAGAATTCTTGCTCTTTGTTGGGGGTTAGAAACAAAGGATTTATTGAGTAAGTTAACAGAACAATTATATCAATGTCAGCAAAGTTAGTATAAGCTCTCCAGCAACACCTAGGCAATGGTCCCTTGGCATGCTCTATTAGCTGGCCGCCTCATGAGGTTCAATGCTTAGCCAAGACTGGAAGGCCATTCTGTGTACAGATCATTTAGCCTGGCTCCAATTAATAGTTGCCACAGCACCCCTCAGCTCAACCAACTGTTCTGAAAATGCACACTGTCAGTCATATGGGGAAAAAAAAACCCTGCAAGCTCCATTCTAGCTCCATATAAAGAAAATGTGAAGGACATGTGGTATTCATAATAGTTCAGTGGTCATCTTAATAACTAGCCCTTTTCTTAGGGGAAAAAAAAAAACTAGACCCATGATTAGGGTAAATTAAGTAACTCATAATAAACTGGTTATGTAAGAGGTGTCACCTGGTTTTATAATTTATACTGAAAAAAAATTGAGTCAAAATCAGGGACTTTATCTTTTTATTCACTGCCCTATCCCCAACTCCAAGGACATAGCTTTATATATAATGGGCATTTATTAAATATTTTAACTTGTGAACTATATGTTCTAAAATAATAATATTACCTAGCTTATGTCCTAACCTTTTTGTTTTCCAAAGATATAACCATGAGCAAATTACTTAATTTCTCTAAACCTTGGTTTCTTTGACTATAAAGACAACTGCTATCTTAAAGAAAATGAGATTCATGTTATAGAGATACTTTATGATTTTAAAAACAACACAAATTGCATTATAAGTAATACTGTGCACACTGAAAAAGAAATAAATGTTTCTCTCCTTAGAGTCAAGAAAAATTTCAAGTTAAAGGAAGAATTAGAAAAAAACTGTTCATAGAGATAATAGGAACTGAACCAGACATAAATATATGGAGCTAAATGAGGGGGAAAAAAGCTGATAGCAGTTGTTAAAGAAAAATTATTTCAAAAGAGTTCCATGGGTTATTATTATAGGTTATCTTAATCAGAGACAAGGACACACTGGAGTGGGGAAGGAGTATGAGTAATCCTTTCAACAGGGAAAGAAAAATAGAAATTAGCTTGATTTCCCAGAAATAATGCTATCAGAAAGGCAGAAAGAAATATTGCTGTCAGAAAGAGAACACAAATAGGAAGCCTAAGCTTAGGTGGCTGTGAGTCACAGTGGCAGCCATTTTAAAAAGTCCCCATCCATGGCATTTACATTTCAAAGTTGTTCAAGAAACAAAATATTTTAGCAGTAATGTACAAAGATAGTCCAAGCCAAATTTATCATTTAGGATGGAAAAACATCAACTAAAATGCCTATTTATGTCATGAGGAAAATTGTACAGACTTAAAGTCAAAGCTAAACATTTCTCGGAACCTCTCTAGGTTGCCATGTGATTTCCTGCAGCTCATTTTCAATGATAGACATATAATTAAAGATGAAAAAAAGATCTAGAAGATGAAAGACTGAGTGGGAGAGCTCTTATAATGCGTTTTAAAATGTTCCTCCTGCTATGAGCACATTGAGGTAATGCAGTAATGCATAGTATACTGGTTTCATTTAGTTTTGGAATCTCCGTGATATCCCTCAGAAAACACACCACTACAAAGCTGCTGAAACACTTAGCAGGGATGGTGACAAGGTCTGGTCATCCTAGTCAACCAAAACCCTGCCTATCATTCCATGAAAACTTACCTCAGCGCTTTGTGGCAACTTAGTTCATCCCTTAAAACACTTCCATTTAAAACACATTGCCATTTCCCGTTGCTCGGTACTTCCAAAAGGAAATTTGATTTATATCTAAAGTTATCCAAAAAGATCTCAATGTTCACATTCCACACACTGAATGTTTCCTATAGATACAGCCTATCACCAATTATTCAATAAATAATAAGCTCCCTACTACAGAAATTTAAATCCCCAAGATTTTTTTTTCTGAGATAAAACGTTTTGTGGCAGACACCATGCAGGTGGCTAGACTATTAAAGTTATATTTATAGGGTAATCACCTAATTGCTAGCTGAATAAAACTTAGTATGAAAAGCATGTGGAAATTTTAATTACAAGTTACACTTTAACTATTACACAAGTCAGAATCATAAAATTGCAAAATTCATCAGAAAGCATGGCATAATCATGGCAGAAAAAATAATCAATAAACCAAAGAAATCCAGTAGGTTTAAGCCTCAGTTCCTGAACCTGGTCCCTTCACCAATATCCTTCAGGCTGACCCTAAATCATCCGTGCCTCACCTGGATAATGACAGTCAAGCATTTTTCAGTATTCTTCACTTTTAATTCTTCTCTATTGTCACTTCAACTGTGATATTATTATAACTTAGTCATTATTTAAGTGATGTCTTTGATTAGTGGTTTTGGAAAGCTTGGCATAATTCAGTTTAAGAAAGTATAATATGTGTGCTATAATTATCTTAAACTAATGCTCAAAATCATTTCAATAAAGAGAAAACTTCCCCTTCCATTTTTACTCAGTCATCCTGTATTCTGTTTACATGAAAATCCTGAACATTACAACTAGTAAGGAAAATAAAGAATGAAGATCTGCTTTAAAAAGAAAAATTAGGGGCGCCTGGGTGGCTCAGTCGTTAAGCGTCTGCCTTCGGCTCAGGTCATGATTTCAGGTCCTGGGATGGAGCCCTGCATCAGGCTCCCTGCTGGGCGGGAAGCCTGCTTCTCCCTCTCCCACCCCCCCTGCTTGTATTCCCTCTCTCACTGTGTCTCTCTCTGTCAAATAAATAAATAAAATCTTTAAAAAAAAAGAAAAGAAAAAGAAAAATTAACCATAAAACAGCTTTATTTGAGCATATTCTATAAAGCACTATTTTGAAACACACACACACACACACACACACAGAGCCCATATCTTCTGGACCATCAGGGCATGTCAATTTTATCTCCTATAGATCTTTTGAACCCCTTCACTTCATTCCATGCCCCCCATCAAGCAGGTATAGGTGATTTCTATCTCTTGCCTGGACATCCCTCCCCAATTATTTCCTGCTGAGACTACCCTACACTAACATGACCACCCCCCCACCAGCCTCAACCAATTTTCCATAGGAAAGCCAGAGGAATCTTTCAAAAGGCAAGGTAAAAGTCTAAGTCAGTCACCTACCTGTTTCACACTTTACAATAGCTTCCCACATTTCACAGGATAAAGATAAATTTTTCATATCCCCTATAAGGACCTATGTGGTGGGCTCCCTACTACTTCCCCACCCTCTGCTCCCCCCCAGTGATGTGGGTCTCCAATTCACTACACTCTCTCTCTCTCCTGTTTCCATTCTTCTATCTGCATAATCAACTTGCAGACCTGTTAGGCATCTTCCTTAAGGAAGCTTCCCCTCACATCCCACCTCTTACAAATACCCTCCATATGGGCTCTCCTAGAACCTCCCCTTCCGGACACTTCTCACAGTTGCAATTTCATGTGTTTGTTGCTGAATTAATGCTGTCTTTCCTCCCAGACTATAAGCTGCAAGAGGACAGGGGCAATGTTTGGCTTTGCTCATCATTCCATCATTAGCACTTGACAAAAAGTTCTGGGATTTAGAAAATTTGAATATTGAGTACTGAATATTTTTTGAATGAATCAATGAATTCAGATTATCTAATTTCATGCCCTAACCTGCTGATTCACCACCAAACCTGTCCTAAATCTGTGAACTTTTCCAATGGGTGTTTTCTGACATTTGAGAATAGCTAGGTCCCATTCTCAGGCTCTTAATCTTTCCAAATATAAAGATATTTTAAGGTTTGGGTTAAGGAGGTTTGTCATCTTTTTATTTCCTGTTTTTTTTTAATTATAAACACAACCCAAATATGACCAAAAGCTTGGTTTACTCTTTTTTTAATTTAATTTACAGGGGAACAAGTATTCAATATCTATTTTCTGTGTTTGCTTCTGTTACTCAGCTTCAATATTTACTTTTAAATAGCTAACCACTAATATAACGGTAAGGGCCACCTTGCCATACATGCTCAAATGTAAAGAAATATAAGGGGTGAAATAGCTCTGAGATTTAAATTTATTGAAAATGCCACATATGAGGTAAAAATGATTGTAACATTAAAAAGGGATTCTATACCTTTACTTTTGCTTCTGTAAACCACAGTATATATGTAGGATCAAGAATAAAATGTTATTGGAGAACACAGAGCCCATAAGTGATTTGTAACCTTAAGTCTATTTTCATCCCATCCCAGTGTGGGACCACACATTGGTAAGTGTATAATACACTTTTTTTTTTTTCCCTTAGAAGCTATCAAGAACACTAAAATGCATCAACAAGTGTGTTAAATTAATCCAAATTGCCAGCAGAGGTCTTGACTCCAAGATAGGATATTTGCATGGAAATAATGTTCCTAGTCTAAATCTGGTCTGTTCCTTGGATAGAAACTTGGTCTTCTCATTCACTAGTTGTTTCTTCTGGCTTAAAGCTACTTTTTCCTTGCCACCTTTAATGATGGCTCTCTTTGTGCCATCACAAGGCTCTTCTTACTACCTCTCACAGAAGAAATGGCTAGACAATTTTTATTTTTGTTATTTTGTGGATTTAACAGTTGCTTCTTGAAAAGATTACATTTATTCTCCCTTATATATTATAAAATATACAAAAATGTTGACTTCCTACATGTAAATAAAAAAAATCTAGGACTCATAATTTATACAGTCACTCAAACCCATTAATCCCTGAGTATTATTACTGAAGTTTCAGTAGCATTTTACATCAACAAAGTCTCATCTCTGTTGCTTTCCCATTCCTATTTGTATCCTATGGTCTTACTTTTGTTTCCTTTAAAATTTTTTCATTTTAATCTGTGCCAAAATATTCTAACTTGCTTTTTCTCCAATTTTCTGTTTAGTTAAATCATCACAACATACTTTTCTGAAAAGGGGAAAAGTAGACAAGAAGAATCCCAATGAACTGGAGACTTTCTCTCCTTATTACAAATATACACACTTCCTCTAAAAGAAACATAATCCAGGAATTCTTGAATATTAAAAATGCAATATAAAATAGAGAAGTGGAAGTATCCTCTTTTTTTAATTTAATTTTATTTTATTATGTATGTTAGTCACCATACATTACATCATTAGTTTTTGATGTAGTGTTCCATGATTCATTGTTTGCGTATAACACCCAGTGCTCCATGCAGAACATGCACTCTTTAATACCCATCACCAGGCTAACCCATCCCCCACCCCCCTCCCCTCTAAAACCCTCAGTTTGTTTCTTGGAGTCCATAGTGTCTCATGGTTCGTCTCCCCCTCCGATTCCCCCCCTTCATTTTTCCCTTCCTTCTCCTAATGTCCTCCATGCTATTCCTTATATTCCACAAATAAGTGAAACCATATGATAATTTACTTTCTCTGCTTATTTCACTTAGCATAATATTTGACAATAATAGAAAATAACATTAAGAGTCTGTACTGACAAAGGTCTAACTTGAAACAAGTCAATAAAGCTATCCTCCCAAAGAATGGAATTGGTTGGTGAATGTTCTGAACGGTTCTGTTCACGATTATGGAAGCCACAGCTATAATGTGGGGATATTTTTTTCTTTCTTTTTAGCACAAAGAGCATAGTGTGTGTGGTGGGAATTGGGTGAAGTAGGGTGGGGTAGGGTGGGAAAGAGATTGTGGGCTTTCACAATTTCATAAACAATTTAAAAGGAATTCATGGCAAAACTGTGCAGTGTCTATTACTCTAACATATATTAAATGTTGAGGTTTTCAAAGGCTGCATTTTTCCAAAACTTTATATGAAGATTATTATAGTTCTTTTTTTAATTTTTATTTAAGGCTTATCACATTAAAGATCATTAATCTATAAGTGAAATCAAATCATGTTTTTTTAAATTCTTGATATTATGCAGATATAAGACATTATCATTATTATTATTACCTAACCAGAAGCCTAAAATTATACATTAAAATAGGAAAGATTTGGAGGCCAAAAGTATAAACTTTGTTATAAAATAAGTCATGGGAATATATTGTACAGCATAATGATTATGGTTAATAATACTGTATAATATATTTGAAAGTTGCTAAGAGAGTAGATCTTAAAATTTCCTATCAGAAGAAAAAATTGTAACTATGTATGGTAATGGATGTTAACTAAAGTTATTGTGATCATTTCATGACATACACAAGTATCAAATTATTACATTGCACACCTGAAACCAATATTATATGTCAATTGTATCTCAGAAAAGATTACAAAAAAATAAAGGCTTATCTTTTAACATAATTAGTTGTATTCTATCTTTTAATTTCACAAAAATATATTCATAGTTGCCCGGAAAGATTAAAATTCATCTTCTGTAGGAAATGTTTCCAGGGTGAACTATCTCTTCATTTGGACACACTCCCCTGTTGGTTTTAGTAATCTGGGTTATAGTTTACAGCATTTATGTATGACATGGCAAATAATACTTCATATGTATGTCCTAAGCCCTCAACTAGAATGTAAATTTGAAGGAGAAACAAAAAAGTTAAATATTCAAAGAAAAAGTATAGGCTATAATGTCAAAAAAATCAAGTTCAAATTTTTCTTCCATCATTTCCTATTAGCTTGACCAGGGACAAATTATTTAATCTTCCTAAACCTTAATTTCCTATTTATAAAATGCAGAAACCAGTAGTACCCTACCCCTGGGACTGTTATTAGAATCACATTATTAAGGTATGGATTTAGCTCAATAGCTGGCACACACTAGCTCCATAAGTATTATTATTATTATTTTTAAATGCTTCAAAATTGAACACCAATTTCCCTGGAGTCTTCAGACTTCATGCATATGTACCTATTATGGTATTTAATACATAGTGGGTCCCTAATACATATAATTTTGAATGATAAGGACTAAACATTATTGCTATTATTACCGACATCATCATTATTGGCAATATAATTCTTGTGAACATAGAATTAGTACTAAAATAATCATCTGATTGCCAACAAGTCATGCGAATTTCTTTTGTTTTGCTATCCTTATCTGGAAGAAAACATTTTTTAATAAAAGTATCTGCTTCCTGTATTTTGAAAGTTATGAAGAGCAATTAGTCTCAACTATTCCTGGGATAAAAACTGAAAAAATGCTGGAGGCATGAGACAGTCAATTTTGGGTAAAGAATTCCTAGAGACTGGTTTGAGTTTTGAGTTCTCCACATGGGATACCACAGACAGACAGCTGTTGTGTGCTAGTCACGCAGAGGTTTAATACATTTTCACTGAACATATTCGGTGTGACAGGCGTTTTTCTGGGCCCTGGGGACACAGTAGAGGATGAGACAGATGTGGTCCCACCCTCACAGCTCAGAGTGCAATGCCCGTGCACAGGGTCTGCAGGGGTGAAAAGGGCATAAAATACTGGAAGTATCCCTAAGTTTTTCTTTTTCCCCACATTGTTGAACAGGTGTTGTGGTTGATTACACACGTTAGTTAGGGTGAAAATATTTCAAGTTTCTTTAGTAGTTTTGAGAATTCACAACCTGCTTCGTGTTAAACTAAATCTGACTTCAAAGCTGCTGATCTGGGATAACTCTACGTATGCAGGAGATAGAAACCAACAGACTCTAAAGAGAACCCGATGAAGCAGTATCCCTAAGTTGTGGGGATCGAAGTTTGGCTTTAGAGAATAACAAAACCATGTTGAATTAATCCAGAAGTATCATCAGGAGCAAATGAGAATTGCTGTGGTTCTAGGCTATATGGAGAGATTGGATCCAATTTCTCAATTTCCATTTAATAGCAAGGTATGAAATGGAAAAATCACTGAAGTCTCAGATATTCATTTGGGTGTGGAGGAAGCTTCCTGGAATGAAGAACCTAAAGGGAGACTCTGGGAGAACAGGCTTCTCACAAACACTTCCTGCTCAAACTTGTTTCAGACAGACTGAACATTTTATAAGAACAGGTTTCTTATTATATTCCTTTTAGCCTCCTGGACAGAAATCAGCTGGCTGAGAACCATTAGAAAACTATCAAATCTTTTCAAACCTAAAGTAAAAAAGGAGAGTTTTATTGAAAGCTTTTTTAAAAATTCTACCCATGTATCTGTATCTTTCTCTGTAACAAGTTTATGCATATATCAGATGCTTTCTTAATTTAGTCTCCAAAAATATGGAAAGTCAAATCAAATGTCAAATTCTAACACCTGTTACAAATAAACAAGCTTACCAAAAACCTCCCTGGACATGCTGATGGCAAGTTTTAGCTCCTCCTGAGAATTAATGAAAAATATATAGAGAAAGCTATATATTTTAGAGGAAATTCCCCAGATTTTCCTGGAGAGTTAAAGAATTTCCAGGAGCAGGAAATGAAGTCAAGTCCTTGCTATAATAATTCACTCTCAATACTTCCAAAGACCTATTTGGGAGAATTTTCAAAGAAAGAGAAAAAGACTTTACCTGTCCAAAATCAAGAAAATATGACAACATCTTGGTTCAAGGACATCTCCATGACTCCACAGACTTCAGAACTAGACTAAATTTCCTGGAGAGAGTCTGTAACTAGAAGTTCCTAAGAAGCACCTAGAAATCACTGGAAATTTTTGTCATTCCTACAACACATCAGCAAAGTTTCTAGGCCTTTGAACTTTTTATTCCCTGCACCTGGAATGTTATCTCCCCAATTCCCTACATGTTTATTCCTTCATTTCACTCAAGTCTCAACCCATAACCCTGTCCCTTCAGGTCTCCTTATTTTCCAGAAGCCCCATGCCTGATTGATTCTTTCTTCACTGACATTTTATTTGTGCTTACTGCACAATTGTATCCCTACCCACTTATATTTACATCTTTCAAAGAGTAACTTCTCTTTTGTTTAATTTCCATCCCCGTCAACCTCACCTTCTGTCTAGCTTTTCAGCCAACTGTGGGGAAAATGGAGACAAAATCAAGGTGGAGATCATAGCAAAATGATGTATTTTCTATCTTTGCATCACAACAGTTAGTTCTGATAGGATTCAAGGAATATATTCTAAGTGAGATGCAGGGTGGCATTTCTCTATTAAGCCTTTGGCATTCTTAGCTTTGATATGTGACATTTTATAATTTTGCACATACCCTAAAAGTTTAGGGTATGCGCTAATTCCCAGTTTTCCTCAGTTTTGAATCTGAGTCTTCAGGAAGTCACTTAGTCAACCATGATCTCTCAACAGGTGTTACTGCTTTCCACTGCTAATTGTTTACAGAGTATATCTTATTCCTGGGGTATTTAATATGGGGGGATTTTTAAAGTGCCAGGCTATATCTCCATCTATGACAATGTCCCCTGCATTGATCGTGGCTCCATTTTTGTACATTAAACTCCTAGTACTGGCAGCAAAACTTAGTTGTCTTTGGTAAAGACTTGTGTATTTTAATTGCATGGTGGGACACCACAGATGGGTTTTGAAATAATTGACTATAATTGCTACTCTTTGGGAGAGTGGGATTGAGGGAGAGAAGAGAAAGATTTATTTCGTGATATTACATAACAATTATCAGGATCTCAAACAGAAGGAAATAGAACTGAACTCTTCCAAGCAGTATAAATCAAGTGTTTATTAAACTGTGTTGAGGCAAAAAAAAAAAAAAAAGTATTAAGAATAGAACATTGTTCTGGTAGTTTGCACAAGGCACAAAATTGACCCATGACTACTATAAAGAGATATATAAAAATAAAGCTTGTTGCCATTAGCAAAATAAATCAGTAAAAGCTAATCATCCAGTGCCCATATCTTGGCTTCTAATATATTCTCCAATAAAGGAGCCAGGGCTCTGTGGATAAATAGTTGATGGTAGGGCTAAAGCAGAGAAAATACAAAGCAAGCAACTTAGAGTGCTAGAAAGTAAGGAAGCAACAAAAAGGCATCCAGGCATCTGAAAGAGATCTCAGTGGCCCAAACTGGATAATTCTCAGGAAGAAGCTGAACAATGTAGTATTGTAGTACAATGAAGCTATACTATAAAGTAAATATTCATGAGTTCATACTGATTTAAATAAATGATTAAATAATAAATTAGGGAGAAAAGACAAATATCTCCCACTGAAGAAGCCAAATAATTTATGTAGATACTGTCCTACAAGGAGGAAGCCCTGAATTTTCCATTGCATGAGGGATGACCACACTTAGTGACTTGATTCTAAAGGGTATGAAAAGGTTAATAAGAAAAAAAGTAACTATAAGTAGCAGAAACTGACAAACACTATCTAAGCCAGATGATCAACATCAACGATGATGAGTCAGGTTGATAGAAAGTACTCCTAATATCCTATGGTGAGAAGGGCGCTTCACCTCCATGGCCTTCCTCTCAGAAACACTTATCTCCGGTCGATCAAAAGAAAAACATCAGACAAATCCCGGATGAGGGATAGTCTGCAAAATACCCAACCAGTATTCCTCAAAACTGTCAAGGTTGTCAGAAATGAGGAAAGTCTGAGAAATTGTCACAGCCAAGAGGAGACTAAGAAGACATGATGATTCAGTGTAATTTAGTATCTTGGATGGGATCTTGAAAGAGGAAAAAAAAAAAGGCATTAGAGGAAAACTAGTGAATGATAACAATAGGGGACTCTGGGGATGCGGAACTCTACAGTATCTTTGCAGTTCATGTGTAAACCTAAAACTATGTTAAAATAAAAATTATTTAATTATCTGTACCATCCCAATTATGCAAAGGAATACATTAGGAATACTTAAACTAAAATAGTTGTATCCCTTGGGAGCTAAAAGTAATAATATTTCTGATAAAAAATTAACAATAGGTATCATTTCGTGAGCACTTGCAAAGCGCCAGCACCATGCTCAGGACCACACATGCTATTAACTCATTTCACACATGCAGCAAACCTATGAGCTAGGTAAAAATACCACCGCAATTTGCATATAGGGAAACTGATGCACAATCAGGGATTGACTGTGGCTAATCAGGGAGAGGGTTGCACAAACAATTAAAGTTGCACTATATAACATTTCTCAGAGTAGACATCAATACTCAAAGGGATTATTTCACATAGAATGTGTTGATTAGAAGATTATAAAAGGATGAGTTGTTTCTAAGATGTAAAATAATATAATCGGATTTCTTACCCTAAGCTTTGGGTAGATTACAACTGCACAACAGAATACTAAACAATTCTGGGATGGGCATATGGTGATCTATTCTGTCCTAGGGATCTGAAGAGTCAGTACTTACAGACAAACCAGGATTCATATCAACAGCTTTTACTTATGAATGTCGATTATATGCCAACGATATGGAAATGAATGCAATAAGGACTAGCCAGCCAAGATTCTGGAATAGTGCTTCGAGAACCAAAATTTCTCTAAAACTTTATGAAAAAGTCTGACAATTAGGAAAATTACCGGAGTCACACTGGATCATGTCTGTTCAAGAGCTTTTCTCTTGGGGAAGGGTGTCTAACAGAGCTAAGAACCAGAAGAAATGGGGGAGAGGGAAGACACCCAGACCTACAGTGATGAACAATGAGAAAGCACAGCAGGGAAAGTTAGATGAAACCACCCACAAGGTCAAGAACATTTGTTCCAGAGAGAACAACATGGGACCTGGCAGAGAACAGTGGACTTGCATTAGTCCCTTATTCACTCTGGTGTAAGACTCTTCCTGGAGGGGTAGTGGGGAGAAAGCAGAGCCAGTACGAGGCCCCTGCCAGCTTCTGTCTTTTAGAGAGACAGAAAACTGTGCCTGCTTCCAACTATGGATGCAATGCATATGATGTAATTCCAGCACCTAGAGGGCCCCACACATACAAGTTCCTCCATAAATATTTACTGAATAATTCTCAAATTCATTTTTTGTTTATTAATTCCAAGTTAATTAACACCATCTAATCATATACTGAATGCATTCTGACAAGAAAAATCAAAATTCTAATTCACAGAGTGGAGGGATAAAGGAGAGGGAAAAAGATAAAATGCACAAATTCTCAAAATCTATTCACAACAAGGCTTATTTCAGATACTAATCTGTTCTGTCCATTAGTTACGTACCAACATTCTGGGAATAGCTAATATACATTTGTTGCGCAAAAAATATTTAATGATCACTTGCTATGTGCCATACTTATACTTGTATCTGGTTTGGGGATGGAGTTGAATGATAAGTGCTACTTTCCTCCAGAAAACTCAGCATCTAGGATAACAAGAGTAACACCAGCAGCTAACATTTATCAGACACCATGCTCAGCAGTGCTTTAAGCATGTTACACATATTAATTTAATCCTCTCAATAAACTTACAAAATAGGACTATTATTATTTCCATTTTTCAGATAAAACTAAGACTGAAGAAGCTTAAGTAACTTCTCAAGGTTATATAGCTGTTAAGTGACAAAGCTAAAAATCTGAACCCAGAAAAACTGACTCCAGAGTGCCAGACAGTGTGGAAAATATCACATAAAAACATGTGTGATTTATAAAATATATATTTATCTATAATATACATAATGCATAGTGCAGGAAAATGGTAAATATTGAATATAAATAGTATAATATAAAATCCTATAATCTTCTCCAACCCAGAAGAGCCAAACACACTATGTATGTGTACTGGGATTGGGGGGGATGGTAGTGTTTTAAAAAGTCATAATCATAAAAAATAGAATAATGATTTGGTTAAATATACTAGCAGACTCATGGGAACCTAACCTCTAAATCTTTCTTTCAGGTTCAAGAAGTATCCAAGATATCTCTTATATATGCTCACAGTCTGAGTTTTGTCGGTCCCTCTTAGCAGCCTCCCCACCCTGTTATTTCTGATAGGATGACCTCAGAAGAGGAAGTGTTAACTCTGTTGAGATTTTTTCCACTGAAAGTTTTATAGAGAAAGATATGCTCCGTGTAGATCCTTCGGGAAAGAGAGGATTTTTCTAGGTAGTCAAAGAAGGGAAGGTATTCAAAGCTGAGGAAACAATAAGGACAAGTATTCCAGAATCTCTAGAACATAAGCTATAAAGACTAGAGAGAAATGCTCTGAAGAGATGGCCAGGGGCACTTTGAATATAATCTCATAATTTTTCTAAGGAACCATTGAAAAGTTTTAGGGATTAACATGACAACTTGTGCTTTAGAAACAGGTGCAGAATCTGGTGGTAGACACACTAGCTAGGAATTTACTAAAATAGGGAAACAAGAAAAAATGAGAATATGGAGTAAAATAATACAAAGACAGTATAAATTAAAGGGAATGGATATGAGAAACATGCTATCAGGGTCAAATTTACAATCTTCACTGACAAATTAATTTTTACTCATTCATTTATTCAAAGAATATCTATGAAGTACCTAACAAATTTTTGGCATGACTCTAGATGCAGCAATGGGCAAGAGAAAGTCTTTTGCCTTATGATGCTTTACGGTGCATCCTAGTGAGAGAAGCACAAAGTAAACAAGTCTGTAATAATATTAGGTAATAAGTGCAATGGAGAAAAATGCAGCAGGATAAGGTGAACTGATGGGTGGGTGCTCAGGACAATGTGAGAGGAGGAGAGTGTGCTAAACAGAATCATGATCCCTCATAGATGCCCAAGTCTTAAACCCCAGAACCTGTGAAGAGGTTATGTCACATTAAAAAGGGGAATTAAGTTTGGACATGGAATTAAAGGGGCTAACTACAGAGCTGTAAAATAGGGAGATTATCCTAGATGACCTGGGTGATTCCAATGTAATCACAAGGGCCCTTAAAAGTGAAGGAGGAGGGGCGCCTGGGTGGCTCAGTCGGTTGAGCGTCAGCCTTCGGCTCGCGTCATGGTCCCAGGGTCCTGGGATCGAGCCCCACATCGGGCTCCTGGCTCGGTGGGGAGCCTGCTTCTCCCTCTCCTCCCTCTGCCTGCCGCTCCCCCTGCTTATGCACACTCTCTCTCTCTCTGAAAAAAAGAAAAAAAAAGTGAAGGAGGAAATAAGAAAAAAAGAGAGAAAGAGAGAGCAGTCTAATCAGGACTTGGCTTCATGTTGCTGATTTTCAAGATGGAGAAAATCCAGACTTCTAGGGAAGATAGTGGAGTAGGGCGATCCTGGGCTCAACTCGTTCCATAGGTAGAGCGAGATAACCCCTGCATCAGTGTAAATCAGCCAGAAAACTACCCAAACATGGGCAGAACAGGCTCTCCACAACTAAATGTAGAGAAGAGGCCACATCAAACAGGATAGAAAGGGCAGAGACATTGTCGGGTGCTAAACTGACCATGAACCTGTCCATGGGATGCCGAGAGAGGGAAAAAACAGACCCTGACAATAGGCACCACAGGCAGGAGGAAGACGAATCCTCATAACATTTGGCTTTGAAAAACAGAACCCAAATTTCACAAGTTCTTATAATCATCAGAACTTAACACCTGGAACTTTAAAAAATCAATGGGCTCAGCCCTGGGAGAACAGAGAGGGCCAGAGGAAACTGAGTCCCCACCCTTAAAGAGACAGCACCATGGGGCGCCTGGGTGGCTCAGTTGGTTGAGCGACTGCCTTCGGCTCAGGTCATGATCCTGGAGTCCCTGGATCGAGTCCCGCATCGGGCTCCCTGCTCGGCAGGGAGTCTGCTTCTCCCTCTGACCCTCCTCCCTCTCATGCTCTCTGTATCTCATTCTCTCTGTCTCAAATAAATAAATAAAATCTTTAAAAAAAAAAAAAAAAGAGACAGCACCATGGAGATACAGCATATAAGCAGCAGTGTGAAAAATGCCTTGTGTATAAGGGAAGGAGATTTGTTTATTAATCTCAGAGCATGTGCTGGAGGAGCAGGAATCCCTGGGAGAATTTTTCAGGAACAAAAGAGCCGGTAGGTGATATTTCCCTCCCCGACCCCCCAGCCAAATCCACAGACACCTGTAGGAACCAGTGGGCTGTGCCAACACTCCATACATACATAACTTGCTAGCAGGGCACCCCTCCCCTCCTTCTCTTGTGCACATGTTCCCTGTAGCCAGGCCTTGGTTCCAGGTTTTCTCCCATGGCAGACCCATGCAAACCTTGCTAACACCCCATACAATCTGTCCTGCATGGCTCTGTACCCCTGTAACCTGGCTGGCATCAGTCCAGCAGCTGTAGGTCCCCTCCTGCAGCACACCAGTGCAGAACTTGCTGGCACCATGTGCCATGTGCCCTGTCCACACACTCTCCTGCATACCTGCCCCCTCCAATATACTCTCGGACAGTACCCATCCAAAGCAGGGCCACAAGCCTGGCAGTGTGTAAGCAGCCCCAATAGGGGCCAACACCACTCTAAAGTGACTCCCGCCCCAGGGAGAGGAGAAGATAACCATACATACCAGTTCCACTATGGTCCCAGCAGTGGGCTGGGCACGGACATCTGGTCTGAGTACAGACTCCACCCACCAACAAAAGCTTCTCAGGGGACGACACATGGAAAAGCACCCTGTAGTCTGGTGCTATAGCAGCCCTGGCAAACACCTGGTCTGACTGAACTTAATGCCACGGCAGCCCCAGACTGGCCCACTAAAAGCACAGGACCAAACCCTGCCCACAACAGGCAAACCCAGCCATTGCAGAGGACTGGACTGGAGGCAAAATCTCAATCACAACATTAGGTGCACATAACACACATAGGAGACTTCATAAAGATCCTTTGAATAAATGAATGAGTAAAAATTAATTTGTCAGTGAAGATTGTAAATTTGACCCTGATAGCATGTTTCTCAT
Source organism: Neomonachus schauinslandi (assembly GCF_002201575.2). Classification (NCBI taxonomy): domain Eukaryota; kingdom Metazoa; phylum Chordata; class Mammalia; order Carnivora; family Phocidae; genus Neomonachus; species Neomonachus schauinslandi. The sequence continues at coordinate 117,746,164 of NC_058404.1, read as the reverse complement.
ATCCAATTCCCTTTAATTTATACTGTCATCAGTTTTCAGTGAACAGGGGACATTACACTACAGAGCGCCACAGGACATCTTCATAAGGCCACTGCTTTCAGAACAGGAGACACAGCTGGCTTCTAAAACACAGAAACAGGCACAGAGTTAGACAAAATAATGAGACAAGGGAATACGTCCCAAATGAAAGAACCCTTAACAAAGAGATAGGAAACAAAAAAGAACCAGAGATTAAAAATTCAGTAACTAAAAAAAAAAAAAATACACTTGATGGAATAACTAGTAGGCTAGAGGAAGCTGAGGAATGGATCAGTGACCTAGAACTCAGAGTAATGGAAAACAATCAGTTTCTCAGGTGATCGAAAGTTAAATGAACTCATGACCACTAAGCCAGCCCTACAAAAAATATTAAAGGAGACTCTGAGTCGAAAGGAAAGATCGTAAGTAGGAGAAAGAAAAGTAAGAAGCACAAAAGCAGTAAAAATAAGTGCATCTATAAAAATCAGTCAAGAGATTCATAAAATAAAAGGATGTAAAGTATGACACCATATACCTAAAATTTGGTAAGGAAAGGCGTAAAGAATGGGTTCAAAATTAAGTGGCCATCACTTAATATAGACTGCTATGTGCACAAGATGCCATATACAAACCTAATGATAACCACTAATCAAAAACCAGCAATATATATGCAAAAATAAAGAGAAGGGAATCCAAGTATATCACTAAAGAGAGTTAGCAAGCCATGAGAGATGAGAGCAAAAGAAAAGAACACAACTATAAAACAAGTAACAAAATGGCAGTAAGTACATACCTGTCAATAATTACCTCAAATGTAAATGTAGATGGACAAAATGCTCAATCAAAAGACAGAAGAAGACAAGATGGATAAAAAAAAAAGCAAGACTAATCTATATGCTGCCTATAAGAAACTGATTTGAGACCTAAAGACACATGCAGATTGAAAGTGAAGGAATGGAAAAGCACTTATCATGCAAACAGAAGTGAAAAGAAAGCTGGGGTAGCAATACTTATATTGGACAAAACAGACTTTAAAACAAAGACTGGGGGTGCCTCGTGGCTCAGTCGTTAAGCGTCTGCCTTTGGCTCAGGTCATGATCCCAGGGTCCTGGGATCGAGCCCCGCATCGGGCTCCCTGCTCCGCGGGAAGCCTGCTTCTCCCTCTCCCACTCCCCCTGCTTGTGTTCCCTCTCTCACTATATCTCTCTGTCAGATAAATAAATAAAATCTTAAAAAAAAAAAAAGACTGTAACAAGAGACAAGAGGACACTATATAATAATAAAGGGAACAATCCTACAAGAAGATATAACAATTGTACATATTTATGCACCCAGCATACATAAAGCAGCTCATAACAAATATAAAGGAAGTAATCCATAGTAATGCAACAATAGTAGGTGACTAACACCCCACTTACATCAATGGGTAGATCATTCAAACCGAAAATCAACAAGGAGGCAGTGGCTTTGAATGACACACTGGAACAGATGGATTTAACAGATATATTCAGAACATTCCATCCTAAAACAGCAGAATACACATTCTTTTCAAGTGCACATAGAACATTCTCCAGAATAAATCACATATTAGGCCACAAAACAAGTCTCAACAAATTTAAAAAGATCGAAGTCATACCATGCATTTTTTTCCTCACCACAATGCTTTGAAACTAGAAATCAACCACAAAAAAAAAAAAAAAAAAAAAAAAAATTCTGGAAAGAGCACAAATACATGGAGGTTAAATAACATGTTACTAAACAATGAATGGGTTAACTAAGAAATCAAAAAGGAAATCAAAAATTACATGGAGACAAATGAAAATGAACACACAATGGTCCAAAATCTTTGGGATGCAGCAAAAGAGATTCTAATAGGGAATTTTATAGCAATTCAGGCTTACCTCAAGAAGCGAGAAAAATCTCAAATATACAACCTCACCCTATAACTTAAAGGAGCTAGAAAAAGAACAAACAAAATCCCAAAACAGTAAAAGAAAAAAAAATAATAATAATTAAAACAGAAATAAACAAAATAGAAACAAACAAAAATAGAACAGATAAATGAAACCAGGAGCTGGTTCTTTGAAAGGATCAACAAAATTGATAAACCTTTGGCCAGACTCATCAAAACAAATGGAAAAAAAGGGTGGGGGGGATGCAAATAAAACCAGAAGTGAAAGAGGAGAAATAACTGCCACCACAGAATACAAAGGATTATAAAAGAATATTATGAAAAATTATATGCCAACAAATTGGACCACCTAGAAGAAATGGATAAATTCCTAGAAACATATAACATCCCAAAACTGAATCAGGAAGAAATAGAAAATTTGAACAGCCTGATTACCAGCAATAAAATTTAATCAGTAGTAAAAAACCTCCCAACAAACAAATGTCCAGGACCAGAGGGCTTCACAGGTGAAGGTGAATTCTACCAAACATTTAAAGAGTTAATACCTATTCTTCTCAAACTATTTCAAAAAAAAATAATAATAATAGAAGAGGAAGGAAAAGAAAAACTTCCAAATTCATTCTATGAGACCAGCATTATCCTCATACCAAAACCAAAACACTACAGAAAAAGAAAACCACAGGCCAATATCTCTAAGGAACAGAGATGCAAAAATCCTAACAAAATAATAGCAAACCAAATCATACAATACATTAAAAAAAATCATTTACCATGATCAAGTGGGATCTATTTCTGGGGTACAAGATTGGTTCAATATTTGCAAATCAATCAACACGATATATCACATCAATAAGAGAAAGGATAAAAACTATATGATCATTTCAGTAGGTGCAGAAAAAGCATTTGACAAAGTACAACATCCATTCATGATAAAAACCCTCAATGAAGTAGGTTTAAATGGAACATAATTCAACATAATAAAGGCCATATATGAAAACCCACAGCTGATATCACTCTCAATAGGGAATAAAAAAATGAAAGCATTTCCCCTAAGATCAGGAACAAGACAAGGATGTCCACTCTCACCACTTTTAGTCATCATAATACTGGAAGTCCTAGCCAGAGCAATAAGAAAACAAAAATAAATAAAAGGCATCCAAATGGGTAAGGAAGAAGTAAATCTTTCACTATTTGCAGATGACATGATACTATATCTAAAAAACCCTAAAGACTCCACCAAAAAAATTACTAAAACTGATAAATGAATTTAGTAAGGTCACAGGATACAAAATCAATATACAGAGATTCATTGCATTTCTATACAGCAATAATGAAGTAGCAGAAAGAACAATTACGAAAACAGTCCCATTTACAATTGCTCCAAAAAGAATAAAATACCTAGGAATAAGCTTAAGCAAGGAGGTAAAAGTCCTGTACTCTGAAAACTATAAAACGTTGATGAAAGAAATTGAAGATGACACATAGGAAAAATATTCTATGTTCATGGATTGGAAGAACAAATATTGTTAAAATGTCCATACTACCCAAAGCAAACTACAGATTTAACACAATCCCTGTCAAAACACCAACAGCATTTTTCACAGAACTATAACAACAACAACAAAATCCTAAAATCTGTATGAAACCACAAAAGACCCTGAATAGCCACAGCAATCTTGAAAAAAGAAGAACAAAACTGGAGGTATCACAATCCCAGGTTTCAAGATATACCACAAAGCTGTAGTAATCCAAACAGAATGGTACCAGCACAAAAGTATACACATAGATCAATATAACAGAATAGAAAACCCAGAAATAAACCCACAGTTATATAGTCAATTAATTTTCAGCAAAACAGGAAATAATATCCAATTTGAAAAAGACAGTGTCTTCAAAAAATGGTGTTGGGAAAACTGGTCACCTACATGCAAAAGAATGAAGTTGGACCACTTTCTTACACCATACGCAAAAATAAACTCAAAATGGATTAAAGAACTAAATGTGAGACCTGAAACCATAAAAATCCTAGACGAGGTTATAGGCAGAAATGTCTCTGACATCAGCCTTAGCAACATTTTTCTAGATATGTCTCCTGAGGCAAGGGAAATAAAAGCAAATGTAAACTATTGGGACTACATGAAAATAAGAAGCTTCCGCACAGCAAAGGAAACAATCAACAAAACTAAAAGGCAACCTATGGAATGGAAGAAGATATTTGCAAATCGTTTATCATATAAAGGGTTAACATCCAAAATAAAGAACTTATACAACTCACCACCCAAAAGAGAAATAATCCATTTTGAAAATGGGCAGAAGATATGAACAGACATTTCTCCAGAGAAGACATCCAGATGGCTAACAGACACATGAAAAGGTGCTCAACATCATTCATTATCAGGGAAACACAAGTCAAACCACAAGGAGATATCACTTCACACCTGTCAGAATGGCTAAAATAAAAAACACAAGGAACAGCACACGTTAGTGAGAATGTGGAGAAAAAGGAATCCTTGTGCATTCTTGATAGGAATGCAAACTGGTGTAGCCACTGTGAAAACAGTAAAAAATTAAAAATAGAAGTAACATATGATCCAGTAATTTCACTACAGGGTATTTACCCAAATAATACAAAAACTCTAACTCATAGGGATACATGCACCCCAATGTTTATAGCAGCATTATCAACAACAGCCAAATTATGGAAGCAGCCCAAATGTCCATCAACTGATGAATGGATAAAGAAGATATGGTACGTATATATGCACAATGGAATATTACTCAGCCATAAAAAACAACAAATGAAATCTTGCCATTTGCAATGACAATTAGGAGCTAGAGAGTATAATGCTAAGTGAAATAAGTCAGAGAAAGAAAATACCATATGATTTCAATCATATGTGGAATTTAAAGGAAAAAAGAGACAATCCAATAAACAGACTCTTAACTATAGAGAACAAATTGATGGTTACCAGAGGGAGGGAGGTAAAGGATGGGTGAAATAGGTGAAGGGGACTAAGAGTACACTTATGATGAGCATGTATAGAATTGTTGAATCGCTATATTATACACCTGAAATGAATATAACACTGTACTGTGCACAACTATACTGGAATTAAAATTTAAAAAAAATAGCCGGGGAAAGTTTAAAAAGAAAAAAAGAAAGCACCATGAACCAAGGAATGTGAGTGGTGTCTAGAATCTCAGGTGGCAGGGGAAGGGATTCCGCCCTCCAGCCTCAAGAAAGGAAAGCAGCCCTTCTGACAGCTTGATTTAACCAAATAAGACCATGGCTGACCTCTGACTTCCAGAATTGTAAGAAGATAAATTTCTATTTTTTTAAGCTAAGTTTGTGGTAATATGGCAGAGCAGCAATAGGAAACTAACACAGGGAGCAAGAGCTCCATCACTGGATGACTGGTTGAATGATGAGTGGTGGTACCACTACTGGAGGTAGGGGAATTACAGGGAAGGGGAGATTTCTTACTTGTTATTCAGGGTAGGTATTCAGGAAAAGATAATGAGTTCAATTTTGAAATTCTTAAGAGTGAAGGCACCAATATGGACAACCAGATGGAAATGTTTAGAATATAGTTGGATAGAAATGTCAGAAAAAATAGGAAAGTAAATTTCAGAGTTTTGTCTTGTTTTTAATCAATTTGCATGTGGTAGTGGGAGCCATAAGCAAGGATAAGATTGTCCAGGGAGTATTTGTAGTAGTATGAGAAGTAAGGAATTCCTGGAGCAGAGATCTCACTTACTCAGAACACTCACTCACTCACTTAGAGGGAAGTTGGGAAAACAGTGACCCACAAGGAAATCATTTCTATCTAGATATAGCTAACCCCACTTCATATCTCACTCCTAAGTTTAGATCCACATTTACAAGAGCTTCTTGGACATCTCTACTCGAATATCACATAAGCCCATTAAATTTGTTGTGTCTAAGATGAAATTAATCTTTTCCCACAAACCTGAACTTCCTGCTTCGTCTTTACTTTCAGCTAAGGATACCTCCAGGAACTTCATTGCCCAAGGTAGAAACCCAGGGATTAACAATGACTCCTCTTTTCTCTCACTACGCTCTTTGTAAAATCCTTTATTACATTTTGTCAATTGTACTTTCTTAAGCTTTCAAATTCCTCTGCTTCTCCCTGTTCCCCACCACCCCCTCCCATGTCCAAGGTCACTGTCATCGTTCAACAAGACAGTCTTGCCCCTCCCCACTCCAATCCCCACACTGCTTCCAGCATGAGATTTAAAAGCATTAGTGCTCATGGCCTTGCCCTACTGAGAACCCTCCAATGGTTTCCTGTATTTTCAGGATAAAATATAAATCCCTGAACATGACAAAAATTCCCTCAATGATCTCACTCTTGACTATGTCCCCATTCTCAATATCTCTCCTAAGTCACACACAAAAAAATGCTTTTTCCTAAATATGCCATTTGCTCTGTCATGTGTCCCATCTTTTTCACATACTATTCCCTCTACCTTTAACAAATCCTGCCTTTCTTCACCTGGATAAGTTACCCTGCTCCTTCAAGACTCAACTTATATACTACTTCTTTCATACATCTTTCCCTGACATCTCCAAAGTTTACTTAAGAGTTCCTCCAGTGTGATCCCTTATGCAGAAAAGAGATTAAAAGTGTTAAAAGTAAATCACAGAACTGACTAACCGCTGAGAAACCAGACTTGTAAAAAGACAGAAAACAAGGGAGCTCTGGAGCCTGGTAGCAAAAACTCCTGACACTATTGTCAAGATGCCACCACTGGAACAGATTTATACAGAGCTTATTTTTCATCCTTGTGTCATTCTCTCCTGATTCAAAGTCCCAGGAGAGAACCAGATTAGCTTGGCATGAGTCACATGACGACCACTTAGCTAGATGAAGGAGTATTGGCATACATTCTTACCAAGAGCATACCCATGGGGAGAAGGTAAAATTCCACAGTGAAATTAAGGTGCTGCTACTAAATAGAGGACGAGAGAGAGAGAGAAAGTTCAGAACAATACCTACTAAAGCCTTGAACCAAATGTGAGAGTCATCAGATAGGTGTCAGAAATACCCTTTTATCCCTAAAATATGAGAACACACTGGAAAAACAGAGCACCCAGTCAGCTATCCCGTTTTCAAGGCAAGTTGGTATGTCATTATAACAGTGACCTAATAAGTCAGCATTCATTAAAATGTGTTGTAGGCTAAAATCAGGGCCATTTCTTTTGTCATCTGAAACATATTGAAAGCTGAAAAAAAGCATTTTGTGCAAAGGGAAATGATACTCTTTTTAAAAGTTTTATCACGGATAAGGAAATTTCTAGGTTAGATTAACATTTTATTTGTAGTCCCAGGGCTCACGAGAATAAGTAAAGGGCTACACCCTTTTTCTGGGAGCCATGAGCATCTTTCTGTTACCTCTTATTTTTCTTAGGCGCCTCATGGAAGTCACGTGGCCCAGCCCGCTCTAGCACAGACATACTCTCAGTTTCAGCAGACATCAACTGTCTTTCCCCCTCAGCTTCTGACCCTGCCAGCCTCCACATGTCACAGGCATGTACTCCTATTTTTTAAATTAGGACATGAGTTTCCCATTTGCAAAAGGGATAGAGCACTCAAAGACACTTCTTGGCTCAGTAACAGACCATGGAATATGATCATTCTATAGTAGAGTGGGCACAGATAGGCCTCCTCTCAGTGGAATCCTTTGGAAAGATCACTTGAAAGAAGCTTTAGTGAGAGGCACACTCCTCATTGCAGTGTCAAAGTTCAAACCTAAATCTTGGAATGCAGAACAGCCTTGTTTTCTGCAAATTGAATACGAAGTGTCCAGACAGCACAGGGAACTTACTCAATGTTTTCATTCTTAGGCCACCAAGTTCATTAGCATTCATTTTTTTTACTTTTATCTGTTGATGGATATTAACAGAAGCAGAATTAGCTACAGTCTGATATCCCAATTAACAGAAAGAGGTGCTTTTTCTAAAAAAGTGACAGTAACTTGTAGAGGAAAAACTAGTAGAGAAAGACAGTCTTCTTATCCTGGTTTCTCTGCTAACTGGCAATGTTACCTTGTGTGAAATACTTTTCTGTGTTTCTAATTCTCTGTCGTGCATAGTAATATCAGCTGTGAGAGCTCAGTAAGATAACTAACATAAAATTTGGGAAAAAATGAGCTACCATAACCAAAGTCAAAATAGATCAGTGTTTTGACAAATTCACTATTGTACTCCAAAGTATAATTCCCATCCAATAATATTTCTAGTTTAGGTTCAGAAACTAGAGAAGAGCTCCATTTCTTCTTACTGATGTATAATGCAGTTACTTTCCAGTTATCCTCCCTAGAAAACTAACGAGTGGCTTTTTGGTCAGTAGATGTTTTGGGTAATTCCCCTCAAAATAGGAAAATTAAAATTTTGAAAAGTTCACTGAGTTAGATGAAAAATTTTACTAGATTTCATTTCTATTATTACTTAACTATTAAAACACCAATCCTTTAAAGAAAATTTGACACAATATGAGACAAGTCAGATAAATATAATGTTGACTATTCGTGGGTGCATGCATGTTGAATCTAAAAATTGTATTTAATTGATTCTGGAAACACTTTTTGAAGTTCAATAAGTGCTTCAGAAATCAGTTGGGAGTCCACAAATGGTAACAGTATTTAGCTCATTTCAATGGAGATGGTCTCATTAAACGTCAGCTGCTAAAAATGTATGAGCAAAGCCATGTCCTTTGCCCTCCTGGAGGAAAGAAACCCTCCTTGCACAGTTTTGCTTTTAAAATTAATCCTTGTTTAAATTGTTAACTCTTGGGATGCCTGGGTGGCTCAGTCGGTTAAGCGTCTGCCTTCAGCTCAGGTCATGATCCCAGGGTCCTGGGATCGAGTCCCGCATCGGGCTCCCTGCTCCGCGGGGAGCCTGCTTCTCCCTCTGCCTCTGCCTCTCTCTCTCTCTATCTCTCATGAATAAATAAATAAAATCTTTTAAAAAATAAATTAATTAATTAAAAAAAATAAATTGTTAACTCTTGCTCTAGTGGTGGCCCATGGCAAGAAATTCAAGCCCCTCTCCTTCTCTCTTACATAAGCATTTGCAAACCCTTCAGCCAGCTCTGATACTGTCAATGCAAAATGACTTTTCTAACTGCATTTAAAGTATTTTAACCAGCTTTAGTGATAGACTTTCTTCCTCAGTGCAGAAAATGCAGTTTAAATCAAAACTTCAGAATGCTAAACATGCATGTTTTCTACAACATGATCTCAAAAATTCCAAAAGTAATGAGCAATATCAGTAACATCAGAAGAGATATCGAGTAAAATAGCCAGATGACATTAACTTAGCAACACTCTTAGATTATCTGTTCTTTAAGAATTAACTAAATGGAAAATTTTCAAATAATTTTGTTCTCACAGGTAAGACGTTTGCTTTAAAATAGGTGGTTTCAAGGAGGGATTTCATTTCTATATTAGGTAACTTAAAATAATAGGATATTTAGGAAAACATCATATAGAGTCTGCCTTGAATTAAAGCAATTTCAGCATATAAAATTCATATCAGAATTGTAACTCATGGGAAATACTTTTTTAATTGGAACATTGAGACTTGCATTGTTATCACTTTAAGTCCTTAGAACTGCTCATTTTGCACCAATGTTGATTGTTTATTTTGAGCCATTAGTGAAGCTCACATTCTAGAAATATTCAACCCAAATTAAGGAAAAGAGCACCAACTGAAAGAATATTTTAATTACTCTTCAAGATTAAAGTCCCTAAGACACACAAAAAAAGGAAAGACATTTCATCCTCATGGATTAAAAGAATAAATATTGTTAAAATGCCTATACTACCCAAAACAATCTACAAATTCAGCGCAATCCCTATCAAAATTCCAATGGCATTTTACACAGAAATAGAACAAATGATCCTAAAATTTGTATGGAACCACAAAAGACCCCAAATATCTAAAGCAATCTTGAGAAAAAAGAACTGGAGGCCTTACACTCCCTGACTTCAAACTGCATTAAAAAGCTACTGTAACCAAAACAGTATAGTATTTTCATAAAAACAGACACATAGATTAACAGAACAAAATAGAGATCCCAGAAATAAACCCACACATGCATGGTCAATTAAATTATGACTAAGGAGCCAAGAATATACAATAGGGAAAGACAGTGTCTTCAATAAATTGTGTTGAGAAACTGCACAGCCACATGGAAAAGAATGAAACTAGACCACTAGCTTATACTGCACACAAAAAATCAACTCAAAACAGATTAAAGACTTGAAGATGAGACCTGAAACCATAAAACTCTTAAAAGAAAGCATGACATCAGTTTTGTCACTGAGTTTTTGGGTCTACCCCAGAAGCAAAACAAAACAAAACAAAACAAAACAAAAATAAGTGGGACTACCAAAAAGAAAGTTTCTGCACAGCCAAGGAACCCATCAACAAAATGAAAAGGTGACCTATTGAATAGGACAAAATATTTGCAAATCATACATCTGATTAGGGTTAATATCCAATATATATAAAGATCTCATACAACTCAATAGCAAAACAATAGTCTGATTAAAACATGGATCAGAGGCTCTAAATAGACATTTTTCCAAAGAAGACATACAGATGGCCAACAGACATATGAAAAGATGCTCGACATCACTCATCATTAGGGAAATGCAAAACAAAACCACAACATGCTATCACCTCACATCTGTTAGAATGGTTATTATCAAAAAGACAAGAAATAAGAAGTATTAGAATGTGGAGAGAAGGAAACCCTTGTGCCTTGATGATAGAAATGCAAATTGGTGGAGCTCGGAAGAAAAATAGAATGGAGGTTCCTCAAAAAATTAAAAATAGAACTACCATATGATCCAACAATTCCACTTCTGGGTTTTTATCCGAAGGAAAAAAAAAACACTAATTTGAAAGACATAAATGTACCCCCATGTTTACTGCATTATTTTCAATAGCCAAGATATAAAAATAACCTAAGAGTCCATCGATGGATAAATGGATAAAAATGATGTGGTACCTACACACACACACACACACACACACACACACACACACACACACACACAGGAATACTATTCAGCCATAAAAAGGAATAAAATCTTGTCATTTACAACATCAATGGATCTTGGGAGCATTATGCTCAGTGAAATAAGTCAAAGACAAATACCATATGATCTCACTTATATATGGAATTTAAAAACAACAAGAAAAACCAAGCTCTTTGGTACAGAGAACAAACTGGTGGTTGCCAGAGGTGTTGGGAAAGGGGAAGAAATGTGTGAAGTAGGTCAAAAGGTGCAAAATTCTAGTTATAACATAATTAAGTCATGGAGTAATAATGTACAACAGGGTGACTATAGTTAATAATACTGTATTACATATTTGGAAGTTACTAAGAGTAAATCCTGAAAGTCCTCATACCAAAAAAATTTTTTGTAACTGTCTATAGTGATGGAAGTTAACTAGACATATTGTGGTGATCATTTCACAATATATGCAAATATTGAATCATGTTGTATACCTGAAATGAACATGTTATATGTCAATTTTATTTCAACTAAAAAAAAAAAAGATTTGTCAAGAAAGTTCTTCCCATTTCCCACCAAAGAATAAATGTCACTGATTCAAAATACTGTAAAAAAATGGCTTTTGCTTTTTATTGGAAAAACCTACTTAGTACCTCTGAAACCTTGACAAGTTCTCTAAAAGTAATTACTGGCTTTTTTCTTTGTTTGAATGTGAGGTTTCATAGCAAATTTTCAAGGCCCTTGCTCCCACCCTCTAATGCTCCAAATCCAAATGGCAAGTAGTTAGATGGCACAGAGCTGTTCAATGAAGAAAACAAAAGTCTCCTGACATCTAGTACCCAGCTCTACAACTTCTGCTCCTGGAACCAAAGAATAAAAAGAAAGAGAAAGAGGAAACATAGAAGAAAATCTTCATGACCTTGAATTAGGCAAAGATGTCTTGTCATGTACCATCAATAAAAATATCCAGCCGGGGGAAAAAAAAAAAAAAAGACTTCTTAAGCATTGTACCAAAAGCAAGATCCACAAAAAAACAAATCAGTGAATTGGACTTCACAGAAATTAAAAATCAGCTCTTTTAAAAACACTAGTAAGAGAGTAAAAAGGCAAGCCACAAATTTGGGAAACAACAGTTTTAAATGATACATGTGATGACAGATTTGTTTTAAAAATAAATAAAGAACTCTTAAAACTCAATAAGAAATAAAAAACTTTAACAGGCAAAAAAAATTGAACAGGCCCTTGCCCCAAAGAAGTCATGCAGATTGCAAATAAACATGAAAAGATTTTCAATACCATTAGTCAATAAGAAAATACAGAGTAAAACCACAATGAGATACCACTACACATCTACTGGAACAAAATTTAAAACATAGCAAATGTCTTTAATAATGTGGAAGAATTAGAACTCATATATTAATCAAGAAAGGATGCTGTACTTTGTCAAATGCTTTTTCTGCATCTATTGAGAGGATCATACAGTTCTTGTTCTTTCTTTTGTTAATGTATTGTATCACGTTGATTGATTTGCAGATGTTGAACCAACCTTGCAGCCCAGGGATAAATCCCACTTGGTCGTGGTGAATAATGCTTTTAATGTACTGTTGGATCCTATTGGCTAGTATTTTGGTGAGAATTTTTGCGTCCATGTTCATCAGGGATATTGGTCTGTAATTCTCCTTTTTGATGGGGTCTTTGTCTGGTTTGGGGATCATCAAGGTAATGGTGGCCTCATAAAATGAGTTTGGAAGTTTTCCTTCCATTTCTATTTTTTGGAACAGTTTCAGATGAATAGGTATTAATTCTTCTTGAAATGTTTGGTAGAATTCCCCTGGGAAGCCATCTGGCCCTGGGCTTTTGTTTTTTGGGAGATTTTTGATGACTGCTTCAATTTCCTTAGTGGTTATAGGTCTGTTCAGGTTTTCTATTTCTTCCTGGTTCAGTTTTGGTAGTGGATACATCTCTAGGAATGCATCCATTTCTTCCAGGTTATCTAATTTGCTGGCATAGAGTTGCTCATAATATATTCTTATAATTGTTTGTATTTCTTTGGTGTTGGTTGTGATCTCTCCTCTTTCATTCATGATTTTGTTGATTTGGGTCATTTCTCTTTTCTTTTTGATAAGTCTGGCCAGGGGTTTATCAGTCTTGTTAATTCTTTCAAAGAACCAGCTCCTAGTTTCGTTGATCTGTTCTACTGTTCTTTTGCTTTCTATTTCATTGATTTCTGCTCTGATCTTTATTATTTCTCTTCTCCTGCTGGGTTTAGGCTTTATTTGCTGTTCTTTCTCCAGCTCCTTTAGGTGTAGGGTTAGGTTGTGTATTTGAGACCTTTCTTGTTTCTTGAGAAAGGCTTGTATTGCTATATACTTTCCTCTTAGGACTGCCTTTGCTGCATCCCAAAGATTTTGAATAGTTGTGTTTTCATTTTCATTGGTTTCCATGAATTTTTTTAATTCTTCTTTAATTTCCTGGTTGACCCATTCATTCTTCAGTAGGATGCTCTTTAGCCTCCATGTATTTGAGTTCTTTCCGACTTTTCTCTTGTAATTGAGTTCTAGTTTCAAAGCATTGTGGTCTGAAAATACGCAGGGAATGATCCCAATCTTTTGGTACCGGGTTGAGACCTGATTTATGACCGAGGATGTGATCTATTCTGGAGAATGTTCCATGGGCACTAGAGAAGAATGTGTATTCCGTTGCTTTGGGATGGAATGTTCTGAATACATCTGTGAAGTCCATTTGGTCCAGTGTGTCATTTAAAGTCTTTATTTCCTTGTTGATCTTTTGCTTAGACGATCTGTCCATTTCAGTGAGGGGGGTGTTAAAGTCCCCCAGTATTATTGTATTGTTGTCGATGTGTTTCTTTGCTTTTGTTATTAATTGCCTTATATAATTGGCTGCTCCCATGTTATCTTGCCATTTGCAACGACGTGGATGGAACTGGAGGGTATTATGTTGAGCGAAATAAGTCAAACAGAGAAAGACATGTATCATATGACCTCACTAATATGAGGAATTCTTAATCGCAGGAAACAAACTGAGGGTTGCTGGAGTGGGGGGTTGTGTGGGAGGGATGGGGTGACTGGGTGATAGACACTGGGGAGGGTATGTGCTCTGGTAAGCGCTGTGAATTGTGCAAGACTGTTGAATCTCAGATCTGTACCTCTGAAACAAATAATGCAATACATGTTAAGGAAAAAAAAAAAGAAGAAGAAGGTAGCAGGAGGGGAAGAATGAAGGGGGGGAAATCGGAGGGGTAGACGAACCATGAGAGACGATGGACTCTGAAAAACAAACTGAGGGTTCTAGAGGGGAGGGAGGTGGGAGGATGGGTTAATCTGGTGATGGGTATTAAAGAGGGCACGTTCTGCATGGAGCACTGGGTGTTATGCACAAACAATGAATCATGGAACACTACATCTAAAACTAATGATGTAATGTATGGGGATTAACATAAGAATAAAAAAATTTTAAAAAAAAGAACTCTTATATATTGCTGACGGAAAAGTAAAATGGTATAGCCACTTTGGAAAACAATGTGGCAATTTCTTAAATTAACATACACCTACTGTATGAATCAGCCATTCCACTCCTTGATATTCACCCAAGAGAAATAAAAGCATGTGTGCACAGAAAGACTTGTATACCAATGTTCATACAGCTTTATTTGCAATAGCCAAAAACCTGTGAACATTCCAAATACCATCAACATGTGAATGGATAAACAAATGATCCTTTATCCACATCATAGAATACCACCCTGCAATACAAGAGTGGCCTATTGACATATGACAATCTCAAAATAAGTATAATGAGTGAAAGAAATTAAGCAAAAAGAGTACATATTTTAAATTCTATTTATATAAAATCCTAGAAAGTACACAGTAATCTATAGTAACAAAAAGCAGATCAGAGTTGCTTCGGAAAGAGGGAAGGGGTGGGGAGGATAGAGAGCAGCAAGAGGGAAGGAATTACAAAGGAATGCAAGAAAACTCTTGAGGTGATGAATATGTTAATCATCTTAATTTTAATGATAGTTTCATGGATATATACATATATACAAACTTATCAATTGTATACTTGATGTGTGTGCAGTTTAATGTATGTAATTTATACCTCAATAATGCTGTATTTAAAAAAAGAAGAAAAAGAAAAACACTTTCCAGAGACAATACTAGAATACCATATAGGGGTAAACCAAGTTGTCTGCTCTTGGCACACACTGAACTTCCTTTTCCCCCGATAATATCTGCAAATTTATGAACTATCAAATATAGTCTTCATGGATAATATACTTACATATGCAAAAGGGAGCCAAACAATTAGCCACTCTCCCTACTTGCCCAGGAGAATAATAATCAACGTCTGATGAGTAGCAAAGCATACAAATTTGATTTACAATGTTTCCCTGCTCTGAAGGTGGGCTGGAAATACATGCTTATACATTGGAAAATGCTTACATACCAGACCTCACTAAAGGGCCAGGTGCACATTTTTTCTTTATCCCCGCGACTTCTACACCAGCAGTGACCTACTGTCTTGCAGCCTGGATGGCTCTGTCAATGGAGCAGATGGAACAATTCTTTCTACTTGTAGTTAGATTTGATGCTCACTGATAAAAATATCAACATTTCCTCCTTGCTGAGTATTCTTGTTCACATGTGTTCATTTGGCATTATACCTGCTTACAAGATGTTCTAGCAACATAGGTGCCAAGTCATACTGGTTCTGCTCTGGGAACCTAGGGGTCTTCAGGGTACTATTTAATTCTGCCCTCTGTAACCTCCTGAGGAGGGGGTGGGGGGAGGAAGGGGAAGAGAAGGCTTTAGAATTTTTCTGCAATTATGTTGTTGATACTTTCAGATAAAAATATCTGAAGTTGAACTTAGGAAGATACCAGTTTGACAGCCTCAGTACATAACGAAGACAAGCTCTTTACCATTTCTGTTTCTCCCCTAAGGAAGGTGCCAATGGCTCTATTAAAAGGAAGGGGCTGTTTGCCAGTTGGAACTGCCATGCATGCCCCGTGAAGCTGCCCAACATAGCTGGTGGGCCAAAGAAGCCCGTCTCCATCCTGGAGTTTGGCTCCTGCCAGAACCCACACCACCTGAGAAGAAACGGAAGATGGCCAAGACGGGTGCAGTGCGTGTACCGATTGTCTTGGCACAAGTTCAGTTCAGTTTAGACCAGTTAGTGCTGCCCCTGGAGAATATTTACTACATATACAAATAGGCAGTTAACATGACCCTTGATAGACATGGTAATAGGGTTTGTACTGACAGTTGACCCAGAACTGCTTTCTGCCAGTTATACCATGATTAATTCACTATGCTGGCAGAGAAAAAAACAGCTCTAGCTGAACCCTTGGATTCAGGTTGAGAATCAGCCTACCAAAGCTCTACTACAGTGATCCAGTCAACGTACAGTGAATCCAAAGGTTTTGAATACTCTTAAGCCATTTCTAACATACACAATTGGAAAGATAGCATCACCACAAGCCCTGACTCTTCCCAAAATGCCACCCCCTGTTGACTTTGGGGTTGTTCTTTTGTGTTCTGAAGCCCCTTGGAAGGTTTAAAATACATAATCAACCCTGGCTTCCAGCAACATTTGGATTCTCAATGAAGACACGTACACCAAGGAGCATAATGCCAACAGTGAGCAAATTCCCTGAAATTCCTACCAGCCAAGGGATTTGGATAAAACTGATTTGTCACAGAAATGCTATGAGTATACTGCTACTCAGTAAATGGGCCTTGCCTTTCTGTACTTCTTGCCTTTCGGGCGCTGACAGTATGAATCTGTTAAAAATCTCACTTCAGGGTGCCTGGGTGGCTCAGATGGTTGGGCGTCTGCCTTTGGCTCAGGTCATGATCCCGGGGTCCTGGGATCGAGTCCCGCATCGGGCTCTCTGCTCCTTGGGAGCCTGCTTCTCCCTCTGCCTCTCTCTCTCTGTCTCTCATGAATAAAAAAAAAAAAAAATCTCACTTCAACATGAGCATGAGAGGACTCTTAGAAACTTCCCAGGCCAACTTAACATGTTTCCTGAAAGTATCACGTAAGAAAAGAAAGTGGGTCCTAAGACTCAGAGCTTCCCAACCTCGTCAGACTAGCAGGGCAGAAATGACAATCGCCTGCCTCTAGAGAAATCCTAGAATAGGCAGCTCTTACATATTAATGCCCAGCATAGACCAAGAAACTCGTGGTCTCACAGATTCTCATCAAGCCAATGGATTTCTCTTTCATACACATGTTCTCACCTCAGCCACAAAGTCACAGAGCCACACATAATAGGGGTATAAATCAAAGATATATACAAGGTATTAAACATGTACCCAGGGAATAGACACTGTTGTATCTTTAGACATAAGTCCACATCTTAATATTTTAAAAAGCTGCCCAGTTCACATTTACTTAAATTACTACTAATCTTGAAAATAAATTGAAATATTGTATATTTGGTTACTCTTTGTCACCTGTGATTTTTTTTAATTAAATATTTACCAAAATAAAAGTTGCCATGAATTTTTTTAAAAGATTTTATTCATTTATTTATTTGAGACAGAGAGAGAGCGTGCATATGTGAGCACGAGAGGGGTGAGAGTCAGAGGGAGAAGCAGATTCCCCGCTGAGGTGGGAGCCCAAGGCAGATGCTTAACCAACTGAACCACCTGGGTGCCCCTGTTGCCACGTATATTTAAAAATATTTGATGTATATGCAGGGAAACCTCCAATTACTATGCTCTTACTCTTTGAGGTATAGGATTAAAATTTCATTTATTCCATTTGTTAAGGAACAGGGAATTTTTCCTTACCAATAGGGAAAGGGAAAGAAATATTTGGATATAAAAACTAAGCAAAAAAGTATGCATTTCATGTAATGTCTGGTGATTAACAGAGTATATTTCTCCAAGCAGCTCACACTGAGTAGTGAAGTCCTTCAGAGTCACTTTCCTTCTTATTCATGCACATCCTGATATATAAAAACATCTGTGAAGTTAGTTGGAAAGTACACATTGGCATAGTCTGAGCCCACTGTGACTGTTTATGGCTACAAATGTAGGGCTGATATGGGCTATCAGTTGGAATGTGGGGCATAGGTGCCCCTATTCGGTTATTAAATATCTTTAACATCACCCCAGATTATAAAATGTAATTGAAAGTTAGTAGCATGTTTTTTTTTTCCCTACCATAATGCTGTCTTATAAGTAGTCCCTTTAGTGAATGCATTGTCATGGGCTATATTATAAAAGGAAGAGAAGAGCAGGAATCCTCCCTCAAAAACAGGGAACAGGAACTTGATGAGGATATTAAGTTGTTTCCTTATTGTCCGGATTGCTAAAACAAAATACCATAGACTGGGTAGCTTATAAACAACATAAATGTATATCTCACAGTTCCAGAGGCTGGGAACTCCATGATAAAGTTGCCAACTGATCTAGTGTCTGGCCGGCTTCTTGGTTCATAGACAGCCATCTTTTTGCTGTGTCCTCATATAGTAGAAGGGGCTAGGGAACTCTGTTTAGTATCTTTCATAAGACATTAGTCTTGACAAAGATTTTTTTTTAGGACACCAAAAGCTTTCTGACATTGGTCTTGACAGTGATATATTGGATATGACCCCAAAAGGACAGGCAACAAAGGAAAAATAAACAAGTGGTATTATGTCAATATATAAAGCTTGTGCAAGAAAACAAACAACAAAATGTAAAGAAAACCTGACAGAATGGAAGAAAATATTGTGCACTATACATCAGATAAGAAAATAGTATTGAAAATATGTAAGGATCTCATGCAACTCAATAATGAAATAAACCCATATTAAGAAAGGTCTAAGGACTGAATAGACATTTTCCCACAGAAGGTATACAAATAAGTGAAGGGGATTAAGAGGTACAAACTTCCATTTATAAAATAAATTAGTCACAGAGATGAAAAGCGCTGCACAGGGAATATAGTCAATATTATAATAACATTGTGTGGTGATAAATGGTAACTATACTTATCATGGGAGCACTGAGTAATGTATAGAACTTCAGATTACTATGTTGTACATCTGAAACTAACATTATATTTCAACAATTAAAGAACATTAATTCCATTCATAAAGGCTCCATCTTCATGACTTAATCACCTTCCAAAGAGTCCACCTCCTAATACTATCCCTTTAGGCATTAGGATTTCAACGTATTGAAATTTTAAATTTTGAGGGGACACAAACATGCAGACCATAGCACCTGTGGTAATAACTTTGCCTCCATTTCTTAGCTTTTGGTTTCTGTCACCTTTTGAGACCTATAGGCCCTCACTGCATGTCTTTATCACAACATTACAAAGTCACAATCTAGACTGGTAACATTACAGCTACCATGAATTGAATACCTACTATGCACCAAATACTAACAATCCTCCAAGGTAAGTGTTATCCCTGTTTTACACACAAGTAATCTAAGAATCAAACAAGGCAAATTATTTGCCAACAGGCCTATAGTATTAGATAGCACAGCAAAGTTTCCAACATGGGCTGTCTACAAAGCCAATGTTCATTCTACTCTGTTTTATATTATTCTTCCTAGAAAAGCTATAAAGATTGACAAGCTTTCCCTGAGAGGCAGCATGTTTCCTCCATTCCTGCAACCTCTTGCTTTAATGGAACAGGCAAACCATCCCCACCATGGACTCTGAATTCTAGTTATTTTAGTATGGTTATGTTTGTTAATGTAAAAATAGTGATAATAATAATAATACAATGCCCATGCATGTGACAAATCAAGAGGAGTTTTTGTTTCTTACCAGAAAAATGGCTCTGGAATTGAGGGCAACATAGACTAGAAGAGCCCAGGCTTAGCTGGAAAAGAACAGATGATAAAGGGGACAATTTCAGAAGTTATTAGTACTCTAAAGGAAACATTGCTCAGGTAATTAGTTTTTCTTAAACTAAAGTGATAATATAGATTTCTTAGTGAATCAGACAAAAACTATAAATTTGTGGCAGTAAGAGATGTACAGAGGTTTAGATAACTACAGAACTCAGTAAAAACTCTTGAAGCTGGATTCTGGATGTATTCTTTGTACCTATTGTGTTCAGACTAATTTATAGCTGATATCTAACTTTTGCTTTACTCAAATTATTTTTCAAAAGAGTAATTTATTCTCACCTTTTAAAAGAAAACAGTCATTGTGGAGCCTCTGGGGTTTTTTGTTTATTTACTATCACATAAACTTATGTTTGGAAAAAATAAAATAAATGTATGTGTTAGATACAGTCAAAACCATGGATACATTCAAATTAAGTTATCAAGTTAATGTGATATGTGATGCTATTTTACTGAAACCAAAGTGTTGGTGTTATAAATGGTAGAATATACGTCCTCAGGTCTGGTTCTATATTTTAACTATTTCTGTGTGTTGAATTCAGTAATTTTAGTGCTTAAAAATGTCTTTTTAACTTAAGCATGTAGCATATAATGGAGTTAATAACTTTGAGATTTTTCTTGCTACTTCAGGATAATCAGATCTTACATTCAATCAAAACTACAACAATCTATTTTCACATGCCAATGTAAAGAACTATACAAATGACCAGTTTAATTGAAGATTAGTATTATTGTGCACAAGATTAGTTTGGTAGTAGAGATAAAAAATACCAGTGGTTTAAACTTCTTTAGATTTTTTTCTTTTAATATTAGCATAAAAGAAGTCTAGAAATCAGCAGTCCATAACTGATACAGGCAAGCCATGATGTCATCAAGAATGCAGGCTCCTATATTTCTGCTCCTGAATCATACCTTCCATTTTTAAGGTCACCCCATCATCCATGGAGCTCATGCTGGAATTCCAATTATCATCTTCACACTGAAGGCAACAGAGCAAATGCAAAAGGGCAAAAAGGATTCCTCTCCACTGAGTTGGCTTCCTTTAAACAGCCTTGCCATAATTTCAACACAGTATTTCTACTTATATCCTATTTGCTTCAACTTAAACATATGGCCATACCTATTTGCAAAGGAAGAGAAGAAATAGAAATTTGTTTTTGGTTTCCATGCAGCAGTGTGTCTGGGTTTGTTACTAAGGTGAGAGAGGAAAATGTTTATCAGAGTAGGCAACTATTAATCTTTGTCACATGTTATACTTTTAAACTCTGCGCTTTAAAAATCTAATGCAGTTCTTAATAAGAACATTTACATCTACCACCAATAAATGCTCCCATTTGATATACACAAAGGTGACAACCTCTAGGTAAGTGTGAAATAGAAATGAAAATATTGCTTTCTGCCTGCCAGTTCTTAGCACAGAACTCCTAAAATCCTTGTCATTTCCTACGTGGTAAGAGCACAAAGAATATCTTTTTTTCTAATATTTGGGTTTTTACCCAGTTCCTGGCAGGGCTTCTAAATGTCTTGGAATTTACTGAGTGCTAGAAATGTGTCTTGTTCTCTTGGGTCTAGACTTGGTGGACATCTAGAAAGCTTCAGGATGGGGACTGGTCACCAGAAAAGCCAAACCATGATTAAAAACTTAGAACTGTCAGCCTCCTCTTCATCATTTGGATAGGGGAGAAAGTCTGGAGATTGAGTTAATAATCTATCATGCCTACTTGATGAAGCCTCCATAAAAAATCCCAGAAGTAGGAGGTTTGGAGAGCCTCTGCGTTGGTGAAAACATCCACATACCAGGATGGTGCACCTTAACTCCATGGGGACGGAAGCTCCTGTGTTTAGAACCCTTCCAAACCTCACCCTAAGTATCTCTTCATCTGCCTGCTCATCTGTATCCTTTATATAATAAACTGGTAAATGTAAGTAAATGTTTCCCTGAGTTCTGTGAACCGTTCTAATAAATTATAGAACCTCGTGAAAGGTCCCGGCCATTTGGTCAAAAGTACCAAAGACAACCTAAAACTTGTGATTGAAGTGGGAGGCAGTGTTAGGAGACTGAGCCCTAAACTTGTGGTGTCTGATACTCATTCCAGCTAGACATGTCAGGTGAACTGTGTAACACCTAGGTGGTATCACAGAATTGCTTGGTGTGTGTTGGGGAGCGGCGGGGGGGGGGTGGTGGCGAATCACACCTGCTGTCAGAGATATTGCATGTGTGTGAGTAAAGGAGACACACAGGAGTGTTTTTGCTACACATTGTATGTCTACTTACAATGTAAAAATTATAATACCTCTACAGTACAAGTGCTCTTTGTTCTATTGGCTTAAACTCTTACGTACAAAATGAGGACTTAGTTCCACCATTATTTTTCTCTTCTAAAACTCTAGCAAAACTTTTGTTCATACAGCATACAATGACAGTTTTACCTCTCTAATATAGCCTCCAGCAATCTGAAGGATCAAAATTCTCTTTCTTAAAGAAGAATCTAAGGTTTAGAGAGGTTAGACAACCTGCCTGAAGTCATGCAACTAAATCCAGCCTTGGACCCCTCTGCAGGTGCTGTGGCTCCTCGGGCCTCCTAAGGACAATTTATGCCAAGTTCCTTTGGCACAGAGCCACTTCTTCAGACCTAGGGGTCTAGTTAACATTCTGGATGGCCATGCAATCCTATGTGGGCTTCCCAGAGTCTTAAAAGAATGTTCTTCTTGGCACCTCCATTTCAAGGCATCACATGGGTACCAGGTAGAGCACAGGCTGTTCTACCAGTAACAATGATGGTGGCATATGGTTTTACGTTGTTGATAGTAAATAGACAAGTTTTAGCAATTATTTTAGAAAAATGACTCATCGCTGTGGTTATGAACTAATTCTGGATCCACACCACTTGGTTTGGGATCACAGCTCCAAAATTACTGGCTGTGTGATCTTCATTAAGTTAATCAACCTACACCCCATTTTCCTCATCTGTGAAGTATAAATAATACTACCTACAGGGGAGGATAAAGAGGATAAATGAGTTAATATTAGCACTTAAATAGTGCCTAACACATAGAGATGCTATAGTGTTTGCTCTCGCTATTAGAAGTAGTTCTATTATTAGTGTTATTATAGTCATTGTATAGAGGTAGAAGGGAGCAATTTTGCATACATGGGAATACTCTGATGTGAGAGTCCTAAAGAAGGAATTCAGAAAATCATATAAAATGGAAATGCACTTAAGAATAACACAGACCCTAAATCCAACAGGATCTCAGATCCATCACTCATCTTGGATAGAGATCTTTTTGTTGGCTGGCACCAAAGTAAATTGGTCTTTTTCTATTCGACAATTGTAAAGCTTAGCAAAATAATTGATTTTTTTTTTACTCAAACTGCCAGAATCACATTATAAATAATAACAACTGGCTGCAAGAAGTAAGGAGGGAATAAACCTTTGGGTTTGGGTGGGGGAGGGAAGAGCACCCATACATTTGGGAAAGGTAGAACTAGTAATGCAAGAGACTGAACCACATGTCAGAGACATAAGCCTGACCATAATCAGCCCTAAGCTGGATTTTCCTGAACGTTTTCCTACTTCTGATTGATCTTCTGTTGTCCTCCTGCATTTGGATTTCTCTTACCCCCTGATTCACTTGAAATTTCTTTTTTTTCAATTTGACATCCCATGTACCATGTTTACAATGTTCCAAAAAGAAGTATTAAGTTGAGTTTAGAATGTATCCCCCTTCTCTGTAGGACATGCAGTAAAAGACAGTGCCAGTCTTCATTTTATAAAACAAAGTACAATATTCATGCAAAAATAACGACTAAAGAAGAAATATATTTCTGAATAGTATTATAAAAGTGTTTTCTGCCCTCTATTTTTCACACAGATGAACTCAGGCATAAGGCTTATAGGGAGGGAAACTCAGAGTTCACTTCCTCGCCTCCCCCAAAGAAAAGATGGAATAAAAAAATTCTTTAGAACTAAATGCAAGAAATTGCAGAGAGAGTGAAAGCAGTTATGCATGAGGAACACTAGCATAGTTTGACTCATTTGGTAAAACTGTAAGACCAGTATATATATGACTGATACCTGCAAAACTTGCTTTAATGCTTGTTCTTCCTGTAAACTGATATTTCTCACAAAATTCAGAAGGGTACTCAACTCCTTTTCTTCCTCTTTACGTGCATTCTGCCTCAAATCCAGCACAGGCATGCAAACAGGTAGATTTGATTCCTTATGCCAGTGACTGACACAGTTGAACAAAGGATTCTGTCTTTCACCATAAAATGTATGCATTGCTAAAAGGAATCATGAGTTGTCAAGCAGAACAATACAGGATGGCAAAGCTTGGAAGGAGAAACTGAGGAAGGTACAAAACAACAGAATACAACCACTGTGGGTCCCAAGCCCTGGCTCGGTCTAAGCCTACACAAGGGAATCTCTGCACCTCTCCCTCACTGAGCAGCCCCGAGAGCTTCTTGACCTTGGCACACGTGTGGACATCAGGGACCACATTATGCCCTGGTGTGATTAATGCAGTTATCCAAACTCTACCTCACAGCCTCCTTTGTGTTTTCTAGCACAGTAGCACCCCCACTAGAGGGCAGGAAAGGGCATGAAGAACCAGTAGAACTCCCAGTAAGTTTTGAGTGAAGAGTAAGGATGAAGAAAGAATTTCTTCTGTTGACAGGGTCTGTGGTCCTAATTAGCTTACATAATGGAAAGTAGACCACACTCGAGTCTCAGAGTCATTTTTAAAAAATTAAAAATTCTGGTTATGTGACTGACAAGCATTTCCTAAGTTATTTTATTTAGTAAATTCATTCTTTCTCCTGGACTCTAAATACCTTTGAGCAGGCTCTCCTATGCAAGTGTGTAAGACCACTCATATTTTGTGACAAAAGGCTGATTAATACTCATCCACTCCAGGAAAAAAAGGGGACAGAGTAAAAAAAAATGGGACCGACAATTTTGTACTTTTTTGTAAATAAGTCCTAAGATTTAAAAGAGTGAACAAGATTTTACCGCAAATAATATATCTACCAAGCTCAGCATAATATGTAGTCTGCTAGTATTTAGGTATGACAGGAACAAAAAGCAAAAGAAGCCACAACTGCACGTTTTAGAATCAACTCCAAATTCATCTAAATATGAAATATTTGTACAACGTTGATACATGAAAAACAAATGGGGTCTTTAATTCCGGGGTTGAGTTTTTTGAAATCCAGCCTATGTGAGCTCTTGGAGAACATAGATTTGCTGCCCTTTCTTTATAATATGTAACTGCTATTTCTATTCTGGGGATTTCTCATGAGTTTACAGCCACACTGTCACATATGTTCGCCTTTCCACCTAGTACTGGATAGGGTTAAGTTCCTATTGATTTCGGTGACTCGGGTTTGGGGGGTTTCTTTTTAGGTCAAGCGTATTTTATCTGAGAGGTCACGGTGTGGCTGTGCGGCTGCGGGCTGAACATCCCCAGCAGGAGGAAGGTAACAACAACACACTGTCTACGGAGCCAAGCATGAATAAAAACTACAATTAGCTTTTGCTGCTTTTCTGCAGAATCTGCATTTGCATTTTAAATTACATTTTCGTGTACTCATTTTCATCTTTCTTTTGGCTTTTAAAGCTGGAACAGAGACTCCTGACAAAAACACTGCCTAAGATTGGCATTTATTAGGGGGAAGAAAAAACACATCCACATGATTTTTTTTTTTTCTAAAATATTCCTTTGAGATTAGTTATTTCAGAAAGTCATGTTGACAGGCAGATGGAGAGAAAGATGCAAGATGGTTTCAGAGATTCTAGGAATCTCAAAGCCTGGATTTCCATTTCAACATTTCAATTCCTTGCTAGTCAGTGAGTTTCTCTAGCTCACTATATTAAAGTGTGTACTATAGTAATATATATTAAACTTGCTCTCCTGATACATGCTGACAGTTGTATAGTTTATCATGCCAATAAGTTTGTTGAAATCAAATCACATCAAACTTGTCTCTTAAACCTCTGGAGGGATGCTCTCTCTACAAATTTGTTAAGCTTTGTGTGTTCTCTCCCCCCACCCCATTTGCTTAAATACTATTGATTAACAACAGCCTTCTCCCAAGTGATCACTGGGTGTTAAATGTAAAGCAAAACAGAAATTCACATGAATTGGATTGTGAGCTCATTCTCACTTCTTTGAAAGGGACCAATCCCTCCTCATTAAATGATTAATTCTTATGGACCCTTTGGCCAATGACTTTATGGATGGGTAAACCAAAAAGAATATCTCACTTTTCATTTTATCACTAAAGGACAGATGCTGAAAAACTGAAGATTGAGCCAGGTGCCAAGGGGGAATATAAAAATTATACAACTCAACTGCCAATTTTCTAAAGGAGATATTAGCATGGAAATGTACTGCTATGATCAACTCAAGTGGAATTAAAGGAACTGATATTGTGGGGTATTTATAGTTCTCTACAATTCTAGAGAATTCTAACTTTCTCTATCTTATTAGTATATCTTAGCAGTTTATGTCTGAGTACATCCCATTCTGTATTTTGTCCAGCCTTTAATGGTTTCATGCACTAGTTCCTTGTTGTGCAATAATAATGAAACCCTTTAGGTTTGAAACACTTTTACATGCATTCATTTAAAATTTTACATTGAGTATAAAAGGCACTAGGGATGCATTTGTGAAAAACACAGATAAGACCCCTATTCTCAAAAGTCTGCATTCTAATTCGCAAAAGAATCAGTAAGTGGGAAACACAAAATCACTTTAAGTAGTTATAAGTGCTATGAAAAATAAAGAACAATGATAAACTAAAATGATATGGGGGAGGTGAGGCTAATTTAAATTGAGTGATCTGGAAGGCCTAACAAAACATGACACTTGAGCTCCATTATAAGAAGAGATAATGATGAAAGGATATGGGGTCAGAGTTTAAGTAGAGGGTACAGCAAGTACCAAGGCACAGGAACAAGCCTGACCTTCAAAGAAGCTAATGTGGCTGCTGGACAGTAAGCAAGAGGGAAAACGGAAGGGGATGACCTCCAAAATAGAAGCAAGAACCATATTTTCAGGTCATTAGAAGCTACTAGGCTACCTATTTTAATGAAATTACCCCCAAAACATAGTGGCTTAAAACAAAGGTTATATTTTGCCCACAGTTTGAAGATTAGGAATATGGGAAAGTTCTTCCAATTTATCTCTGATCCATGTGGTATTAGCTGGGGCAGCTAAAGCTGGAGGACACACCTCCCAGGTGATTTCTTCAGTCTCTGGTGCCTCAGTGCTCCTTGGCCTCTTTCTTTACATGGCACCTCACATTCTAGGGCCTCTCCAATGGCTTGTTCTTCTCAAAAGATGGCAGCATGGCTGTCTCATGGTTGTTAGATGGCTTACCCAAAGACTGCCTTCCCCCAGAGCAATCCTTGACCCACACTTCAAGCCTTCTATATGACCTCTCTTCAAAGTCTCAGAACATCCCTTCTCCCATTTTTTGTTAATCAAACAAGGCACTAAGGCCAGCCCAGAGACAAAGGGAGGAGAATCAGTCATCTCCTCTCTAAGAGAGGCAAGTCAAAGAATTTGTGGCCATCTTGAGCCGGCTACAGGGGTTACGGTAAGCATTCTGCATTTTTTTCTGAGTCTAATGGGAATCACTGAAGGCTTTAAAATACAGAAATGACATGATTTTATTTGTGTTTTTAAAAGATCATTTGGGCTGCTAGACAGAGAATAAACTGAATGAGGAAAAGAGAAAAGCAGGGAAACCAGTTAGAGGCAGTTACAGTTGTCTGGGTGGCCTGAAATGGAATGGTAGCCATGGAAAAGGAAAGAAGTGAATAAATATGAAGGACATTGTGAAGGACTTGCAGTTGGATAGGTTTGTGAGAGAAGGAAAGCATCAGGGAGACTCTGAAGATTTTACTGAGGAGTTGGCTCGATGGGGTTACGATTTACTAAGACAGGAGGAAAGGGATCCAACTATTTACATGTCTAATATCATCATCCCAATAGCTCTTTGTAACAGCTATGTGGTAAGCTTTATTATCCCCAATCTTTTGTCAGATGAGAACAATGGGATTCATAAATAAAAGGAGGAAGGAGATGGGAGAAGAGGGAAGGGAGGGAGGGAAGGAGAGAAGGTAAAAAAGGAAGACTTCCCTAAAGCAATTAACTAGATACTGCAAGAATAGATCTAGAATTAGTTATCTAGTCAGTGCCTCCTCCCATTGTACAATATAGTTAACTGTCAACCATTAGTATAAGAAGTTGAGTTTTAATTACTTATTTTAAACCCCCTCAAAGAATGTTTCCTTCTGAGTAAAAGAGAAACAGTGAAGATGATCACAAGCAAAAGTTTTGTTCTTAGTAATTACAGAATTTAAACAGTGGTATGATTAAATCTTTTCAAAGATCTCTAAATTTAGGTCAAATTAATTTTGATTTTATGTCTTAAATATCACCTGCTATATATACATATTTTGAAGTTGAATTGAAAATCACAGTGAATAGAGGAAAATTATGATCTGGTAGAAATGTCCTGGAGGCCCTACTTCTTATATCTCTGGCTTTGACATTAAATAAACAATGAATTGTATGAAAATTCCTTAAATTCTGTCCAATTTCCTCCTCATCAAAGCATTATTACTTTTAATAACCATGTCATGAACATGTAATGGGGAAAATGGGGGGGGGGGAGATTTTTATATATTTCAAAAAAAAGCGAGTCTATTATGAATTCTTCCCAAAACAACATTATTTTAGAATTTTAATACACCAGTCTATTACCAAATAAAAAGAATCCAAAATAACCCAATATATTAGGACTCTTTGTAAGTAGAATCCCTTCATTGTCACCTCTCTGAGTCATTCATCAGCATGTAGTACTTAACAGAATTTTGCCAAATCACTCATCAAATATGAAAACTCACAATATGGTAAGAAAGTAGGTATTCTAGGAGGATCTTAGTTACCAAGATGATCATCACTGATAATTATTTTTATCTCCTATGCCCTTGCTTTATATTCAATTGTTGGTCACTGTCAGCACCTTCCACTTGGTGACACCCTGCCTGGGGCGCTGTGCTAACACACACATGCCCACTCACACCCACCCCAGGATACATTGCTCTCACTCTGAGCAATGTTCCTTTGCCCACATGGGAACATTGGTTGGGCCTGTTTCCATTCTAGGGGGGGTGCAAGATTAAAGGAGTACTATCTGAATAATCATTTGGTGATGTGGTCTGAATTTTATATTCCTCAGCAGAAACAAGCCACAAACATCAAAACCACCTGGAGATCTAGATATATATATATATAGATAGATTATAGAGAGAGAGATCTATATCTATATATTTCATCAATAGTCTTCTGTTAGATCTCAAAGTTGTGCTGTATATAGATGAGGATGGTAGGTCTAAATACAGAAAAACCAGACCATTTCTCTTATACTTGTTGTGGGAAACTGATTTAACTGATTTGGAAATGCTTAAAAGCAGGCTGAGAAAACTCTGCTGAATGTCTAAATAAACTTTCTGATTGTTCAACAATTTAATTAATGTTTCTGAGAAATTTGCAGCCAAAAGACCTTTGGATTTCAGTGCAAGCAAAATTTAGTTAGACATTCCACCAGAGTCATCATTCTTAAAATTCAAATTAAATAAGCAATGTTCCAAAGCATAAAATTCCAAATACATTTTCTTTCCCCTCAAAAAAAAAAAAATCTTCCTCAGATGTCACCACTTCTGTTAAAAACAGGAGCACAGGAGCATTCTCATTTCCCTATACCTCTCCACGTGATTCGGTGAGGCCTCCCTCACATGGACACTGTGTTGGTCTCCCAACCTTCCTGGGCCTGTAATTGCTTCTTTCACAGGCACTAAGTCATCTTGCATAGTCTCTTTGCATATTTCAATCTGAAATACAATTCAGTTGTTACGTTACACTAAATATTCTTTCAGCGTTTACCTATTGACATGAAATAAATACTGTTCAAAGTCCTTAATCTCACTTTCCAGGTTAGGCAACCTCTTGATTGTGTGGGGTCATGGGCAATTTTTTTTTTTTTTGTACAGAGTTCCTGTCTGCAAAAACAGTTTGATTAAAAATGTATTAAAAATGCAGAGGCCTGGGGCACCTGGGTGGCTCAGTTGGTTAAGCATCTGCCTTAGGCTCAGGTTGTGATCTCAGGGTCCTGGGATGGAGTCCCCTGTGGGGGCTCCCTGCTCCGTAGAGAGTCTGCTTCTCCCTCTACTTCTCCTCCCACTTGTTCTCTCAATCTCTCTCTCTCTCTCTCAAATAAATAAAGTCTTTAAAAAAAAATTCAGAGGCCCACGTGAGGTATACTGATTTGCTACCGAAGATTTAAAATCATAAGTAAGGAAGATGGACTCGCCTATTTATTGTCCAATCAGAGCACGTTAAGATTTCTCCTAGTGTCCAGACTCCTTCTTTACCTGTCTGGTAACCACCTTGTCATTATCTTTTGATGGTGACAATCCTTCATTTTGTGCTAATAGGATTTATTCTCGGTTTCTTATTTTTATTCTCGACATTCCAGAAACTATTGCCAGTTCCTGACCTAATTTGAGTTCAAAATAATTATGTTTTTTATTTTTCCCCACTGAGACAAAAAAAGAAGTAGCAATGCTTTTATCACTCACAATGCCAAGGCTTTTTGTAATATTTTTGTAGCAATACCATATAGATCTTCTTGCCTCTGCAGTATCCTATAATGCTGGTTACGTCACTAAAAATGCTCCCTCAGCCAGTGAGCAGCCTATGAACACTGGTTTCCAGTGATTCTCTCAGAGGCTGTGACTGATTCAGGATGATGAACACCATGCTTATCCAGAGTTTGCAGAAAATATTAATGACCATTCATCTTCCACTTATGCTAAATTTACCGTTTGGAATTTTATCATATAGATGTAGAATAACAAATCCCTCATCCATAGTTTCCCTTAAATTCTATAGGTTACATCATGTCATTCCTTGAGTGTGCGTCCTCAGTGTTGACTACACCTCTGCTTCCCATACACCCCACTACTGAGAAAAACAGAAGAGGGGCCTGTTGGCAAAGTGGAAAAGCTCCCCCTTTGAGGTTAGAAATGTCTGTCCCTCACCCAGCATGGCTTATGACCAGCCTGAAAGGGCATAATGTCACCTCACCTCCTGGAGGCAAGTGAGAACATGAGTCAAAAGGGCTAAGCAGCCTTTACTAATATGCACGTTCTGATAAATGCAACTTTAAATCTCATTCTTGCAATTAGGATGAACTAATCCCCAAAGAAAATACCTTGTTGAATGCCTGTGGAATAGACAAACAAGACATAAAGGATAGAATTCAGTCTATTATTCTTGATTTCATATTTTCATCAAAAACTATCTAATCTAGTGTTGTTTTTCCAAAGATACACATCTCCTAATACGATAGTGGTGAACTACGATGACACCATCTTTATTCACCTACCTGGAGTGCACACAATCGGGCTTTTGTAGACTTGTTTTTCCCAGGACTATACAGACTTCCACTTAAACGAAAACCAAACAGTGATCTGGTTTCACCTTCCAAATCGAGTGAGTCCTTAATGATTGTGAAGGCAGTATTAATGTACTGGGTCAAGCTGACCTGCTTATATCTGTAAATCTGTTCTGATACTATTATCTTCCAGAATTGCATGTAGTATAGTTATGGAAGGTGTCTGGAAAGATGTCAGATGGAGCCTGAGTTTCAAGGAAGCTGGTTGTTTTCCCTCAGTTCCTAACACCCATTCTGAACTATGCGAGGAGGAATACTGTATATTGAAATGCATCTGTTGTACAACTGCTGAGTTCAGAGTACTCTAGCAAGGGGTGGGTAATCACACAGATGGTGTGCTTCACAACCAAAACCACTTGCTGTGAGATGCCACATTCGCAGAGAACATGTAAATACTTGGCACAGTTGTGAGAGTTTTCAGAGGTGTTACATTCATTTAGAGAGTTACAGCTTTGGTGGTGACAGCTTCTCATTTTGGGCTAGCAGGATTAATTCTTCCTTCCTTATTTTTATTCTTGACATTCCAGAAATTGCCACAATTTCCTGATCTAACTTGAGTTGGGAAAGAGTTGTGTTTTCTTATTTTCCTTATTTTGTTCCTTAAAGAGGGTTCCTATACCAACAAGAATGTGATGCAGAGGGACTGGGTGACCAGGAGAATACTGGCTTTGTGTCCCACCAGGGAGCCCTCAGGCCTATCCTCATGTGCCTTCCCACATTTCAATAAATACCACTAGCAGCCCATAGTATCGTTCCGGTTTTCTTTCACTCCAAACGTACTAGAAAAAGCATTTTTTAAATGTTTATTTTCTAGGAACATTCACTTGCCCATCCACTTATTAAATATATCACTGAGGGCTTGCTGAGCGTAAAATAGAATCGGTCTCTAGGTCCCTCTGCCTGAGCCTCCCTGGCAAAGTAAGAAAGTCGGGGAGGGGCCACAGCTAAGAAGGTCTGGGAAAGACAAGGAGTGAAGCATACCTGAATAATGGTGAGAAGATAAAAAAAAGACAAGAGTAAGTGGCACTGGTGTCTATGGGAACTGATAATGAGGTATGACAGGCTATAGGTCAAGTTCAGGACCTTCTCCACAGACAGCATGTATCTCAGCATGCAATTCACATGGCCTGTGGCCCTTGCTGTGGATACAGGTCTGGCTGTTTAGAGGGGCAACACGGGGCTGGACACTAAGGGAAGGTTCAAATGACACAGGAGCTCCCCTAGAGGAATTCACCGTCCAGATAAGGATGTACACCAATAAACGTAATATACCAGCACACTAAAAAAAAGCCAAAGAGTGGGTCACTTCTAGTTTCATGGAGGAAATAGCACTTAATGTTGGGTCTCACAGGATGAGTAGGTGACAGCCTGGAGGAAAGAGGGTAGACGAGAAGAGTTTCAAACGTTTGTTCCTCCTAATTCTGTGGCACATTGAACAGTGGCTGGTGTGTAAGAGTTAACATTTACTGAATGAATGAATGAATGACTATCGAAGAAGGTTGGTGTTAAAAATAAGATTCTGACTTCAAGGAACCCATACTCATACTGCGGCATCATGTGACAGACTACATTAAAATGGAAAATGTGTAGAAAGACCGTCTATAAGACAAATGAATAACGTAATATGGGAAAGAAAATTAAGAGGTAAGCTTAGAAAGCCAAAGAGAAAACAAGGGTAGGAAAACAGTGTCAGCCAGAAAAGAAGCTTGCCATCACAGGATTAGTTTGGTGTCGTCAAAGCCATTTTAAAATTTCTATGTATATATTTCCCACAGAGAAGTTATAAAAAATAAAGCAAAACAAAAAACACACTCCCGATTCTAACATCTAGAGAGTCTCGCTTATCCAGACACAACCACTATTAATCCCCGTCGTACATTTTTTAGGACAATTACTCTAATATTTAAATGAATATTAAATGGGCTGATACTCTTATGTTTTCTTCTCCTAATTAGTGTATTGTGGAAAAGGAGATACCACGAAAGTGAAAAGTAATCAGAAATAATCCTCATCTGATTTAGCACAATTTTCTGAGATGTCTGAGAAAGTGGGACACTTCCAGAAGTAAGTAACTTCTAGGTAGTTCTCCTGAAATATTTTAAAAGCCACACTCATTACTTAACTAACAGTGACTTAAAGCAATGACAATGTTTAGGTAACTGTTGGCAAAGAGGCGGAGGTAGGCCGCCAGCTCCTGCGCAGTAGAGCTCAGAGGCACCATCCAAGGCCCCGCTCTCCGCCTCTCTGCCCCCTCCCCCCACACAGCATGTTGGATTACTCCTTCAAGACACCAAGATGTCTGTCCCGGCTCATCTTTGTGTTCACGTGGTGGCAGAAAACATGAGGGGTGTGGGCCCTAGCTTTGTCCCTTCCTTTGATCAGAAAGGCCAAACAAAGATCTCTCTCCACGTTAGTGTAGTCGGCATCCCCTACTTCTAATTGATGGGAATTTGGCTGGGAAATTAGAGAATACAATTGTTAAGACTGCCTTTAATAAATATTGTGTCATTGGAGCCGAAGACAAAGTGATGCCAAACAGATTTGGGGTTCTGTTAGCAAGGAAGGAAGAAACAAAGGGTATTAGGCAACCAGCTTGCCTTCCATACACAGGAAGAGCAATTAGGGGCTGGTTCTTGAAACCCACCTAACCACCTCACAGATATGTCTCAGACACTTCCCACTTTAGGAAAGGTTCATGCTCCACCTCTAGAAACCGTTTGCCTAATCACCAAAATGCACACCAGTCTCTTTACTCTCTGACACTGTTTCATTTGTGCGTCTCACTGGCAGGAACACACAGTTCAGCGTTCAGTGACACTACCATTATTCACTGTTGTATAAGGTGCTTAGGGCTGCTCTTATTCTCTATGGCAGGCAGCCCATGAGCCAAATACGGCCGATTCATTTTTGTAATTTTATTAAATGCAGACATGCTTGTTTACTCACATATTGTCTATGGCTGCTTTTACACTTACTGAGACAGAAATCCTATGATCTTCATTGCAAAAATATTTACTATCTGCCCCTTTATAAGGACAAATTTGTCACCCTCTGGTCTACAGGTCTGTAAATTTCTCAAAGGCAAGCTCCCACCAGGTATTTCTCTTGCATCTCCATGAGCACAACTCCAGAGACATAGGGGGTGCTCAACGAATATGCTCTGTCGGATGGAAATGAAAATCAAAGGAGAGCTAAACTCTAATAGTTAAACTCTGACATAAGTGCCACATATTTGGTGCTCCGTTAATGCTTGCTGAATTAATCCAGGAATTAACTAAGTAATTGACTAATTAAGGCAAAATGCCTTAGTACTTAGAGGGTGGGCTCTGGCTGCAGACTTCCTGTATATTGAAATGCTGTGTGTCGGGTGCCTGGGTGGCTCAGTCGGTTAAGCGTCTGCCTTCGGCTCAGGTCATGATCCTAGGGTCCTGGGATCGAGTCCCACATTGGGCTCCCTGCTAGGCGGGGGGCCTGCTTCTCCCTCTCCCTCTGTCTGCCTCTCTGCCTACTTATTCTCTCTCTCTGTCAAATAAATAAATAAAAAATCTTAAAATAAATAAAAAAATAAATGCTGTGTGTGCTAGGCAACAAACTTAACCTCTCTGTTTCCTCTTGCATAACATAGAAGTAGCAGGATTCAATAGATTGTAAAGTGCTTAGAACAATACCTATCACATAGTAAGTTTAAAAAAAAAAAGTTGGTTATTAGTAATGCTGTGAGGGAGAGTCCTTTAAAATATAGAGTGTCATTTTAATACCCTGTGGTAGATCTTCAAACCCATTCCTTAAAAAAGACGGAGACAGGATCAAGAAAAGTTCCAGCTGTTCCTGGCACCACTAACCCAAGTCTGAATCCAAGGGAAATCCGAGGTGGGTGTTGCAGGGATGTCCAAGGAAGTATTTGCTAGTAGCAGGGTCAGAGAATAAACTAGCACACGCTGAGGGGGGTGACCAAAAAGTCACAAGCATGCAACACCGAAAGACTGAACTCTGCTTCTGCTGATGAGAAGCGCCAGCGCCACAGACGGGAGGTGAATGGCAGCAGTGTGCTTTCATGGAACTGTCGGCTAATGAAGTAGTGAGAAATTAGCAAGCCCTGTGATTTCCACGCTAATGCTCCCTCATGCCACCTGCGGGCTTCCTGCAGGCAGAGGCACAGAGGAGTGGAAATGGTGTCCTGCATCCAGCCGCCAGCCGGCACTGCTATTCTCTCTCTGCTGAGCAACATAGCCGCCCAGCTTGTCCGCATTCACTATTCAGCAAGCAGTTGGCAGACTTCCCTCAGAGCGCGGGCAAGCCTTAGCTATAAGAGCAAAATGAAGACAATGAAAGGAATTTTAAAAGGCTTCCACCTTTTTGCACTTTCTGTACGCTCTCTAGAAGTTGACTCAGCAGGCAACCCTCTACCTTTTCTGCAACCCTGCCAACCTCTCCCCCTCGCCACAAGAATACGCAGTGGGAATGGTGACTGTAATCAATGCGCTCTGTGAAACACAACTCAGGAATAGGATTGGTGAGACATGGCATCCAGAAGCTGTTCTCGCTGCATTTATCATCATTACTTAAAAGAGGGGAGTTTCTTTTTGTAAAGCTGCAGCGTGTATTCCTCTAACAGGACTGCAGCTCTGCCCATCCACCAGATCCCTAGACTCTCCTGTTATGAAAGAAGTAACAGTTCTCACCCCTAAAACACATGCCAAGGGAAAGCAGGAAAGGACTGTCTTAGTCTAGTGTCATCTTTCAGGCAAGAAGCCAAGTCAGAACTGAGGAGACAGTGTGTGATTGTGTATAGAACAGCCTCCTGTATTATAATCATATATTTCCTGGGACATCCTCTGACTGCCAAAAGAATAAGGCTGCATTTGAGCTCCCCCTGGTAAGCTAGGCCTGATTTTAAGACCAGTAGGAAGGGGGAAGAAGGCTACAGTCTTCCCCGTTTCTCTAGGGTCACAGGGTAATTGTGTGGCGGGAAGAACAGGGCCCTAGAGATGGTGTGACAGTCACTTCTCATTACCTCCCACTTGGTTCATTACATCTGTAGACAGTGATTGCCCATGTGTGGATACTTCCATTACACAGAAGGATGTAATGTGCTGTAGACCCCAAATGGCTTTCAAAAGGGGAGCAGGCAGTTTATTCCAGGCACATACCTATCTTGTTTCTAAGGGCCATGCCAAAGGAATAGAAAGTGACATAAGGAATAGATTAATGGTGATCAATACAGAAGAACAGGCCCCGTACATGCCTACCCAGTGAGATATGTATACATGTGCAACCCACGAACATATAACGCAACACACAAAAGACAGAACCTTCACTTACTAATCTACAAATTTTACTTTAACAAACAGACCCAACTCATTCAGGTGTATGTACATAAGCTATTCTGTGGGCCCTCTGAACTGGCATTACTCCTTCTCTCACACACATTGTGTGTGTGTGTGTGTGTGTGTGTGTGTGTGTGTGTGTGTGTGTGT